>NC_136062.1:176688619-177111119 GCF_964261635.1 Lissotriton helveticus | reverse complement strand
CGGTACCCCAGTGGCTTGCGCAGGCATTAAATTCACTATTGCCTCATGCTGATTGGTTCGGCAATACCCCACTGCATAGTGGGACTTGTAGTGTCTATGCTGCACTCTTAAACCTTGTATAGGTGCCAGGAGTCCGTCGATCACTGATGCATACCCAGATGGGCCCCAAGGGCTGCACGATCATGATACCGGCACCAGTCCATCTGCCGTGAACCGGGCAGCTTCCCGACTCCGCAGCCCGCTTCCCTTAATGCGGAGGTGCTTCCCTCGCGGCCAGGCTGCCGCGAAAAAATGAAAGCTCCCTGTTGCCCAACGTGTCGGGAAGCACTCAAGGACTAGTTATGCCATGTGGATCCAGCAGCTCTTGTGAAGCGGCCTGACGCGTTTCGCTAATTGCTTTTTCAAAGGCCGATCTCTTCGGTACCCCAGTGGCTTGCGCAGGCATTAAATTCACTATTGCCTCATGCTGATTGGTTCGGCAATACCCCACTGCATAGTGGGACTTGTAGTGTCTATGCTGCACTCTTAAACCTTGTATAGGTGCCAGGAGTCCGTCGATCACTGATGCATACCCAGATGGGCCCCAAGGGCTGCACGATCATGATACCGGCACCAGTCCATCTGCCGTGAACCGGGCAGCTTCCCGACTCCGCAGCCCGCTTCCCTTAATGCGGAGGTGCTTCCCTCGCGGCCAGGCTGCCGCGAAAAAATGAAAGCTCCCTGTTGCCCAACGTGTCGGGAAGCACTCAAGGACTAGTTATGCCATGTGGATCCAGCAGCTCTTGTGAAGCGGCCTGACGCGTTTCGCTAATTGCTTTTTCAAAGGCCGATCTCTTCGGTACCCCAGTGGCTTGCGCAGGCATTAAATTCACTATTCCTCATGCTGATTGGTTCGGCAATACCCCACTGCATAGTGGGACTTGTAGTGTCTATGCTGCACTCTTAAACCTTGTATAGGTGCCAGGAGTCCGTCGATCACTGATGCATACCCAGATGGGCCCCAAGGGCTGCACGATCATGATACCGGCACCAGTCCATCTGCCGTGAACCGGGCAGCTTCCCGACTCCGCAGCCCGCTTCCCTTAATGCGGAGGTGCTTCCCTCGCGGCCAGGCTGCCGCGAAAAAATGAAAGCTCCCTGTTGCCCAACGTGTCGGGAAGCACTCAAGGACTAGTTATGCCATGTGGATCCAGCATATATGGAAGAGGATCTGACAGTCCCCGTGTTCAAATCTGATTGGCTGCCAACTCTTCAACCAGGAAGTGTTTGCGGCCATCTTGGGACTCTGCTTCAGCGAAGTCCAAACAAACAACGCAAAAAAACAGAGAAGGGGGCAAAGTAGGAACACTCTGACCCCCAAGGCATCATGGAGGGGTCCCAGAGGGACCCCACCAAGTTAAAATAATGGTTTAAAAAAAAAAGAAATTCACCAGGAGCCGCGCTGGAGCAACTGCTCCTCCCCAAAAATTCACTTGAATTTCTATTATAAATGTACCTACTCGCTAAGCAATATGCCCATTCACACATCCAGTCATAAATACATTTACATATCCACTCATGCACCTAGTCTCTCACACAGTAAATCTGTCACCCATACAGCTACTCACACACCTACCCACTCACCCATAGTCACTCGCATAGCCACTCACTCATCCATACAATTACTCACACACCCACGTACTCATACATATACTAACACATATACAGTTACTGAGACAAGCACATACTCTCCTGTACAACCTCACTTAGGGGCCCATTAGGATGGCGGGCAGTTCGCCCTCGCTGGCCTGGCGGGGGCGAACCGCCTGCCATCCGTCCCGGAATGACACCCGCCGTATTAGTATGGCTGGGGGGTCCGCGGCAGATGGAAAGACCGCCCGCCGCTTTTGCGTCCCAGTCGTCTTGCGGCCGGGGCGGAAAAGGGTTTATATGGTGGCGTTGTCTATCATACACCGCCAGCCAAATTAGCATTGGTTGTGGGAGATGCTTTGGCAGGCGGTCTTCACTTTGGGGGCCCTCTGCAGGCCCCCATGGTGAAGGCGAGGTGGAGGGTGCACAAGGGTGCCTGCCGCTTTGTGTATGCAAATGCATCACAAGCATTTTTAGCATTGTGGCGGACGTGCTGAGAGCACCGCCAGGTCTTAGGGGTATAAGGCCATTATTGTAAAAAAAAGAAAAAGTGGCCTGGGCACCCCCACCTCCCCCGGGCTATTTAATTTTGAAATGGGGGTCCGACGACGAGGACCATCAACCCCCTCCTCGGGGCCAAATACTATTTTTGGCCAGGCTTCGGCTACTGGGACTGCAACCTCACTGAGGCAGGCCCTACTACAACAAAGGAGGCGGCCCCCCTCCTTTAGCCATAGAAGGCCCTGGTGACTGCCACCCCCCAAAATGGGCTCCTGCAATGTCCCGGGGTACCTACCCGAGACATAGCTGTTTGCTGTGGCTTGGCGGGAGCTTTAATAATCCTGCCAAGTCACAGCAAACATTCCGCGTCCAGCAAGAGATAGCGGAGAAATGCTCTTTCTTGCTGAAAGCAGGGCATTCATCTGTTTCCCTGCCCGCTATCAAGTGAGCAGGGAAATATATTAATTGGTTTCAGACACAGGGAGCTGCATGTTTAGCAGCTCCCTGTGTCTAAAAGTAATGCTGGCTCACGCAGGTGGTAGGGAGCCAGCAGGGATCGCGGGGCCTTGAGGCTCCTCTGCAGTCCCAATGGGCACCCAGGACTAATGGACAGGCTCCTCTGCGGTCTCAATGGGCACCCAGGATTAATGGCCGTGCCACAAGGATGGGGTCCCATTGCGACCACAGAGGGGGACATAATCGTTACCACCAGTGCGTTTCCTGCCAATTTTGAATACAAGTTTCTCATGCCTCGAAATACAATCGCATCTTCACCAAAAAAGCACCTACTTCTACAAAGTACATATCATCAACTTGTGTTTTCTCTGCAGTTCCACTTTGTAAAGTTATCTGGTGAAGAGGCTTGAGGCACATTCACATTGGCAAACTTACAAACACACAAGGTCAATGGAGACATTTCCTCTGTGTCCTTTTTGCAGCTGTAGTGTAGGAGCCGCACTATCATTTTACCCAACGAGGTAGAACTTAGTAATTAGCCAGTAGAAAATACTCCACTTGGGTAGAGATGTTGCACAAAACGGTGGCCTCTTCTTGGATAAATACGCAGGACAGGATTCATTCTAGCATGATGCTCATTTCATAGAACTTAAACCACAACAAATCAAAGTTAGGAAATAATTTCTTTTTTTTATAAATGTAGAAACTCACTGAACAATACAAAGGTTACAGAGACGTTCTAGTTAAGAAATAGAATTAAAAAACCCTTAGAAAGTCACTGAAAAACAAAGGTTACAGGAATGTTCTAGTTAGGCTGATGTTTCACTTGTACAAAACCAGAGAAATTCTGCAGTTATAGTTACCTGAGCTAACTATAACTTACGCCACCACAATGCACTGCTTATGACCTCACAAATTACATCACTTATGACATGGTCAGTGACATCACTGATGACATCGCAAATCACATCACTAATGACATCATTCACAAACCCACGGACACACCCACTTACACCATACAGTACCTCATACACCCACTCTGACATAACCACTGGCATACACATTCACAGACCCATACAAACATTCATACATCTACTACTAATCCATGGAGACGCTCACATCAACTCACCCATACAGCCACTAAGGCAACCACTAACTCACAGATACAGACACTCATGTACCTACTCGCTAAGCAATATGCCCACTCACACATCCAGTCATAAATACATTTACATATCCACTCATGCACCTAGTCTCTCACACAGTAAATCTGTCACCCATACAGCTACTCACACACCTACCCACTCACCCATAGTCACTCGCATAGCCACTCACTCATCCATACAATTACTCACACACCCACGTACTCATACATATACTAACACATATACAGTTACTGAGACAAGCACATACTCTCCTGTACAACCTCACTTAGGGGCCCATTAGGATGGCGGGCAGTTCGCCCTCGCTGGCCTGGCGGGGGCGAACCGCCTGCCATCCGTCCCGGAATGACACCCGCCATATTAGTATGGCTGGGGGGTCCGCGGCAGATGGAAAGACCGTCCGCCGCTTTTGCGTCCCGGTCACCTTGCGGCCGGGGCGGAAAAGGGTTTAAATGGTGGCGTTGTCTATCATACACCGCCAGCCAAGTTAGCATTGGTTGTGGGAGATGCTTTGGCAGGCGGTCTTCACTTTGGGGGCCCTCTGCAGGCCCCCATGGTGAAGGCGAGGTGGAGGGTGCACAAGGGTGCCTGCCGCTTTGTGTATGCAAATGCATCACAAGCATTTTTAGCATTGTGGCGGACGTGCTGAGAGCACCGTCCGCCACAATGTTAAACAAGCATGATGCGCCCGCCACTGTGGCAGGCGCATCCTAATACCCCCCGAGTGACCCCTGCCCTTATGGCGGGCGGTCCCTTCTCCCGATGGGATGGCGGGCGGAATAAGTCCGCCCATCATCCTAATGACCTCCCAAGTCACTTACTCATCCATACCGCACTCACACACCCATTCATTCATCCATACACCCACTCACTCACACACCCACTCACTCATACACCCAGATACACACCTATTGATGCATCTGTGCAGCCACTCATGCACCCTGTCACTCACTCATACCTCCTCAGTCACCTATTCAGCGCATGCAGCCTCGCATTCACCAATTACAGCCACAGACCCATCTGCACACTCACCTCTACAGCCACTCATTCACCCTCTCATTCACTATTACAGCCACTTACACAACCACTCTCTCACCCATACAGATACTCACACAGCTACTCACTTACTCATACATCCACTGACACCCCCACTCGCTCGCCCATGAAACACACACACACCCACTCACTCATGTATACAGTCTCTTACATACCCACTCACTCTTCTATACACCACATACACACCCACTCACTCACCCATACAGGCACTCCCACAACCACTTTCCTTAGTATATATGTTTAACACTCAGTAACTTTTAGAAAACACTCACAATCCCTGGATAATGTCATCAATGATGTCATTTGAGATGTCATCAGGGATGTCACTGACCATGTAATGAGTGATGTAATATGTGAGGTCATAAGCAGTGCATTGCGTCGGCATACATTATAGTTAGTAAGGTAACTATAACTGAAGAGTTAAATGTCAGCCTAACTATAACGTCCAGGTAACCTTTGTTATTTGTTTTAAAAAAAAAATCTTTTTATGGCAGTTTGAACAAACAAAACATACAGTGGTCACGTGAGCAAGCTACAGAGGCGCACAGTATAGCACAGTGGGTCTATCAGGTACATTAATGTGCTAGCGACAGGCATTAACAGCGTTTGACAGTTACAGATCGACCTCAGGTCGGTTAGGCTGGGGGGGGTCGCATAAAACACCTCTATATTCATTCCATTTATTCCACACTTCCCCCCATTTTTGGGGGCATACCCGGGACAGGTATACAGTTCTTTCTTGTAACATGCACCAGTCCATGTCACGCTTCCATTCCGCTAAGCGCGGAACCGTATTTGCCCCCCAGAGTCTTGCAATATTCCGTTTTGCCACCATCTGGCCGAGAGTGACCCACAGTTTGTCTCTAGCTGGGAGGTCCGTTGGTACCCAAACGTTCAGAACGCATCGCTTCGCTTCTGGGCGCAATGCAACCCCCCACACATCTCGCATACACCACCTTTTCTCAGTAGGCCTGCAACACCGGACACTCCCATATCATGTGGAAAAAGGTGCCACTCATTCCACATCCCCTCCTACATCTATCATCCTCGCTCCTGCCCATAGCCTTGAGTCTAGTGATAGAAATATAGACTCTGTGGAGAATTTTTAGTTGAATGAGTCGGAGCCTAGATGAGATAGTGACCTCCCTAGGGGAGCCCAGCGCGGATTTCCACTCCTCTTTATCGATGATCAAACCGTCCTCCTCCCACCTCCCCTTGAGGCCCTGCAGTAAGTCGGGGAGATTGTTTATCAGTTTCTTGTAGGTGAGTGAGATTGCATGTTCAGGTAGGAAACCATCCAGCAATCTATCCTCTAGGGGGGAGGCCGGTGGGGGCACAGTGCCGCGTGGAATGTTGTTTTGTAAGGAGTGATGAACTTGAAGGTACCGGAAGTACTCAGTGTTCGCCAGTTCGTACGCCGTTTGGAGGGATGAGAATGACTTAACACCACCCTTGTCCCATAGGTCCCCGATCCGGGAGATACCGATGAGGTCCTCACTCCGGAATCCCCGAGTGCGACCCAGGAAGCCGAGACGCTCCGAAACCCAAAGAGGGGTAGCTAATGTGAGCACATCTTGCCAGCCCCTCTTCCGCTGGACCATGTGCCAAATTTGCACAGAGTGGATGTAGGGCCCGTGAGGTCATGTTTGAGTGGTCGCGAGTAAAGCACTGTTTCGTAATTCCCACCAGGCAGGAGCCACCTGTCCATACCGTATCCTGGGTCATTACCCGCACAGTAGGTACCCTGGTTGATCGCAGCCAGATGCGCTGCCCAATAGTACCTGCGGATGTCAGGCAGAGCTATCCCCCTGTCGTACCACCGGAGAGTCAACTTCTGTAGGGCAATTCGTGGTGCGCCTGCCCATAACAGGTTTCTCTGCGCTGCCTCTATGGCCGAGAGATAGCAAGGTGGGACGAGATCAGGATAGTTTTGGAGAACGTACAGGAAGCGGGGCAGCGCCATCATTTTGAATAACGCTGAACGGCCCAGCAGTGAGACTGGGAGCTTCTGCCAGGCTGCAGAGTCATGCTTAAGCCTCTGTAGGGGCGGTAATAAGTTCTTCTCGTACATAGCTGCCTTGTCTTTGGATATATAGATACCCAAGTAAGTAAGGCCTTCGGTGACTATCCTAATAGGACAGTCCCTTGGGGGGCCGGGTCACTTCCGTGGAGGACGTATAGGAGAGATTTACTCCAGTTGATAGTATAGCCGGAGTTCTTACCAAAACTTGTGAAGATATCAAGGGCTACGATCAGCGATCTGCGGGGACGGGAAAGATAGAGGAGGATATCGTCGGCGTAAAGTGATATCCTGTCCTCCCAACAATCCGCCCACCGGATCCCTTTCAATGCTACATCTTGTCTGATCCAGGTAGCCAGAGGCTCTAGAGAAAGGGCAAATAGCAGGGGCGAGAGCAGACACCCCTGCCGTGTCCCCCTCTGTAAGGTGAAAGTCTCGGTGACCTTGTTGTTGACAACCACCTGTGCCAGCATTTCCGAATAGAGAAGTCGCACCCATGATATGAAGGCAGGGCCGAATCCCATTTTACGGAGGACGGCCATCATATACGGCCATTCCAAGGTGTCGAAGGCCATCGTGGCATCCAATGATACCACCACTGCGTCCTCTCCTAGAGTGTGACATCTCCCCAGTACTCCGTTCAAACGGCGAAGGTTGAGTGCCGTGTTCCGGTGGGGCATAAATTCGGATTGGTCCGGGTGGACCAACGTTGGCAGGACAGGTTGGAGTCTATTAGCCAAGACCTTGGCCAGTATTTTGGGCTTGGCGTTCAGTAGGGAGATGGGCCTGTATGAGGCGCACGACTCACCAGGTTTACCTTCCTTCGGTATTACGACTATTGTTGCTAGTCGTTGGTCACGGGGCAGTATTCCCCTGGACCGACTCTCGTCAAACATACGTTTGAGATAGGGGCTAAGGAGGTCAGGCTTGAGCTAGTAGAGCTCACTCGGTAGGCCGTTGGGACCCAGCGCCTTGCCAGGATGTAAGTCGCCGATTGCGCGTTCCACTTCCGCCAAAGTAAGCGGTGCGTCCAAAAGGTCCGAGAGGGCCGGCATCCTCAG
This sequence comes from Lissotriton helveticus, assembly GCF_964261635.1. Classification (NCBI taxonomy): domain Eukaryota; kingdom Metazoa; phylum Chordata; class Amphibia; order Caudata; family Salamandridae; genus Lissotriton; species Lissotriton helveticus. Next base: position 177,103,233 of record NC_136062.1, on the reverse strand, counting down.
ATCTGTTAAAAGGGCTACAGAGTCTTCCTCAGGGCGGTCAGATCCCGTGCTGTAGACTATCCTAAAATGACGGGCAAATTCCGTGGCTATGTGTCTTGGCTCAGTGATCATCGTGCCCTCAGGTGTACGTATTTCCGCCACTTCTCTACTCACCTTTTGCTTTTTATCGAGCCACGCTAGGAGCTTACCCGCTTTGTCTCCCTGGTCATATATTTTAGCTTCTCTAGTGATAGCCATTTTCTTGGCTGCATCCGTGACTATCGCCTGATGCGTTTTTTAATGCAAGTCTGTGGCGTACCTCAGGAGTACCCTCGGCGCGTACCACATCTTCAAGTGTTTCAAGTTCGGCCTCTATGCGAATGAGCTGCGCCTCCCTCTCTTTACGCTGGCCTGCAATCGCCGAAAGCGTCTCATCCCTGAGGACCGCCTTGAATGCCTCCCATAGGGTGACCGCCGAGTCCACAGAGCCCTCGTTGGACTCGAAGTAGCTGGCAATTGAAAGTGTCAATGCCTTACGGAGGTTCTCGTTGCGCAGGTGCCAGGCGTTGATAGGCGCAACGCAACCCTCCCGCCTGCTTCCTACCATAATCTGAACAAGGACCAGCGAGTGATCTGAGATCCCCCGCGCCAGGTGGGTGGCCACGCGCACCTCTGTGTCGTTTTGCAGAGGAGAAAGGATATGGTCTAGACGGGAGAAAGAATGGTGCGGCCCGAAAAGAAGGTGTATTGTGTGTCTGTAGGGTGTGCAAGGCGCCATAAGTCCGTGAGGCCAAATGTGTCCAGGAAATCCCCGAGCCACCTCTGCCCCCTGGGTGTGTCCCTAGGCGGATGTCTTTCAAAAAGGGGGTGGTGATGGACAGAGTATCTGAGTTAATCAGAACACTCCTACCCAGTCAACAGAGCAGGGCTTGATCCATCACCGTTTTTTAGCTCACTGCACCATCCCAGTTCAGAACCTGGCTATATGCAAATTAGTCTGTCCCTGGCCCAGTGCATCATGGGAACAGGGCAGACCAAACTACCAAGCCAATTCTTCACTGGAAAGGAAACAAGCTTCCGGGGACCGGTTTCTGGCATTACAGCCGTCTTCGGCCCGGCTTGCTTGAATCCTGATGGTGCAGTGAGCAAGGGACTCACGTCTGAGCATACCCTTCCACACTTATGGTGGCCAAAATAATTTCAAAAAGGGGGTGGTGATGGACAGAGTATCTGAGTTAATCAGAACACTCCTACCCAGTCAACAGAGCAGGGCTTGATCCATCACCGTTTTTTAGCTCACTGCACCATCCCAGTTCAGAACCTGGCTATATGCAAATTAGTCTGTCCCTGGCCCAGTGCATCATGGGAACAGGGCAGACCAAACTACCAAGCCAATTCTTCACTGGAAAGGAAACAAGCTTCCGGGGACCGGTTTCTGGCATTACAGCCGTCTTCGGCCCGGCTTGCTTGAATCCTGATGGTGCAGTGAGCAAGGGACTCACGTCTGAGCATACCCTTCCACACTTATGGTGGCCAAAATAATTTCAAAAAGGGGGTGGTGATGGACAGAGTATCTGAGTTAATCAGAACACTCCTACCCAGTCAACAGAGCAGGGCTTGATCCATCACCGTTTTTTAGCTCACTGCACCGCCGAGTCCACAGAGCCCTCGTTGGACTCGAAGTAGCTGGCAATTGAAAGTGTCAATGCCTTACGGAGGTTCTCGTTGCGCAGGTGCCAGGCGTTGATAGGCGCAACGCAACCCTCCCGCCTGCTTCCTACCATAATCTGAACAAGGACCAGCGAGTGATCTGAGATCCCCCGCGCCAGGTGGGTGGCCACACGCACCTCTGTGTCGTTTTGCAGAGGAGAAAGGATATGGTCTAGACGGGAGAAAGAATGGTGCGGCCCGAAAAGAAGGTGTATTGTGTGTCTGTAGGGTGTGCAAGGCGCCATAAGTCCGTGAGGCCAAATGTGTCCAGGAAATCCCCGAGCCACCTCTGCCCCCTGGGTGTGTCCCTAGGCGGATGTCTGTCCAGAGCCCCCGAGACCACGGCGTTGAAATCCCCTCCGATAAACAAGTGCCCGTCGGGGAGGGAGAGGAGGAGAGTCCCGAGGTCAGTAAATGCCTGCGACTGCAGGCCCGGCGGGATATAGACGGACACCAGTGTAAGCCTGCACCCCTCCCAACTCCCGGAGAGCGTGGCGAGGCGGCCCTGGGGGTCAGTTGCAGTATGATCTGGAAGAAAGGGCAAATTGCGTTTGAGGAGAATACCCACCCCTCGGGACCCCGAGGTAAAGCCGGAATGGACTGCCAGTGTGTAGCCGTACCTGTTGAGGGCATGGCAAGTGTTCCCTAGCAGATGAGTCTCCTGCACCATTACAACATCAGGCAGGTGTCATTTCACAAATTGCAGCACGGCGGTGCGTTTGAGCTTGTCCCTCAGCCCATTCACGTTCCAGGTCATAACTTTGAGGCTCTTATCCCATCGCTCAGCCATAACCTTGTTTCACTTTCAGCAACTCCACATAAGTCTCTGCGCGCCCCTGGTATCCGCCCCTGTCGCCCAAACGTGACCAGCAAACCTCTGCCCCCCACCCCAACTACCCGCAACTCCACCCTCCCCCCTGCCCCAACACCCCCACTCCTCCCCCCCTTCCAAACCCACCATGATCAATTCACTCAGCACACCAAAAACAAATACCCCCCACCCTGCCCCCTGCTCTGTAGGTTTCAAACTACCCACTGCCCCAATTAGCAGAGCGCCTATCGCCCCGCCCCTACTCAGGAATGAGGGAGCTACCACCCCCCCCCTGAGGAACCTTGTACCGGAGAACATGGGCCGGCCCCATCTCCGGCCGCCGTCCTGGTGCTGGCCCCAAATTGAAGGTCCTGCATTCCTTAAGCGTCCAGCGTCCGGCCATAGGGCCATAGCGACAGTTGAGCGGACAAAGAGCTCCCCCCCCCCGGTTGGAGCATTTTAAGGATAGGTTCTACACGACACAATCATATAATACGTTACAGTTCGGCTGGACTTGATGGAGCAGTTCATGTTCTCAGCAGACAGCTGCATCTCTAGGTGGATCTCCGCGGGGGCTCATTGATCTGGAGCGCCAAGACCTCTGACTCTTTGCCTCTCCCTCCGAATGTTCTGCAGCAGAACCAGGGGACAGGGCCCGATTCTCCCGCCAACCGCCCCGGCCCTGTAGTTCCTGATCCGCCTGCGTCGTCGAGTCGAGCCATTCCTGGACTGCAGCCGGTGATGTGAAGAAGTGGGATTTCCCTCCCATGATTATTTTTAGCTTGGCAGGGAAGAACATCATGTATTTGATGCCCCGATCGCGGAGCGCCGCCTTGACTCCCAAAAACGAGCGTCTCTCCTGCTGGACCTGCAACGTGAAGTCAGGAAAGAAGCGGATGGTGGCTCCTTCAAAGGGCAGGTCGCCCCGTTGCCTGGCCACCTGTAGAATGGCATCACGGTCTCTGTAGTTCAATATTTTGGCTATTATTGTCCTGGGTGGGGCCCCCGGTTTAGGTTTAGGGACCGGCGCCCGGTGGGCTCGTTCAATTGTAAAGATCTTGGACAACCTTTTGGGCTTCAAGTGGTTGATGATGAGGTCCTCGAGGAACAGTTCCACACTATGTCCCTCTGTTTCTTCCGGCACACCTACCACGCGGATGTTACTCCTTCGGGCCCTCCCTTCCTGATCCTCGAGTCGCAGGGCCATTTGTCGATGTTGGTGGACCAGGTCGTTGATCCGGCTCTCAAGCTCTTTTTCCAAGGCCTTCAGCTCTTGTATGTCCGTGGCGTTGGCTTTAGAGCGCTCCGTGGTCTTACCCAGTTCGGTGCGGAGCAAGTTCATCTTGATTGAGATCTTGTCCATTTTGGACTCAAGGTTCGTGCCTAGGGTCTGGATAGCAGCCATGATGGAGGTCAGGGAGGGCTCCGCTTGGCCGGATTGGTCACCGGACGTAGCTCCCATCTGTGATTGAGTCAGTGGCACCGCATATTTATCTAGTTTGTTCGTTTGCGGGACCGCTCCCCCCTTTGGTCTCATCTTGCGCTGGCGGTGCTCCTGCGGCCAGACCACCACTTCGACCCACGGCAAAAGAGTCTATAAGGGCAGGAGCCTCTCCCTCGTAGGGCCGAGTTCTTCGTGTCGTGGGACGAGCACCACTACCCACCGCGCGGTGTACACCGGTCCCACCACCAGTCCAATGTCCTTGTTCACGGACGTCCTCGCTCCGGCACCCCGGGCTCCACCAGCAATCGTTCACAGCACGCAGCAGACTCTGTCGCCTCCAAGGACTATTGAGTCCAGGTCAAGTCATATGACACCATGCAGGGAAGTCCGTGAAACTCCAGACTGGTCCCACAGTTGTTAAGGCCCAGCGCACCCTCTCAAGCACCGGGCCGCCAGGGTCGGGGGGGCGGACAGTTCCCTCCAGATATGCGATAACACGTCCCACGCGGGTAGAGCCCAGCGCCGGCTATCAGTAACCAATGCGGCCCCGTGCGACCGCACTCTCACTCATGGGCCCCGTAGTGAAGGGAGCGGGGCCTCACCCCGGGACCGCGGCGTCCCCGGAGCCCCTACGCGGCGTCGCTCCCCCAATCGGTCCCCTGGTGCAGGCCCGACTGGTCCTTCCGTGACTCCAATTCCGCTGCTGATGGTCCACCCCCGCAGGGGATTCAGGTGGCGTATGGCGAGGTTGGAAAGCCAGCACCGAGCAGATGGAACGCCCACCACGAGGCAGAAGCCTCTGCTGCAGTGTTCGTGCACCCAGGGGCTCCGGGCCTCAGACCCCCGGCCCACCGCAGCAACAGAGTGAATCGTGACGCCGCCCCCAGGGGACCATCGGCTCCTCCACTGGTGGGCCTTGCAGGCAGTTATTGGAGGCCCCCCTCCAGGCCCGTGGCGCCCCCGGCACCCCGAGTGCACCGCCTACCTCCCCTGCCTGTATCTTGATTGCAGTCCCAGTAGCCGTCCTCGGGCGGGAGCAGCGCCTTCCAGGATCGCTGTGGCACCCCCCCCCCCCGGGGGACCTCGAGACCACCGCTGTCGGCCCGCAGACCAAGGGAGGATTCCGTCGGGAAGCGGGGAAGGCAGACGTCCCGTTCAGCGCCGGGCAGATGCCGACGTAGGCCGCAACGCCGGGGCCTCGATTTAGGCGTGAGCCCGTGCAGGCGCTGCGTGCCCCAGGCCTCGGGTCCGCCGCAGCAGGGAACAGCTCCGGTTCCGACGGAGCTCGAGGATTAGGCCACCGGACGTAGCTCCCATCTGTGATTGAGTCAGTGGTACCGCCTGGCCACGCCCCCTCAACCTTTGTTTTTTTTGAGTAATTTTTTTTTTTACAACAAATTTAATTGAGTTTATAGCACCCAGAGGGCGAACCCCCAATAAATGGTATACAGACAAATGACGGATTGTAAATACACAATATACCGGAGGGGACTGCACCTGAGTATCTGTAAAACATTTGGTCCAACATCCCACCCCTCCCACCTCCCCACAACCCTGCACCACACTTCCCACATGGTGCAATAAATACACACACGAACATATAGGTATGTCTACCACCATGGCCGATAAGCATATTAGATTGAAGAGTCATTAATGATTAGTCTTTCAATAGGGTCTGGATTCGCTGACTGTGAAAGGGTGGGCCGGTTAATGCCCTGGTTTTCAGCCCATTTGATCCAGATCTTTCTATGCTTCTGCGGCAGCCCCGTGCCTGAAACACTGCAACTTCAGCCGGCATACATTTATCTAGGGCTGATTTCCAAGCCGCCACCCCAGGGGGGAGGAGGACTTCCAATGCTGTGCAATGTCACGCTTGGCCAATGTGAGACCCAGGAATAGAAGATGTCTTTTATATCTGTTGCCCCCGATGTCCTCCGTGCCATGAAGAAGGATTATTCGAGGATCCGCCGGGAGGTCCCAGCCCAACACCCATTTTTGAGTGAATTTTAATCAAAGATATAGAAGGAATTTTCTTGCTGAAACCCTAGTCTTTACCCCCTCTTTAACTGCTTCTGTGATATTCTCAAGTAGCTTGTTTTACTGTCCCTGCAGCAGCTTGGTTGTATTTTGCTCAACATTTGCTCATTTTAGGTGATATTATTCTGTAAGTAGAGATAACTACTTTCACAGCTCAATCTAAATTACTTTCCTGCCTGCTCTTTATCCAGTCTTAATCTTAAACAACAATTTTCCAAGCCTACACACTCAACAAGATACATTTTAAACTTGATATTTGTATCCGATGGTTTTAGTTTGAGAAATAAATACTTATCATTTCTTTGGTCTCATCATTTAGTACTCCTATTTTCTCTAATATTATACTGTAGGCCATATGGCAGCAACATCCTTCCAGCTCCACGTGAGTAAGTGCAAGCTTTCCAAAATAACTATACTTAATCTTGGCCCTATTCCAGAGGACCTGCCTTCTACTCTTCACAAGAATTTCCAGGAAAATAATACATTCATGCCTGGGTGGTCTGTGCATTAGATTTGGTTGCTCCATCAGTAATGATTACCTCTCACCATTAATCTACATCATCAACTTGATAGTCACCAGCCTTAGCTTGTGCTAAAAGTGCAACTATTGAATAGAAGGGTGTCATCTGACCACAGTTTTGGGAATATCTTTCAAAGTTCTTCAGTGAAACAATTCAAAATCTATATCAGTCTTTTATCACTCCTTGCCTAATACTTTGACAGCTGCAAAACCGTTACATTTTTATCTGAAACTAAGTGATTTAATATTAACATTATATGTATGTGTGTGTATATAACTATATATATATCAAACAACAGGAGGGATGGACAGGACTTGAGTAGGTCCAACGTAAATGCCCTAAGCTCAATCTACAAAAGGAGGGTCGTTCAATTGTAAAGATCTTGGACAACCTTTTGGGCTTCAAGTGGTTGATGATGAGGTCCTCGAGGAACAGTTCCACACTATGTCCCTCTGTTTCTTCCGGCACACCTACCACGCGGATGTTACTCCTTCGGGCCCTCCCTTCCTGATCCTCGAGTCGCAGGGCCATTTGTCGATGTTGGTGGACCAGGTCGTTGATCCGGCTCTCAAGCTCTTTTTCCAAGGCCTTCAGCTCTTGTATGTCCGTGGCGTTGGCTTTAGAGCGCTCCGTGGTCTTACCCAGTTCGGTGCGGAGCAAGTTCATCTTGATTGAGATCTTGTCCATTTTGGACTCAAGGTTCGTGCCTAGGGTCTGGATAGCAGCCATGATGGAGGTCAGGGAGGGCTCCGCTTGGCCGGATTGGTCACCGGACGTAGCTCCCATCTGTGATTGAGTCAGTGGCACCGCATATTTATCTAGTTTGTTCGTTTGCGGGACCGCTCCCCCCTTTGGTCTCATCTTGCGCTGGCGGTGCTCCTGCGGCCAGACCACCACTTCGACCCACGGCAAAAGAGTCTATAAGGGCAGGAGCCTCTCCCTCGTAGGGCCGAGTTCTTCGTGTCGTGGGACGAGCACCGCTACCCACCGCGCGGTGTACACCGGTCCCACCACCAGTCCAATGTCCTTGTTCACGGACGTCCTCGCTCCGGCACCCCGGGCTCCACCAGCAATCGTTCACAGCACGCAGCAGACTCTGTCGCCTCCAAGGACTATTGAGTCCAGGTCAAGTCATATGACACCATGCAGGGAAGTCCGTGAAACTCCAGACTGGTCCCACAGTTGTTAAGGCCCAGCGCACCCTCTCAAGCACCGGGCCGCCAGGGTCGGGGGGGCGGACAGTTCCCTCCAGATATGCGATAACACGTCCCACGCGGGTAGAGCCCAGCGCCGGCTATCAGTAACCAATGCGGCCCCGTGCGACCGCACTCTCACTCATGGGCCCCGTAGTGAAGGGAGCGGGGCCTCACCCCGGGACCGCGGCGTCCCCGGAGCCCCTACGCGGCGTCGCTCCCCCAATCGGTCCCCTGGTGCAGGCCCGACTGGTCCTTCCGTGACTCCAATTCCGCTGCTGATGGTCCACCCCCGCAGGGGATTCAGGTGGCGTATGGCGAGGTTGGAAAGCCAGCACCGAGCAGATGGAACGCCCACCACGAGGCAGAAGCCTCTGCTGCAGTGTTCGTGCACCCAGGGGCTCCGGGCCTCAGACCCCCGGCCCACCGCAGCAACAGAGTGAATCGTGACGCCGCCCCCAGGGGACCATCGGCTCCTCCACTGGTGGGCCTTGCAGGCAGTTATTGGAGGCCCCCCTCCAGGCCCGTGGCGCCCCCGGCACCCCGAGTGCACCGCCTACCTCCCCTGCCTGTATCTTGATTGCAGTCCCAGTAGCCGTCCTCGGGCGGGAGCAGCGCCTTCCAGGATCGCTGTGGCACCCCCCCCCCCCCGGGGGACCTCGAGACCACCGCTGTCGGCCCGCAGACCAAGGGAGGATTCCGTCGGGAAGCGGGGAAGGCAGACGTCCCGTTCAGCGCCGGGCAGATGCCGACGTAGGCCGCAACGCCGGGGCCTCGATTTAGGCGTGAGCCCGTGCAGGCGCTGCGTGCCCCAGGCCTCGGGTCCGCCGCAGCAGGGAACAGCTCCGGTTCCGACGGAGCTCGAGGATTAGGCCACCGGACGTAGCTCCCATCTGTGATTGAGTCAGTGGTACCGCCTGGCCACGCCCCCTCAACCTTTGTTTTTTTTGAGTAATTTTTTTTTTTACAACAAATTTAATTGAGTTTATAGCACCCAGAGGGCGAACCCCCAATAAATGGTATACAGACAAATGACGGATTGTAAATACACAATATACCGGAGGGGACTGCACCTGAGTATCTGTAAAACATTTGGTCCAACATCCCACCCCTCCCACCTCCCCACAACCCTGCACCACACTTCCCACATGGTGCAATAAATACACACACGAACATATAGGTATGTCTACCACCATGGCCAATAAGCATATTAGATTGAAGAGTCATTAATGATTAGTCTTTCAATAGGGTCTGGATTCGCTGACTGTGAAAGGGTGGGCCGGTTAATGCCCTGGTTTTCAGCCCATTTGATCCAGATCTTTCTATGCTTCTGCGGCAGCCCCGTGCCTGAAACACTGCAACTTCAGCCGGCATACATTTATCTAGGGCTGATTTCCAAGCCGCCACCCCAGGGGGGAGGAGGACTTCCAATGCTGTGCAATGTCACGCTTGGCCAATGTGAGACCCAGGAATAGAAGATGTCTTTTATATCTGTTGCCCCCGATGTCCTCCGTGCCATGAAGAAGGATTATTCGAGGATCCGCCGGGAGGTCCCAGCCCAACACCCATTTTTGAGTGAATTTTAATCAAAGATATAGAAGGAATTTTCTTGCTGAAACCCTAGTCTTTACCCCCTCTTTAACTGCTTCTGTGATATTCTCAAGTAGCTTGTTTTACTGTCCCTGCAGCAGCTTGGTTGTATTTTGCTCAACATTTGCTCATTTTAGGTGATATTATTCTGTAAGTAGAGATAACTACTTTCACAGCTCAATCTAAATTACTTTCCTGCCTGCTCTTTATCCAGTCTTAATCTTAAACAACAAATTTCCAAGCCTACACACTCAACAAGATACATTTTAAACTTGATATTTGTATCCGATGGTTTTAGTTTGAGAAATAAATACTTATCATTTCTTTGGTCTCATCATTTAGTACTCCTATTTTCTCTAATATTATACTGTAGGCCATATGGCAGCAACATCCTTCCAGCTCCACGTGAGTAAGTGCAAGCTTTCCAAAATAACTATACTTAATCTTGGCCCTATTCCAGAGGACCTGCCTTCTACTCTTCACAAGAATTTCCAGGAAAATAATACATTCATGCCTGTGTGGTCTGTGCATTAGATTTGGTTGCTCCATCAGTAATGATTACCTCTCACCATTAATCTACATCATCAACTTGATAGTCACCAGCCTTAGCTTGTGCTAAAAGTGCAACTATTGAATAGAAGGGTGTCATCTGACCACAGTTTTGGGAATATCTTTCAAAGTTCTTCAGTGAAACAATTCAAAATCTATATCAGTCTTTTATCACTCCTTGCCTAATACTTTGACAGCTGCAAAACCGTTACATTTTTATCTGAAACTAAGTGATTTAATATTAACATTATATGTATGTGTGTGTATATAACTATATATATATCAAACAACAGGAGGGATGGACAGGACTTGAGTAGGTCCAACGTAAATGCCCTAAGCTCAATCTACAAAAGGAGGGTCCGAAGTTCCTATGTGATCTTTTAATCACCGAAAGGGGAGGGTTAAAAAGTACTACAGGTAGTGAGGAGGGGGGTTACTCCTGTCGGAACTAGGGCCCTCACACACCCAGCAAGCTAGGTGTCATGCTTCATCATAACGGCCTGCTCCTCGTCGGGCCGGCGCTGCAATGCCCGATGGGCACCCTTAGAGGGGCTCTTTATCGGAGATCTTCTGTTCCTCACCGTTTGGGTGCCGTGAGTGTAGGTGTGAAGAGTGGTGATATAACAGGTAAGGGAGTCCTCTATGGTAATTTTTATTCTGCGTGGGACCCAACCTGGTTAAAAGTCAATAGGGAGGGGTGTCTCCTTTGTTATAAATTGACAAAAAATGCACTCAACTCCCAGATGGTCAACATGTTTCTCGCCTTATGTCGTCAAGAAGTGATCATTGGCAATTCTTCAGGACCGAGTGAAATTAAAAAACTATCTACACATGAATGGCAAGGAGCAATGCTACCTACCACTAGTTGTACACCTGGGACATTACCCTTGGGGAAAGAGGAAACCTGTAGTACAAGAGAGAACATAACAGTCTATGTAGGTATCACACTAGACAATGGTGATGTGCTGTGTTCAAGTTACTCATTTAAAAAAAAAAAAAAAACAATGCTGATCATGCATTACATTCTAGAGCATTCAGTGACTTTCATTAGAAGACCCCTTTTGTTATCTAAGCACAAGTGATAAAAAACGTGGAGGTGAGTGGAGTGTAGACTCACCTACTTATCATTACCGGATAATGGAGGCCATGGTGGTAATCGCCGCATTCAAGCTCCCCAGGGGCACGGCTGCATCCAAGGCAGGTACTAGGTAAGTTTTTAGGCAAAAGTAGCAGGCTAAGCAGGCACGCACATTTCAGATACTGGCACCGGTATCCCTTACCTCTACACGTCGCAGTTGACATGCAGAGCCTCTAACCAGTAGTGCTAACTTTCCTGCTCCCATTAGAAGCCATTTTTTGAGGAACAATGGTCCTAAGCATAAGAAACAGTATTCGAGCGAATCCAATTATAGACCACAATGTGTACTATAAGTTCAATTCCGATGCCCAGCAGGGCATGGAATATTTATTTTGTAATTCTGAGAGATTTAAAAAAAAAAAAATTTTTAACACACAAAAGATAAAGAGGGCACAGTCCTGTACCCAGTTTAAAGAAAACAAGAAGTTTAGGAAAAGTAGGGGAACAAGTTTTCAGGCAATAACTTTTTGGAGCAAAAATGTGGCATGCATCTTAATACATCGTACTGCAAGCTCTACATATCAGTGACAGCAATATATTCACACAATGGTACAATTGCGACACTGTTTCTGAAAGTCGACGACGTTTCGATCCCTTGCCCCTATGAAAGCGGCATCATCATCAGGACCAATAATATTTGCCTGTATTTATGAATAAAGCCTTGAGGTGGCGATTGCTCGAGTGCCACGGGTTCAATTGTCTCAAGTCTCTCAATGTAATTTACGTTGAAACGAGACCCTGCTAGTGAGGGTGCAAGCAGGAACAAGTTGGGATGACGATGCTTGTCCAGAATGGGAATACAGCGGTATATTCACTGAATCAATGCTTAGGCCCACAGTGGGATGCCTAGCGTGGCTTCAAATGCGTCGTTGGCGCGATGGTCATACGATCTGGTCGTGCATGGTAGCAGGAAGCCCAGGAGGAAGTATTACTCGCACCACATAATTGCCGGATAATGGAGGCCATGGTGGTAACCGCCGCATACAAGCTCCCCAGGGGCACGGATGTGTCCAAGGCAGGTTCTAGGAAAGTTTTTAGGCAAAAGTGGCAGGCTCTGCAGGCAGGCACGTTTCAGATACTAGCACCGGTATCCCTTACTTCTATACGTCGCAGTTGACATGCAGAGCTTCCAACCAGTGGTGCTAAATTATCTGCTCCCATTAGAAGCCAGCCAACAGACCTACCCCGCTCTGCTGCATCCAGGAAGGTGTTTCATCCCTGTATTTGGCAGCGTTAAATACCTTCCGTGTTTACGGCAGAGGAGCGCTCCGCAAAGCTGAGCGGCTACATCTGGTATCAATGCGTGTCATGTGATAGTATAACGTGCTCGTGTGACTGCATAAACATGCCGGCCATCTTGGAGTGTACTAGCAGAATGGTACTGTAGTCCGTGAGGGTGTGTCACAAATCTTATTCCCAACTAACATATTACTGATGCGGTATGAAACCCAAAATTGTCACAATGTAGGTTGGAATTCATAAGGAATTTAAAAAAATTACCATGGCTTGTGTGTTTTGCCAGGGTTAAAAATGGAATTAAAATAAACTCAGAAAATGAAAGAAGCTTGTGTGATATTATTGAGCTAGTCAGACAAAGGTAATAAATGTGCGGATGACGGCTCAATGACATGTTCAAACCTAATGGGCTGGGCGATGTAGGGCCCGTGTGGTATGGGTCTACAAGTGTGTTCAAAAGGGCGCGGTTTATGGGCGCCAGTGGGGTGGATTCCGTAAGGTAATTTATGAGTCCAGGCTCTAGGCAGTGCAGTCCCAAATTCAGTTGTGGCTGAAGATGTCACCAATAATGGTGTTGTGTGGCCGCATGGTGTTATCACCTGAGTATGGAATGTAGGGGTTACATATATTTTTATATTGCTCTAGTCTCAGCGGGTGCTCACGATGATAAAGAGAGGTTAGTAGGGATTGGCGAAATGTCATGTTATCCTGCTATGGAGTAGATCCCTTATTTTGTGTCTGCGTTTAGTGTTCTGTTTGTAGTTTCGGATGGAGGATATCAGTTGAATAAATGTTAGAGGGGTGGGGTGTGCGACAGACCTTTGCCAAGTTGGAGAAGTGGGTATTTAATCACCCATGTCAAGGAAATGTGGGGGTGGGGTAACAGTTGGTGTTATTTTTTTTTTTTTAACAATTCTTTATATTGAACAGTTTCAACATGATTCACATCAAACAGTTATGAGCAAGCGACTTCTCAATTTCTTATTTCTAATCATTAACATCACATAACAGATCACATTTACAGTATTACCTAGTTCAAGGGGTTTCAAGAGTTTCAGTATTGGTCTGGGGAGAAGACGGAATACAGATATCGCCTCTGTATTGATTCCATGTCCCCCACACCCTTCCCCATTTACCAGGGCACGCTCTAGCCACGTAAACTGACTTCTCCCTAAACATGCACCAGTCTAGGTCTTCTTCCTATTTTCTCAGTTGGGCCGGCTGGCTCACTCCCCACTGCTGTGCTATGTTCCTTTTCGCGATCATGTACGCTAGGGCTGCCCACTGAGTAGTTTACGTGTTGAGAAACAGTTGGTGTTATTAGTCAACATTGAAGTGCAGCACAGCGGAGCACACAATCCCATACGCACGCCCATCATTACAGATGAAGAGGGGATAACACAGATGATGACATAACACAAGTTGATGGTCCTAACAAGGAAAATGAATGGATTGGAATGCAAAATTAAGAGGTGGAGTGGCCACGTAATATATTTATTAGACAGTCCCCCGACCTGGTGCTTCTGCAAGAAACGTGTCTATTGGGAAACATATGCTGTGGGCTACGAAGAGATAAATACACTGTATTGGCCCATCTTCACTTACTAGGCAGGGTTTTTAACGAGTTAATAGATTGGGATTCAGATAGGCATTCGCCTCAGACAAACCACTCTAGAGAGCCTACAAAGCTAGCGCTTTTCTCCAGCAGACTCGCCGGACTGGGCAAGGGTGACATCTGGAGACACCTCCATCTAGGAGGTGTGCAATATTCGTTCCTTTCTGGGGCTCACAGGACATTGACACAACTGGGCAATGTGTTTTTCCCCATGACAGAAATGATCTGGGTGAGAGATGTCCGGGGAATATCAGATCACTCGCTGTTGCTATCAGACACATACTCCGCAACTTGGCGTCTGGGCCCTGAAGGAAGTAGACATCGAGAAGTCCTTGTGGATAGACACCCAAATATTCTTTGTGGAAAATGAGGGTTTGGTGGCTTCTTCTTTGGGAAGAATATAAAATGGTACTTAAGGACCAAGCAAAGACCTTAATTGCCCTAAAAAAATAAACACAGGCAGGAACGGACATAACAGCTGGAGCGTCGTCTCCTACAACTGGAATGGACCTGGGCAGTGACAGGTAACCATGCAACTTATTTAACCCTGGGGGGCGACAAGACTACAGAATCATAACCATGTGCCTCAGGCAGCTCTCCAGCACTACTTTGGGTGCCGCGGAAACTATATGACGCAGGAAACCAAGAGGCCCATCTCCTGGCATAGCTAGGTAAGAGAGAGGAGGAAGTGCAGTGGGTGGCTGCAGTGTGGACCGACAAGAAAGATGTCCCTCGCACTGATAAAGCTATAGCCTAGGCATTCACAACCTATTACCAAAGACTCTACGCTTCCAACGGGGACCACAAGACCACAATATTGAGGCCTTCCTGGGGGAGGCGACGTTCCCTGTCTTAGATGCCGCCAGTAGAGAGGTACTGAAGGGAACACAATGTTGGAGGAGATAAGGAAAGCAGTGCAGGCGATGTAAACTAGGGAGTTGCCAGGAGGCCAAAGGTCTCCCGGTGGAGCTTTAGAAGCGTCTAGCCCCTCTCTTCAACCCCGACCTATTCAATATATTTGGCACAGTGAGAGCTGAAGGAAACCTGCCGCCAGACCAAAAACACACAATTATAATAGTCTTTGCTATGAAAGAGAAACTGACTAATTTATGTTCTTTGTGTAGACACATCTCATTGCTGTACACTGAGAGTAAGATCCTAGCTATGATTCTGGTGACCCATTTGGTTGGGGTGAGCTCTGATTTGATTCACCGCAATCAGACTGGCTTTATATCAAGAAGGGCAACAGGCTTAAACCTTAGACGACTGCCCATATGGTTGGCTAGGATCAAGACTGATAGTGAACCTAGAATACTTTTGTCACCGGATGCTGAAAAAGCATTACATTCCATAGGCTGGAGGTATTTGCTCAAGACCCTGAGTGGTTCATCTTTGGGGCTAAGTTTTGACAATGGGTGGCTCTTCTCTATTAAGCACCTACTGCAGCAGTTAGACTGAATGGGGTGGTCTTAGAGACGTCTGCGCTAGGGATTGGTACAAGTCAGGGGTTTCTACTGCCGCCTCTTCTGTTCGCATTGTGTTTGAAACCCTAGCTAGCTGGGTGCGCTGTATGGTGGACATAGTGGACTTCTTCCAGATAAGAGGTGGCCGTGAAAAAATATCACTATATGCTGATGATGCACTGCTATTTATAGCCGACCCAGGATTGTTGATCCTGATAGTCCTATTGATATTCTGAGTTTCAGACACACTCTGGGTACTGCATAAACTGGGAGAAATCTAGCATCTACCAGCTGCGAGACCAGGAGAGTGTGTAGCAAATGACAGGCGATTTCTGACTGACAAGGACTGGCTTCAGATACTTGCGTATAGGTATTACACCAAATACTGAGAGCTTCCTGAAGCTCACTTTAGATCGAGTGTTGGAGACGTCCACATAGACTTGGAAAGATGGCGCAAGTTTCCCATAACAATAATGGGCAGATTTGCCCTCTATAAAATGATTACCCTACCCAAACTGCTCTATGTACTGCAAAACACCCCGCTTAGTATACCTGATAAATTCTTGATCAGACTAGATAAAACACTCAGAGGGCTAATCTGGGATGGGGGCACCTCCAGAATTGCCTTGTGGCCATTGTATAGGTCATTTTACAAAGGGGGCCTATAACTACCTGACATGCAAGCATACTATTAACGATTGGGGACATAGCCCATATGACAAACCAGAATACAGGATGGGGAGAGCGGCTATTAGAGTGAAGACCCATGTCAATCAATCAATCAATCAATCGAGGGGGATTAAAGCGCGCTACTCACCCATGAGGGTCTCAAGGCACTGGGGCATGGGGAGGTTGCAGCTCAGGTTTAGCTGAAGAGCCTGGTCTTGAGGCTCCTCCTGAAGGTGTGCAGAGTGTGGGAGTGTCTAATGTTGACAGGGAGCTGGTTCCAGGTTTTGGCTGCGATGTAGGAGAAGGCTCTTCCACCCGCTCTGGTTCTGTGGATGATTGGGGTTTCTGCTAGGCTGAGGTCCTTTTGGGTACGTGGAAGGAGCCTCTTTCGTTGAGGTATTTGGGTCCGCTGTTGTGGAGGTATTTGTAGGCATGGGTGAGTAGCTTGAAGGTTACTCTCTTCTCGACGGGGAGCCAGTGGAGGTCTCACAGGTGTTGGGTGATGTGTTCATGCTGTGGGATGCCAAGAACGAGTCTGGTCCCGGTGTTCTGGATGGTCTGGAGTTTGCGTAGCAGGGATTTGTTGATTCCAGCGTAGAGGATGTTCCCGTAGTCCAGCCTGCTTGTAATGAGTGCGTGGGTGACGTTATTTCTGGGTTTTGGGGGGGGATCCACTCAAAGGTCTTGTGGAGGATGCAGAGGGTGTATAAGCAGGTCCATTATATATATGGGAACAAGACAGGAAACACCTACCCGAAACAACGCAGACCTCCCTAAAAGCCTGAGATGACACTACCGGGGCCCTTGGCTGGAACAGGAGACTTACCTCAGCCACCCCTCTATGGAAAGGAACACTACTGTCTGAAGTGGGCAAGTTCACTGGCTCTCACCACAGGGAACAAATCGGAATAGAAACACTGGGAGACATGCTGCGGGGGGGTGGGGAGGAGACTTAAGTCATTTGAGACACTTCAACAGGACTATGCCATAGCTTTGACCAAACTGTTCAAATATCTAAAACTGACCCATGCCTTGAGGACAGAAAGGGAGCAGGGAATGGACCCCCCAGAACACAGCCCGCAGAAGAGCTGGGCCTTGGATAGCACAATTTCTCCAAAATCGGTGTCCCAGCAATGTCGCTTCATCCTTAACCAAATGGGAATCAGATATGGGGATCCTGGGAGACATTGACTAGGAAGCGGCATTGATGCACCCCAGGAAAGATGCCATTCAAACTCGACTGAGATTGATCCAATTTAACATCCTTCACACATCCTATTGCTACAGGTCCCGTCTACACAAAATGGGGAGAGTGGGTAGCCCCATGTGCCTCTGGTGCTGCACAGAGGTGGGCACATTTTTTCACATGATTTGGGATTTCCCGAGAGGGGTGTATATTGGGGGGAAACTGGCTCTGAATTGGAGGCCGTGATGGTAGTAGATCTACTCACGATACCCCAACTGATAATGCTAAGTATAACCAATTATGTAGACAACCCTTGGAAATAGCTGTGGTTCTGTATGCTGGACTTTGTCATGGCAAAGAGAGAAGTGACTGGACTGTGAGAGGGGGTTCAAGCTTCCACTACGAATTAATGGAGGGAGGGAATGAACAGATGCATGGAGGCAGAGAGAGTGGTGTGCGAAAGCTGATGTTGCCCCAAAAGTTTGAGAAAGGTTGGGTGTGGTGAAGAGCCTTCCATGGACTAACTGAGAACATTGGCGACTGCCGAAATGGAGATGCCACCTTACAAGCCCCACCATGCAAGGGGACAAGGAAACAAGCTGTCTAGGAGAAGGAGCAGCTGGAGTTCATTTTTTTTTTTTTTTTTTAAATATATTTTTATTGCAGGAATCAGCAAACTGTAACATATATGACCATCACCAAAATTCCACTGAAATCAACTAACCGCATCCCGCTCACCCCCCGCAGCACATTTTCATACATAATCATTCAGCCCACAGTCCAAAGGCTGGGCGATAAAATCCAGCGGGAGCTCAGCAGGAGCGCAAGGATGGTCCGGATGATCCACTGTCCGTCATCTGCTTTTCTAAACAAGCCCCAAAATCCAAAAGAAAGTCCCACCCATAAAACACTACAGTACAAAAAAAAAAAATAGGAAAAATTCCCTCCCCAACCCACCCCCGCCATCAGTGTATGGTAGCAGCCGCAAAGGGATTCATGAGAGACCCAAGATGAGCGTATCAAAAACAGAAAACGCACTCGCCTATCGGGACTCAGGGCGCGCTGCAATCTCACCATCAGAGTCGTCAGGGGCGCAATAGTCTCTGAGGGCCTGTACTAGCGTCTCCCATTCTAGCGCTGCCTCCTGTGCTTTTTCGTTACGCTGTCTCCCAGCCAGTTGGTATCTCAACGTGCTTTCTCCCGCCGCCCACTTCAAGAGTTCGCTATGCCACCTGTTCCCAGTCGGACCAGCACGTGCCTTCCAGTTCCTGGTCACCTCTCGCTTGGCCAATAAAAGCCCTAAATCAATAAATTTACTGGAAATGTTGTTTTTGGGGGTATGTGGAAACCAATGCAAGAGACCCACCGCCGCATCGACCGATAGTGGTCTCCCCGTCACCTCCGTCAGGGTCCTCTCCACTTCCACCCAGTAGGAGGACAAACCCGGGCAGGCCCACAACATATGTAGGAGGTCCGCCTCCGGCGCCGGGCATCAGGGGCAGGTTGCTGAGCCCGTGGCGAAGTACTGTTGGATTTTCGCCGGGGTCAGATATGCCCGATGGAGTATGTAATAGTGGACCAACTGAAAACGGGCGTGGCGCGTCCCTTTCCAGGCCCGTCGCACGAGCTGAGACCAGGTCGCTTCCGGGATTTCCTTACCTATGTCTGCCTCCCACCGGGCCTTCAGGGTCGTAAGGGGGGTCAGCCCTTCATTGATCAACCTACCGTAGAGGCAGGTGACCGCCTTCACCGTGCCCGCAGACATCATGACGTATTGGCACACCGGAGACGTAGGAGGTTCCTCCCGTCCGCCTTTCCAATGTGCCTGGATCGCACGGACCAGGGCCGAGTGCAACAGGAAGTCACCGTGGGGAATCCCGAAGCGGTCAATGAGCTCCTGAAAGGGCAAAAGTACCCCAGCCTCATAAAGATCCCCCACCAACTGCAACCCCGCGCCTTCCCAGTCCGCCAAACGCGACCAATCGCCGCCATGGGGCAAGGCCGTCAACATCCCCAACGGTATTTCAGGCGCATACGGTATCCGCAATTGTCCCCGGGCGTGAGCCCGGTTCCAACATAGGCGAAGGGTCTTTTCCTCCAACGTCAGATCCTGCAAGGCCAAGCGTTGGCGTAGAGCTATGAAGGATAGGACATGCCTGGCTATCCCTATACCCCTCCTGTCCTCCGGGCCACGGAATTCCCTGGCAATCTCCTGGGTGAGGGTCTGGAGCTGCGCCGCCAGATAGTATTTCTCAAGATCCGGCACCGCGAGTCCCCCCTCGGCTTTCGGCCTCATCAGGGTCTTAAGGGCCACTCTACGGCGGCCCGAGCCCCAGAGGAAGCCGACTATCATCGACCGGAGGAGCCTAAAGGTGGCTGGCGGGATCCAAACCGGTAGCGCCCGGAAATAGTACAGCAGCCGAGGAAGGGCCACCATTTTGAGGAGAGCGACCCGCCCCGCCAACGAGAGCGGTAGCGTAGCCCAGAAGTCCATATTCCCCCGTAAAGCCCGACTGCATCTGGTAATGTTTCCGTCTAGGAGGTCAGATGGATCATGATAGATGTACACTCCCAGGTACCTGAAGCAGTCAGGTTCCCATCTAAGCTCTCTATTGAGGACCGGACTAGGGGTACCTCTGCGAACCGGGAAAAGGCATGTCTTGGCCCAATTCACTCGTAGGCCCGAGACCACCCCAAACGCCGTGAGCGCCGTCTCAGCTCCATGTAAGGCCCCGACTGGGTCCTCAAGGAAGAGCAACAGGTCGTCGGCATATAACGAAACGTGGTGCGGGCCCGAAGGTGTCCAGAACCCACTGTAATGCGCCCCCGAACGGAGTAGCAATGCGAGGGGCTCCACCGCTAGCGCGAAGAGAAGTGGGGATAACGAACAACCCTGTCTCGTACCCCTTTCTACTGGGTACTCCGAGGAGATTAACGGACCCGCCCGAACCCTGGCCGATGCGGAGGCATATAAGACCGCGGTCCACCTGATGAAGCCCTCGCCGAGACCGAATCGCCGCAACACAGCGTGTAGGTAGTCCCATTCCAGGCTATCAAACGCCTTCTCTAAGTCCACCGATAGGACCACCGGGCACGGGGCATCCACCAGCGGGTCCCCCAGCAAGCGGAACAACCTACGGATGTTCATTGTTGTGTTGCGCTTGGGGATGAACCCAGCCTGGTCCTCATGCACCAGGGAGGTCATATGGCCCAGCAGTCTCGAGGCCAAGATGCTGCTCAGAATCTTATAATCGACCGTCAGCATCGATAAAGGACGGTAGGACGCCGGATCGGTCGAGTCCCGCCCCGGCTTGAGGAGGGGAACCACCAGGGCCTCGCGCATCGAGCCAGGCAGTCGGCCAAGCCTCTTCGCCTCTCTATAAACAGTCACCAGTCTTGGAGCCAAAAGGTCGGCATAGGCCGCGTAAAATTCCACGGGAAGACCATCCAGGCCTGGGGTCTTATTCCGCGCCATCTTCTTAATGGCGCTGCGGACCTCCCCTAGTTCAATATCGGACCCCAGGGCTTTCGCCACGTCGGGCTCCACTACTGGGAGCTCCAGAGGCCTCAGATAGTCCTCGAGAAGGTCAGGGTCTTTGGCAGCACGACTGCGATACAACTGGTCATAGTAGTGCCGGTAGCAGCCTAAAATCTCCGGTTGAGTGTGCACCATGGTCCCATTCGCCATGCGCATGGACGTCGTCAGTGAGGTCTGGCGCGTAGGGCTAGCCAGCCATGCCAGCAATGCGCTCGACCTATCCCCTTCTGCAAGGGACCGAACCGCATAGGCCTTGTAGTCGAAGCAGCGCAGCCGCTCAACCTCAGCCGCCACCGCCTCCCTTGCCTCCGCCGTGCGTCCCTGGAGTTCAGGGTGCCCAGGGCGGCGGAGCTCCAACTCACGGAGCCTCCGATCAGCCACGTCCAAGTCCTCAAGGATAACCCGCCTCACCCCTACCTTCTTGGAGATGCAATAACCCCTTACCACCACCTTAAAAGCGTCCCATTCCAGTGCCCTCGAGCTCGCAGAGCCCCTATTGGACGCGAAATACTCCTCGATCTTATCACCTAAGTCCGCTCTGAATACAGTGTCCTCGAGGGTCTCAGGGCGTAACTTCCAGGTGGGCACCGCCGGCGCCCCTGGAAACCAGCGAAGAGCCAGCAGGAGGGGATTATGGTCCGAAACGGTCCTAGTTAAGTATTCGGAACGGACGGCCGCTGAAACCAGTTCAGTCGAGCCAAGAAACCCGTCCAGCCGAACGTGCAACTCGTGAAGACCCGAAAAATAGGAGTAATCTCTAGCCTCAGGGTGTTGCGCTCTCCAAATATCCGTCAGACCCCACCGTGCCTGCCAGTCCCTACGGCCCTTGGCCACACGGCGGACCGGAGAATCAGGAAGGGGCGGGTGTGAACGATCGGTCTCCACATCCACTACCGAATTGAAGTCCCCACCGATCAGGAGGGGCCCCGTGAAAAAGTGGGCCAGCGAGCCCGATAACCTAGAAAGGAAGGCAATCTGGTCCATGTTAGGTGCGTAAACACAGCAAACGTTCAGGGCCCTCCCCCCCAGAGTACCCGAGATGGCCACGTAGCGCCCCTCTGGATCTACCACTGAGTTTGTGACCTGGAAGGGAACCCCAGCTCTAATCCAGATTAGCGCCCCCCTGGCATACGCTGAGTACGACGTATGAAAGACCTGCCCCCTCCATCTGCGCTGTAGCGCCGCCCCTTCCGCCTTGGTCAAATGGGTCTCCTGCAGCAGCGCCATTTGTATTCCCCTACGCACTAAATAAGCGTGGACTTTGTGCCGCCTAGACATGGTATGAAGCCCCCGCACGTTCCAAGTAATACACTTCACATTAGCAACGTCAGCCATTGTCCCATACTGTTCGTGCAAAGTCTCCCCATCCGGGTCTCAACAAAAAGCATACAACAATCCCTCCAGCACTGATGGCGGTCATTTCCCCCAACCAGAACTCAACAACTCTTACATTAACCAAACCCCTGCCCACCCTCCCCAGAACAGGACCCAAATAATTCCATCTAGTTCCCATCCAAACCAAGCCCTTAGAAAACCCTTCGTCCCAAACTAATCCTACGGTCGCCACCGTAGGAAGGCCTTAAGGGCCGGGTGCGGGCTGGGTGGTGGCAGTGGGCCCTCGACGCCCTGGCTACCAGGACTAATGCAAGCCCCAAACAGCAACGGAAACCCTCGGGGCAAAGGCAAGGCACCCCACCCCCCGCTTCTTCGAGGATCATGCTGAACCATCGGCTCCCGCCACCCCCGCTACGGGCCCCCACCCAAAAGGATGCAGCTCACCCCGTCAACCTTGTCCATCAAGAAGGTCCTCAGCCGATTTTGGCGTGACCTCCGGTGTGCCGGTGCTATCTGCCACCGAGTCCTCCGAGTCTGTCGATGCCCCCTCGCCACCAGGGTTCTCCTCTTCCGCGATGGTATCCTCTCGTGAACCAGACAACGCAGACAGCACCTCCAGTACCCCCTTCCGCTCCGTCGATGTCTCCGCAGTAGAAGGGCCGCCCGACCGGCCCCGCCGACCCTGCACCCTCGTGGATCGCCGTCGCCGTCCTGGCTCCGCCGTTGGCTGAGATGCGGAGGCAAAGCCATCTTTCCCAGCTCTATAAAGTTCAAGCCAATTACAGGCATCTTCCGGGGTATCAAAAAATTGAGACTTGTCATCGACAATGACGCGAAGCCGTGCAGGAAATAAGAGCGAGTATTGGATGCCCTCGCTCCGAAGCTCGCGCTTGACCGCCAAGAATGAAAACCGCCTGCGTTGGGTTTCATAGGTGTAGTCCGGGAAGATGTTCACCTGGCTGTTCTCCACCTTGAAGGGGCCATTATGTCTAGCGGCATTGAGAATGAGGTCCCTGTCGCGAAAATGGAGGAGGCGCGCCACCACCGGGCGCGGCGCGCGGCCTTGTTGCGGTGGCCTCGCTGGGACTCTATGAGCTCGTTCAAGGGTGTAGAAAGAGGATAGGCCCTCCGGGGCCACCGTGTCTCGGAGCCAGGCCTCCAAGTAGGCCACCATGTCGCCATCCTCGATCTTCTCCGGCAGGCCCACCACACGGATGTTGTTGCGCCTGTTACGGCCTTCCGCATCCTCCGCTCGCTGCTCCAGGGCAGAAATCCGGGTCAGGGCATCTTTCATTGCCGCGGCCAAGGTGCGCTGCGCCGGCTCCAAGGCCTTCACCGAGCCCTCCACTTCTTTGACCCTGTCCGACAGCTTGCCATGATCCGCCCTGAGGAGGCCCAGGCTCGTCGCCACCTGGGCAATGTCCTGCTGGAGGGCCGAGCGTGTGGTCGCAATCGCCTCCAGGACGCGATCAAACTGTTGCTGCAGCGGTGCGCCACCAGCACTCCCCGGGTTTCCATGGCCTTCCTTGTCCGTGGTCTCCGAGTCAGAGGCCGCCGGGGTGGCCCCCTTGGCCCCTCTCGGCTTCCCCATGCCGCTGGAAGTGCACAGTGCGGACTCAGAGGAGGGCGCCACCCAGTGCGGGCGCCGACTATAACTCCCCCGAATGCAGGCCCTCGGGGTGAGGGCCGGTGTTCCTCCTCTCCAGGGCCAGGCAGGTCTCCTCAGTTTTGGCTCGCGCCACCCCCGTGTCGTCTGAGGGCGCCGAGGAGGAGGCGGAGACACTCGGCGCCAGGCCGGGTAGGCCCGTCCGGCTGACGAGGATCTGGAACGAGGGCCACCCACACCACCAGAGACTTTTGGACGCCAGGGGGTTGTGCTTCCCATGGGATCGGGTCAAACGGGGGATGCAGCCAAGCGCCGCGTCGGGGGTCGGCACCCCCGTCAGGCCCTCCAGGCGTCCGTGTGCCGGGGTCCACTATGATAGGGGCCTCCGACCGCCCGGGCGCAGTTACCAATATCAGAGTCTCAGCAGTGCAAAGTCCAGCTCCTCACTCTCCAGGAAAACACAAGAGCGGAGGGCACGCCATGACCAACGATGTTCTCTCAGGCTAATGGTCCCGTCTAAGGGGACCAAGGGGTCCGGGCGCCATATTGGGTCGCTCTCCGCGGGACCACAAACTTCAAGTTTCGGGCGGATCACCACCCGTCCAGGCTGTGCCAGGCGTCCCAGCAGGGTCCAGTTGGGCTGAACAACGATTTGCGGGGGCTAGGGTGCCCCGCGGCCTCCGATTAACAGGATAATCCCGGGCTCAGTCCCGGAGCCGAGCTCTCAGGCGACCATCGCCATCGGCGCCCAAGCCACGCCCCGAGCAGCTGGAGTTCATACACTGAGTTGAACTTTAGGGCGCAGGCGATGAGGAAACAGAACATCAGGGTGGGGGGATGCGGGCTTGAGTGCCAACTGCATGCGCAGTGATCAGAGTTCCTGTAACGTTCTGAAGAAAATGATAAAAATATTAATATGAATAAATAAGGGCAGGGGGTAAAACCTCAATCCAATGATGGAGAGTTTACTTTATTCGTTTTTTTCAGATTTTATGGAGCGCGAACTTGACCCGAAGGTATTAGAGCGCTTTACATGAGCACCAGTTGCAATACAGACAGACACATTCATTTTTGTGAGGCATGGGGAGATTAAGCAATTTGGCCAGAATGACAGGATGTTGAGCGTCCCTGCCGAGACTCGAACCCGGTTCCCCAGCTTCAAGGTTGACTGCCCTAGCCATAAGGCCACATCCTCTCCCCAATAACTCTAGAAAGAGGTACTGGGCAGTCATCAGGACCAATAATGTTAATAGTCACTCTGCCATGTAATATGGGGTGAAGCATGTGCAAAAGGTATAAGAACAAATACAGACAGTGACCCACTATGGTTGTGTAATTGTCCACCGTCAAGATTTACTGATTACACTGCACAACCTGCATGTGCTAGAGAGTGACCTGCAGTATGCACAAGGCCAAGAAGCCACATAATACCAAACTCTAGGAGTGAGCTCAAAACACGGGGATCATAACTTGAATGTCCCAGACTCACTGTGGGAGTATAAAGGTCTTGAACGTCACTGTGTAAAGGGAAGCCTCTATGAAGGAAGTTTCGGTGGAACTTTGGCTTATTGACCCAAAACCCCAGTGATGACAGCAGGGTGACAGCAGACGAGGAAGAGGACTGCTGTCCTTGCTGGTGGCCACAGCCTCTGCTACCACTATGTCATTTGGAGCCACATAAGCGCTCCATTGGTGTGTCAGTTTTCTTTAAAGCCTGAAGCCATCAATTAGCATATCCATCAGGGATGCTTGCAGGTCCCTAGATAATCCTGTGGCATCTGTGATGCCTGATCACTACAATGGTTCACAGTCCGTTGAGTGCAGACTGGCATGTCTGCCTTAAATTGTTTGAGCAAAAACATTCTTGAATTCTGCTAAAAGATCTTGTTGCTACATCCGAAAGTGCGAATTATACATCCAGTTGTGTTCAGACTGGCATTCAAAACATACTTAGCAATGTCCTGTTGTCCTATTTTCCTTGAATTGTTTGGGCAAAGAGCATTCCTGAATTCCACAGAAATATCTTGTTGGCCATATCCCAAAGAGCATGAGAGCAGCATTCAGTAGGCAGACAGTGCCCAGGGACCTCAAAGCCAGACTGGCAGAGGAGAAAACTCTTTCTGAACGAGTCAATATATTTCAATTCCCTATCTGGCGGAACAGTGGGGAATATACTGGGGTTAACTTTGCTGGCATCAGCAAAAACCACCTAGCTTGCAGGAGTTGCATGCTGGGTCAGAAAGCCTAGGTCCCCAGAGATAGACCTATGATATCTATCCATAGTGCAACTTGCTAATAGAACAGTTTGCCATCAATTTCACTGTCAAAGGGGCTTAGCAAAGGCACTGATGTAGCAGGCTCAGTCTGCCAGATTTCTGTCTGTCGATTTGTGTTAATCTTAATCATGGCTAGTTTAAGATCCAGCACTTCTGCTGCCTGCAGAACTCTCATTTGGCACATTTAACTTATAAGTCTCTGCAGAAAATGCAGCCAGAGTTTGGAAGCTAAATGCTACATGTCGACTGCAGTACCAATTGTGCCATTCACTACAGTGACAGGCAAACATGGCCCAAGCCTACCCGGTGTGGCCAAATGTAAAGTAAAACCTGCAGTGCCCCATGTTGATATAACCCTCGTTAACAAGTAAAGAACTCCCTTTTTAATATTAGTACATTACTCCTATGTAGCTCTTGCAGCCCATGAGGCAGGGTGCATCGTATTTAAAAGTGGGGAAGGCAGAAACTTAATATTATGCCTACAGTGACAAGGTAGAAAAAGCGATTTTCACTATGGGATGCCCCGCTGTCCTATGTTGAAAACCAGAGTCCTGAGTAAAATACTAATACAGATAACTCGAAAAAGTGACCTAGAAAAATATTTAAATTGTTATTTTTAATAGTTACTAAAAATCTGATTTAATGGCGAAGCCTGACTTCTTAATAAATATTAAGGAAACATAAATTTTAAAGGATACCTTTTCCCTGCCTGGAGTTCCCGGAGGCTAATTTGCATTCACTCTCCAGCAACTCCAAGCCTATATTCCGCCTGGGAAGAGGTGTGAAATTCCTTCCCGGAGCATACATTGGCTGAATTTGATGGGCGGAGATGATTCCTTGGAGCTCAAAAGAATATGCAGGGTGGGGGCTATCTGTATTCTGTCAACACCACAGTGTCAAATCCTGCCTGACAGGTCTATTTGAGCCACATGTAACACTTTGGCACACTTAAAAGTGAAACAATAGGATGCCATGATAATTCTTGTGCAATACCTTTCCAGTTGCTGATGGGCCCTGCTTTTGTACTACCAGATTTCAGTCTCTGGATTTGTTGTGAAAAAAGAGCTTGCTTCAAACTGGGTTTTAGTATTAGATGTAGGAGGATACTAGTGATTACCATAGCACACTACCTTACACACCCACACCACTCAGAGACCAAATTTAGTGTGGCCCAAGACGTTCACCATCCTAAAACAAATACCCTTACATATGGTATTTAGGGCCTGTTTGCAGTAAAGCAAACAGGAACTACTGAAAAAGTAGCTAGGGTTGCCCCCGGGAACTTTTACTCCACTGGTTAGGGATTGCCTAGGAGACACCCCTTCGGTTAAATGAGACACCCCAAAACGACCTGGCCAGAACACTTTATGAACATGTGGAAGAACAGAAGAGGACTGGACCAGCTGTCTGTTACCTGAGAGGAGCTCTGAAGTACTGGACCTGCTCCCCTATGTACAGAGGACAAAAAGGTGAACTCCAAGTGTCAGTTGACTGATCTCCTGTGTGGCTACATAGACACAACAAGCTGCAAGAGGCCTTTTCGATGGAGTGCCTAGCTAACCAGGAGCAATTCGAATGAGACCGGGACAGAACATTGGTGGGATCTGCGGGAGTGACTCTGGGCCCCCAAGTGCTGCCCATGAGGGCCTATGAGCATTAGAAGTGACCCAGTGGAAACTCTGAAAAGTTGGAACTTAAAATATTAAGGTAAAAAGGTAAAATATCTGACAGGGATGAACCCAGTTAGTGTTTCCGACCCGTGCGCCATCACAGTCAGCCTGAAATCGCACCAAGTCCCGGTCTACCAGGACTATAGACTATCATTGGCTTAGTGGTTTTTGGAACTATTTCTACTTACCACTTTAAACATTCATATATCTTGTTCCCTTTATTTGATTTGAGCCATTTTGGAGTCATTTTGATTATTAAAGTTTACTTTATTTTTCTAATTCAGTTTCAGATTTTTATTGCATGGTTTTCTGACCTTATGATTGTTTTGATACTGCATACATATTTTACACATTTTCCTAAGTTAAGTCTGTTTGCTTTATGCCATAGCTGCAATGGGGTTGAGATCTGCTTAATACTGATTTTAAGGGCTCACCCTAACAAGAGTTGTGATTATTCTTGAGGTGAGCCTTAGCCCACACCAACTAATAATCCAGTTTCATACCACAGCTCCTTGCCATCACATCTAGAGGTGCTCTGTGGCCACTGGAGGGCTCAACGGCACCACCTATTGGTGCACGGGGCAATCGCTAGAAAATGTTTTCGATCCACTCTCGCGCCAAAAGATGAAGAAATCTGCAGTTAGAAGTATTCATAAATGTTGGTAAAAGGATTGCTAATATCCCTTCAAGTCCACAGGTCACGTTGAGGAATAATATGTGCGTTGTGTTGGAGGAGGAAGAATTATGTAGATGCTGTGAATGTTCAGAGGAAATAATTGAAGCTTCACTTTATTGAGTAGAATTAGCTGAGCTCACCTATACCCAGCTGCGAAATGGAAGACAACCTTCTTTTTTCCCATGGTACACATACCTATAGAAGAAAATAGTAGGGTATGTCTTCCAGCGTCCCCTTACCTTCTATATTGATTCTATAGAATGCTCAGTGTGTAGAATCCCACATCAGGCACGCTGGAGAAGGTGAAGAGCTAGTTGTCAAATATCCGGTTTCTGTCTAACAAAACCTTTCTTCAATCTAATTCGAGGGGCTTTCTTTGCACGTATTAAAATGATAGACTGTGTAAAAGGAGTGCTCAGAAAGATAAATACAGCAACATGATAAATAAGTGAAAAATTATGAGACCGATTGGAAAAAGAGTGAGATTAAACACAGAAGATAAAATAACTGGTTAGAATGGGAATGTACAAAATTTAAATACAAAAAGGAAAATGCTACTTACCTGTATGCATCTGTTCTTGGCAAGTAGAGCTGTAGATTTGTATAATTGGGCATAGATCGCCAAAACAGACAACACTTGCCTTTGTTTAGAGTACCCGCTGTTAAAGCATTTATGGAAGTGCTTAAAAGAATAATTCCACCTAGAGCGCCACCCTCTCCAGTATGGAATTTAAATATTGTTCCTACTAGACTCATGGGGCTCCCTTTTGAACCTCTAAACAAATGCGAACTACAGTTCCTCACTTGGAAAGCCTTCCTAATCGCTATCACATCTCTCAGAAGAGTTTGTGAACTCCAGGCATTAACTAAACAAGAACCATTTTTACAAATCCATCATAACAAAGTGAATCTTAGGCCTAACCCAACATGTTTACCTAAAGTCGTTTCTGCCTTCCATCTTAACCAGTTGGTTGAACTTCCAGTTTTTTTCCCCACAACCAGACTCAGTGGCAGTTCACACGTTAGTCATTGAAAAAGAGAAATACTTTACTACATTGAAATGACAAAATCCTTTAAGAAAACTAAACAACTGATTGTCGCTTTCTCCCCACCTTATAAAGGCAGTCCCATTTCCAAAGCAGGGAATGCAAGATGGATTGTCAAATGCATCCAAATATGCTGTCTTAAAGCCAAACGCACACTAACTATTCCTCCTAGAGCTCATTCCACACACAAACTAAGGGCTTCTATGGCATTCTTAGGGAACATTTCCCTAGATGATATCTACAAAGCAGCAACTTGGTCTACACCACACACTGTCATAAAACACTATTGTGTAGATGTGCAAGCTAAACAACAAGCTTGCGTCGACCAGGCTGTATTAAGAACACTTTTTCAAACCACTACAACAGATACAGGACGCCGCCGCTCAGGAGGTAACTGCTTTATAGACTATGCACAAGTATACGATCTACAGCTCAAATGCCTCTAACGGAAAATGCTAGGTACCAGTATGCATCTGTTCTTGGCATGTAGAGCTGTAGATTCGTATACGCCCACCCGCCTCCCCGGATACCACTATCAGTTCAAGTATTATCTTACTTAAATACATTACACATGGACATCTTTTCTATTTCTTCCTAACACTATCACAACCCTCCATGGCAAAACAATCAGGAGTTGGAGTCGATGTTCATGCGCACTATCGTCCTAAGGAGGAGTCACCTACCCCTACAAAAACATCTTCCAAAACAAAAACAAAGTGCAAACATCCAAGCCCAACACCAGATGGCGATCTATGCACAAGTATACGATGTACAGCTCATATGCCTGGAACACAACATTTCTTCTCTACCAATATAGGTTTTTAGGTCTCGGCCTGCGATGGCTGCGCAGACATGCGCAGTCTCGCTGGCGAGACTTAATGACTTAGAGTGAGTTTCACTAGCGAGGTTAAGCCCCGCCCCTCTTTTACATTGGCTGGCATCACCGTTCATGCTAAACGGTGGCCAGCCATTGGAAAAGCGGTCCCAGTGACGTACTTCTTTCTCTTTAAGCCCCGTCCTTTTCAGACTGGCTTCATTGACTTACTGCTGGAATAAAAGGTTTCTTATCTTCTTTATGAGGTGAAACAGATGGCCCCATAAAGAAGATAAGGAACCTTTTACCACAGCAGTAAGTCAGGCTGAGGCCGTCCGAGCGGGATGGCTCTGAAAGAGAAACGCGCCACCCGCTGTTTACTTTTAAAATGTTACAAGTAAAGCGCGGGTGCTGCGATTATACCAAAATGAAAGAAATAGATGTTTTTTCCATTTCTTTCATTTTAGTATAATCGCAGCACCCGCTCTGTACTTGTAACATTTTAAAAGTTAAGCGCGAGTGCCGCGATTATACCAAAATTAAAGAAATAGATGTTTTTTCTATTTCTTTCATTTTAGTATAATCGCGGCACCCGCGCATTACTTTTAAAATGTTACAAGTTAAGCGCGGGTGCCGCGATTAAACCAAAATGAAAGAAATTGAAAAAACATCTATTTCTTTCATTTTAGTATAATTGCAGCACCTGCGCTTTACTTTTAAAATGTTACAAGTAAAGTGCGGGTGCTGCGATAATACCAAAATGAAAGAAATAGATGTTTTTTCTATTTCTTTCATTTTAGTATAATCGCAGCACCCGCGCTGTTCTTGTAACATTTTAAAAGTAAATCGTGAGTGCCGCGATTATACCAAAATTAAAGAAATAGATGTTTTTCTATTTCTTTCATTTTAGTATAATCGCGGCACCCACGCATTACTTTTAAAATGTTACAAGTTAAGCGCGGGTGCCGCGATTAAACCAAAATGAAAGAAATTGAAAAAACATCTATTTCTTTCATTTTAGTATAATCGCGGCACCCGCGCATTACTTTTAAAATGTTACAAGTTAAGCGCGGGTGCCGCGATTATACCAAAATGAAAGAAATTGAAAAAACATCTATTTCTTTCATTTTAGTATAATTGCGGCACCCGCGCTTTACTTTTAAAATGTTACAATTAAAGTGCGGGTGCTGCGATAATACCAAAATAAAAGAAATAGAAAAAAAACCCTTATTATTAACACTCCAAACAGCAAGCGTGTAGTACAACCAACCTACTGGCTTCCCTACAAACACACATCAGCCCTAAGATAAATATGTTTATATAAAAATTAAACATTCAGCTACTGAAAAGCTACTCTCTCCATCGCCACATATGCATGGCAAAGTGTAATGTTTGTCGAGCCTTCTTTTATGGGGCACAGCCTCATAGAATTAAGTGGTATCGTCCCCATGAGGTGGGGAGGGGCTTTTTTTTATTTTTTTTACTAAGAAGCCTTGAGAGGCGCTACAGGTTGTAGTGGGTAAAGTTGCGAGACGGGGCTGTCCCCACCCCGCTCCAGCGCGGGAGAGGAGGCCCCGGAGGAGCAGGCACGCCGGCTTGCCTTTCAAATGAACCCACGCAGGCAGGCAGACAGGCAGCTGTAAAGTGCCCGAGCGCCGCCGCCCCCATAATGAGCACTTTGTGAGCCGAGCGGCTAGTGGGGCCAGCAGCTGTCACACTGTTTGCACTCCTAGTAAACAGGCCTCGCAACCTGCGCCCGGTGGGGACGGGGCGCCCTGGGCACGGGGGAGGGGCCCGAGAGAGGTGCCAGGAACGAGGTGCTTGCAAAGCTAGGTGGGGGAGGGGGGCAATAATGGTGCCAGGCACTGTGTGCTTGCAGAGAGGGGGCTAAAGCTATACACAGGCGGAGAGGGGCCAGGCATTGCCTCCGTGCATACGGAGAGGGGCAACACGGTAACGGGTAGTATGCACATAGATGCATACCGGAGGGGCACGAGAGGTGTCAGGCACAGAGTGTGCCCGTACATAGAGGGGAGCGGGGGTGCATGGAGAGGGGCGGAGGGCAGGAGATGTGCCAGGCACTGTGTTCGTGCAAAAGGAGAGTACGATACGGTGTCAGGCACTGTGCACGCAGTGGGGAAAGACACTATGTGCATACAGAGGGGTACCGTAGGGGACCGAGAGGTGCCATGCTTAGTATACAGAGGTACACTGGGTGGTGGTGGTGGTCGTGGTTTGGGACAGGGGTTCTAGAGCGGTGCATGAAACAGTAGGGGCACGGGAAAAGCTGGCCCAGCGAGACACATAAGGAGAATGGAGCGCCGAAGGGCCTCGAGAGGTGCCAGGCACAGCGTGTACGAGCAGCGGGCACCAGCAAGAGGAGCCACGGGGAGTGGGCAGCGGTGGTGCCGAGCTGGACACGAGGACCGTCGGCCTAGAGGATGCCGGGCACTGAATGTGCACATGAAGGGGTGAGGGTACTGCCCATAGGTGCAGCCAGCAGCAGTTGGAGGGGTGCCAAGCACGGTAGTGCGCCAACAGGAACGCAGGAAGTTCCTTGCCCAAGTCTGCAAATGGAGGGAATGAGGTGTGGACGCCGAGTGGGCGACCACAGATGAACAGGCAGAGAGATGGCCGGAGAAGGGGCAGACACCGAGTGAGTCAAGGCCTCTCCCATGAGACCGCGCGCACTCCCTTATGCACGGGTGCAGAGGAGCGCAGGGTGGGTGGGGGGTGAGGTCTAGAGAGATGCTCGGTCGTGAGCCTGGGCATCTAAATGGCTGGGTTGAAGTGGTGCCAGGCACTTAGTGTTCACACAGGTGGGCACAATGAGGGCAGCCAAAAGTGCGCCAGTCATTGGATGTGCGAACAGGAGGAGTGGCTATGCCCACCACCTGAAGCAGGTGCCAGGCAATTCTGTGTGGCGATATAGGACATGTTCAGTCCAAGGTTACACGATGCCCGCCCGGAGGCGGCATCTGGTTACCAAGCTCACACAGGGCGCACGGTGCAGCCGGGACTGAAGGATCGACAGCGCAGATCCCATTACTTGGTCATTGGCCACGCGTCCTACAAGGCTGAGCAAAAGACATACATTTCAACATCTCCCAAAACATTCAAAGGCTGTAGGATGATTACGTCATGTGGGGGCTACGCTGATGATAGTGGCCTTTGCGAGAGATTAAGCTATTGGCATTGTAAATGACAATGCCATTTATTTATGTTTCCAAAAACAACACATAAATAAAAATGTTGTCATTAACAAAGCCAATAGCTCTAACTTTTGAAAAGGCAAGACCGTTGCATTGTAAATGCTTTTTTTTACAGTGAAAAGAACTATCAGCAGTTATGATAGTGGAGGCCAACACTCAAGGTCTATACCTGGGGAGAAGGGAGAAAAGTCAAAAGGTATCTGGCCACACGTGCAGTCTAACACTGTTGTGAATGCAACAGTACCACATCATACACAGTAATGCAAGAAATAAAAGCGTTCTTCCAGTTTTCATTTTTGTAGTTTTTTAATTGACATGTCTGAGCTATAATAAATAAGTTTCTGTCATAATTGTAAACATCACACAAGAACGAACAGGAGTAGGGGTGAAAGTAGTACCAGAAGTATGATCAAAGTGGAAGGGTTTCTTGAATAACTTCACCTAGTGTGTAAAGTGCTTGCCTTGCACAACCTGCCCTTCTACTTCTTGGCTGCTCCAAGCTGTTCAAGACAAGGTCAACAGCAAACGATAGCAGAATCATTGATAAGTCAAAATGTACTATTTGTAAATAGCGAGAGGAGAAAATTCAAGGCAAATTAGGCCACAACACAGCACAGATAAGGGGCACAGGGCACCTTCTTATAAACCTATTTGGTCTACTTATACTCAGCTTTGGAGGTTGTTTGTCTTTACTCCATATACTCTCACTGATGACACTTTAGAACCTAGATAATTGTAAGTCAACACGAGGAAGTGAGGTCAGATTTCTGTCTTTTGTGAGGTAGACAATCCTTAACTCTCTCTATCACATTCCTCTCTACTTTGTGGCACCCTCTGAAATATATGCTGTTCCGTATTCTAAAGCAAGGGTAATGGAAGTTTAGGCAAGATTGCATGGGGTCTTTGAGACTTATTTTTGGATTAAAAGAACTACATAACGTTTTTACGAAATGAAAATGGTTTTGTTTTGCTAGTTTGCTGTGCAACTGAATGTTATTTTAAAGTAAACAGTCCTTACAATGCAACTTTTCGAATAGAAGGATCTGCATAAACAAAATGTCACATACCTTTGGTAACACTTTTTCTGGTAGAAACTCTACCTAACCACATATTCCTCTGCTTTTGAATATTCTCCAAATGTCAGACTGGGTCGGGAAGATATTCAGCACTACCAATGCGATTGCTGGAGGCACTGATGCGTCTATGAACTGGCTCAAACCAAAAAGACTTGAAGGGCCTGGCTGTCTAAGCAATAGTGACTGGTGAACATATGCAGTGAAGCCATGCAGCAGCCTGACAAACATCCTTGACTCAGGCAGAATAAACCTGCAAACAATCGGGCGCTGCTTTTGGGTGAGCACGTAGCAGATCTTAATGAAGAGTAACATAACGTATATTTGTGAAACACTTGTTCACCCGTAGGTATCTTGGTGCTGAATAACAGATGTTTATTGTTACCCAACTCAACCGTACTCATTTTACTGACCTCAGATGGATGAAAGGCTGAGTGGACCCACTGGGATTTGAACCCGAGACCATGAGGTCGAACACAGGCCCCTGCTGTGGCACACATTAGTCCACTGAGCCACCAGACCCTGCAATACACAACAACACTTTTCTGCACAGCCTTGCCTTACTTTGCTCCAGAGAATCCTATAAAGTGCTGATCGTGCACTCTTTGTTAGTTGGTGCGATCAGCTAGTGAAGTCTCTCCTCCTTAGAGCGGTGACGCAGTGACACGGAGCATAGAAAGCCAGAAGGGAGGAGGCTTCAGTCAACAGAACCAACTTGTCTGGGTAGAACTTGGTGTAGAGAAGGTTAACAGACACAACCTGTAACTTGCTCACCCACTGAACCAATGTTATGGTGACAATAAATACTGGCTTGAAAGTAATGAGCTAGATAGAACAACTGTGGAGAGGCTCAACAGGCACGCACATGAGAAATGTGAGGACAAAGTTTAAGTTTCATTGCCGCATAACAAACGGAGAGAGGGGAAACCTATGTTGCAACCCTTTGAGGAAACACATCACAACTAGTGATTTGAATAATGAGGACCCATAGAGAGAACATATAGTCTAACAGTGCCCAAGGCAAGGCCCTGATCTGCTAGGGATAACACAAACAAAACTTCGGACAGTTTGGCCAGTAGTGGATTGATCTTTTGAGAGGCGTGCCAAGTCACAAACCTACCTCAACGGCATTTGGTTGAAGGATGCCTGGCTGTAAGATGGCATCAATGACTTTGGGAGGAAGGTCGAATGCACTCAAATTTTGCTGCACAATCTCCAAGCATGGAGCAGGTTTGGATGCAGGACCCTGCCCTTCTCCTGGGACAGGAGATCCTTCTGAAGAGTCAGCCTGATGTGAGGATGGATACTCATGCTCAGCAGTTAGGGATACCATACACTCCCAGCACAATCTGGGGTTACTTGAAAGACTTGGGCTCAGTTGGTCTCGATCTTCAGCAGAACCAAGGGCAGGAGAGGTTTTGGCGGGAAGTAATACAGGTGTCCTAAGTTCCATTCCGAGCAAGAGACGCCTTGTAAACTCCACCACAAAAGTACTAACAGTGCAGGTTACCCGTGGTGGAGAAGAGATAGAGCTATTACCAGAAAAACCTTGCACCATCTACATATGGCCTAGCTCATCCGCTCTGGCATTCAAGGGACCCACCAGGAGGCGAGTCACTTGAAAAATTCCTTGGCCGTCTTGCTATGTCCAGAGACGCAGAACCTCCTAGCATAGGGTCCACAACCCCATCATGCACTTCTTATTGGAGTAGCACATGGCGTGGTGTTGTCCGTGACCACATACACCAGCTTCCCTTTGATGGACGTCAGGAAAGTACTCAATGCAAAGTGGATGGC
Source organism: Lissotriton helveticus (assembly GCF_964261635.1). Taxonomy (NCBI): domain Eukaryota; kingdom Metazoa; phylum Chordata; class Amphibia; order Caudata; family Salamandridae; genus Lissotriton; species Lissotriton helveticus. The sequence continues at coordinate 177,067,049 of NC_136062.1, read as the reverse complement.
TCTCAGCTCCACAAGGTTGATATGCAGCCAGGCCTACGATGGAGCCCAGAAGCATCTAATCTCCATCTTTCCCAGATGGCCACCCCAACCCAGAAGTAATGCCTAGGGCATCTCTGTGAGCTCAGGGTCAGGTAAGGAGAGGAGACTGATGATGACCCAATCATGTACTGTAGCCATCACTGTAGATCTATTGCAGTCTCCTATGAAAGTTGGTCCAAATTCGAAAGATTTCCTGAGTGCTGAGCCCATTGAAACTTCAGCTCACATGGCATATACTTCTTGACCAGCAGAATGCAGTAGGTCATCAGCCCCTGCAGTCTAGGAGGCATTCTCACTGAAATCCAGGACAGAGGTTGAAACATTGGGATAACAGCCCATATGTTCTGGCTTCTCCCCTTCAGGAGGCAGGTGTGAAACTGCACGGAGTCCAGACTGGCTCAGATGAGGGCATCTGTGAAGGAGTCAGGTGTGACATCTGCACATTGGTAATGAGCCTCAAGGATGGTAGGAGGTTCGCTGTAATCAGGAGGTGGGTGATGCCTGCCTAAGGCGAGTCCCTATCGACAGCCAGTCATAAATGTAAGGGACCCCTGACCTCCTAAGATGTATGGCAACCACAGCTATCACTTTCATGAACACCTGAGGGGTGCTGGTAAGGTCATATGGGAGCACCGCAATCTAAAAATGCTTGTGGCTACCATGAACCGCAGGTAATGCCTGTGGGGTTGCAGGATGGGAATGAGGAAATAAGCATCCTGCTGGTCCAGTGCTACCATCCATTCTGTAGGGTCGAGGGCAGACAAAACCTGGGCCAGGGTTAGCATCTTGAACTTGTCTTTTAGCAGGAAGGCATTGAGAGGGCAAAGTTATATGTGACAGAGGCTCCCTTCCCTTTTTGGCACCAAGAAGTAGTATGACTAGCAACCACAAATGACTTCTGGTGTCGGACCCTCTCTATGGCTCCTTTGGACAAAACAGCCTGCACTTCCTGCTGTAAGCTGTTTTGAGGACGATGGAAGATGCAGTGATGTTTCAAAAACAGGTAAGGCGGAACTCCACTGAACAATTTACAAGACCCACTTGGCTGAAGTTATTGCCTGCCAGTCTTGCAGAAAAAGTGGGACAGGATGGTCTTGTGCCACCAAGAGCCTTATAAAGAGTCTTGGGGTGGTGGAAACTGGATGGGATGAGCACTGTCTTTATTGCTGTCTAGATTGCCCTGTCCTGTGGGCTCTGTGGCCACAAAATGGCAGGGTGTTTGGTGTACTGGATGAGCCTGTTGGTGATTCTGGAAGCCCCTACCATACCCCTGGAGGGGGTGAAATTATTAATGCGGGAGGAAACAGAGAGGCCCAGAGAGTGTACTGTGATCCTGCTGCCTTTGAAGCACTCCATGGTCAAGTCTGCTTTGTCCCCGACAAAAACAGAAACCATCAAATGGTATGTGCATAAGGCTTGCATGGACATCTCCCAAAAACCCAGTGGACACATTTAGGCTTGCCCCTTAAGGGCAACACTGGTTTTGAACACTCTTCTCAGAGTATCGGTGCTATTAAGCCCACAGCGAATTGTGAATTTTACTGCATCACAACCATCCTACATGGCTTGAGAAAGGAATATATGGGCTTCATCTTGGACCATATGCAATACCTGGGCTAATGAGTCCCACAATGCATCAGAGTAGCAGCCCAGGAGGCAGCTGGCATTTGTAGAGTGAAAGGCCATGCTTGTTGAGGAGAAGATTCTTTTATTGACTGTTTCTATCTTATTCTATACCCTGTCAGGCGGAGTATTGTGAAACAAGTTCCAATTTACCTTACTGGCCAACGCCTGTACACAAGGGGCTTGGGCATAGGGTGCTGAGTAATAAATTCTGGATCATCCGGAACAGGGCGGTGGTGTATGGTGATCTGTCAATCAACAGCTGGGCCTAAGCAGGGTTTGGTCCAGGTCCCCAAAAGTGAGTCGGTTAAAGCCTTTTTGAATGAAAAAAGAGGCCATGAACTTGTTTGGCCCTAACCTTAGTCAGGATGTTGGTATTAACTTGCTGTATAGGAAGCTGAAGATCAAGCGCCTCAGTTGCCCTTCACACAACCATGGCAAACGGAGTGCTACCCTCAGTAGCACAGACTGGGGTAGAAACTAGCCCCGTGTTCTGGGAGGTATCCAAACCACTAGAATCTTGGAGGTCTTTGTACCAGTTATCCTCTTGGTATGGCTGGTTAATCTCATCCCCAGCATCATAACCTCTGTGCCGCATAATTCATAGAGGACATGAATCCTTTCTGAAGGTAGATGCACTGTGTCAGAATCAGAAGGGTGACTAGATGTTTGTGGCTCAAATATAGCAGCTCACAGCCTAAGTCGAGCCTGGGGTGGAGCAGTCTTGGTGTCCCACAGCAGTATGGCTTGGCCGTCTTCGTCCATAGTCGATTGTGCCACCAACGACGATGGTGGATCGCATTCCGGCATGGACTGTGGCCCTGGGGAGTGGACTGGTACCAAAGTCAGTGCGAAGCCTGGAGCAAATTCATAAGGGCCTAGCTGATGCCAAGGGTTATCCTGCTGGTGGAAGCCCAGTTGGGAGACTTCTCAACTCCTTGGGTTCCGCAAGGGCACCAGAGAGAACCAGTAACATGCCAAAAAGATGGAGCATGGGTTCGTGAAAGTCCTTGATTTGCTGTAGCTTTGCACATGGCACTTTAATACCGGTTGCCAAGGAACAAGGGTCAAAATCAACTCTGAAGTAGAGCAACTTCGTAAGCAAGACCTGGAGGCACAATAACACCCGTTTGTCTTCTCAAGAGATTGAGAACGGCAGGGCGGGCTGAGTCCCGCTTGGATTTGCCCAAGGATCTAGATCACAAAGACAATCTGTGTCGGGAGCAACCACAGGGGTGGGACCAGAACCTTCCTTTAAACCTCGACTGATCATGGTGTGGGGTCTTGTGGTGCCTTCTTATGAAAGGCTTTGCTTTCCAGTTTCAAATAGCTTTAGGGGGCTTCAAGGGACCATCGCTACAGGCATTGGACTCATGGTCTGACCAAAGGCACAACCACATGTTGGTCAGCCACAGACATTTGTTTGTAACATTTTCCACAGGATTTGGACTGCATTTGGGAGGAGACATTTTCCCTTGCACACTGCAGAATAGTTTGTCAAAATTCTGTTTCATAGAGACAAGGGAAGCAACTGACGTCAGAGTGAATGGGTTGCGCCTATACCGGCCCGCACGCCCAGTCCTGCACAGTATGACACCAAAGTGGAGCCATCTGCGCTACCTCCCAGAATGCAGGAATACTGCTGAAAATCTACAAAATCCAGTTTGACGTCTGGGGAATATTCAAAAGGTGTGTAATCTAACGTTAGAAGTCTCTTTCAGAAAAGGAGTCCCATGAGTCAGTGTCAATGTTTTGTGTTGCTGAATCATCAGATTTCAGTTACCTGAGACAACGGTCTTCTAAAATGACTTGTAAAGCTCTTTTGGGGATAGAACTGAGACTATTTTTAAAAGTGTCTGATTCTCACAGAATGTGTAAACTGCGAAATAGATCTTGTTATCTATCCTGACCTGCACAGCCACCTTGCATACCCCATCTCATCTATCTTTTATACAAACCCGGCCAGTGTCACGTTTTAACTATACAGGAACAAGGAAAACACCAAGCATAATCTTGTCAATTCACAGATCTACATTTTAGAGGTTAGCATAGCATACGTTTTGGATACTCTATAAATGAAGTGTATAGATTTAGTGCTTACACAGCAGGTCTGCCCCTCAGATGGGTCCATATGCAATCTCACACATACAACAGTTTCACTAGTTTTCCAAACGTCATGGTGCATAACTAAACTAAAAATGTATTTTTCAGATAACAGAATATACAGGCTAAAACTTCAAGACGAAGCTATTCCTCAAGTTACACATGTCAGACAGGTGCCATAAACAACAAACTGCTCTTTATGCTACACAGATAATAGAAGTTCAGGATCATCCTTTGCAGAGCTTTGAATATCAGGGCAGTCGTCTGGACACATAGACACTAATGTTCAGGCTACACAGACTCTACAGGCTGAAGCCAGAGACAGCATAGCTATCAATAAAGTCAAGTCAGGACTTGAACAGCAGAGCTGCTTGTTAAATCACATGGTACTTTCTATTTTAGGCCAGTGGGAGTAAACCTCATTACATATGGATTTCTTTAGCTCATGGCAGAGACAACCCAGCTACTCCTCAAGATAAAAAGATCTTGAACAGCAAAGCTATCTGTCACGCACATACAGGAACTTCAAATTCACATATGAAAACAATGTTCAGCTACATTTCTGCCATTATTCATGAAAACTTACATACTTATTGTACTTATGCTGTCTGGTATCAGATTCTGCCAACATTTAGGGCACAATACCTTTGATACTGAAGCGCTACCTCAGATCCTATGGTATGTTAACCTCACTGTGACTCTTTTCCTTTTGCATTCCAGTCAGGCCTAGCCTGTAGGGTGCAGTGTATGGAGGGACAGCTTGTGAACACCCTAGGAGCCAGGCCTACATGGATTACTACTATAGACGAGCTTGGAACGCAGTGTGTGGCAGGGAACATTCTGGGCTATTTTTTTTTAAGGAGCAACATTCCAAGGGAAAAACATGGGTTTCGCCCTAGGCATTTTAAAGGACGTTCTATGTATTTCATTTCAAGTTATCAAATGGCCTCAGCAGGTTATAACATTTGTTTGTACATATTATATGTCCCACACCGGCCATCTTACTGGTAATACATACCCAGAAGGGGAGGATGCCAATTCCCATTTGTGTTCAGAAGTCCTCAAGATGATATGTCTAGCCAGTTAAACTGTTTGCTATGAGTGCTACACAACTTCACTGAAAGATCTTGAAAACACAAGCTCTTATATTGCTGCAGGGACTCCCTTAGCGCTGCAAGGCACATGCCACGTATGGTATTTTGCACTGGTTAACTTGAACAAGGAATTCATATTCAAAATGGATGCCACCTTGACTCTCTTCAGCGTCTTCCTTGCTATACATATCCTAAGCATGTATTTTAACAGAAGGGAATGTCTACAATTCAACATTCACTTACTGCTTGAAAAATATAATATTAGAATAGCACAGCAGTCACAGCCAATCAAGTAATGACATAGAAAACCACAGAGTGGGGCAGCAAACACTACTTTCTGTTGAAATTGGTGAATGGTCGTTCACGCAGCTGGAGCTCCCTTCTCTCCTTGGAAATTACTTCAAGTACAGGCCATCATGGGTATGGGGAGGGGTGCACAAGGTATCCGGAGGCCACATTTTCAATCTCCTGCACCCCCTCATGGGTGTCACTGAGTCAAAGCTTGAATAATGTCTTTGACTAGCATGGTGCCAATTACCATCTTCTCGCTGTTCACCGTCAGCTGAGACGCACCACTCTCTTTGGTCGCTAACGTAACAAGCACAAGGTTTCCGCTACTAACAGTCTTGGCAGCAAACCTTTAAGAAAGAACAAAGAAAACACTCTTAGTAAGAACAAGGTATCAAATATACCATCACGTCATTCAGCAAGTGCTGAAAAACAATTAGTTGATGTGCTATGTATAGTCTCAACAATGTACTATGTCCATGGCCAGTGTTGGCGATTTGCTATAACATTTTGAACATTCTTCTGCCTAGGAGAAGTACTTACTAACAAAGGTTAATAGGAAGTAAATGGCAATTATTTTTAAGCAATAAAATGTGTATTGCAATACAATATGTCCCAATTTTGAAATCTTTAAAACGTCTTCCACACCTTCACCATTTCAGGGACATCTTTGATATATTCAGACGATGCTACAAACATTAGTCAACATGATTGCAGAGTGCTATCCTGTGCTTCTCTGGACCATCTCTTTTCTGCTTAAGAGCACTTCATGAGGGATGGGGAAAAAATTAAGAATAATTCATCAGCTGGGTGCTGAGCACTGCAACAGCTCCATATGTTTGTTGGCGCACAAAATAGTCAATCAAGGTTTTTGGAGAGTGTACGGCCACTCAAATGAGTGTCCCAGCACTAACGGTTCGTGACCACTAGTCAAGAGGGATTACTGAAAAGCCAGTCTGAACAACTAATTTTTAGGCCAATTTGAAGGATCCTTAATCCTTCCTGGCCCGCAAATTGAAGGGAAGAGCATTCTAGTCAGAAGCAGCGAGAGCTAAAAAGGAGCCAGCCCATTTTTTCCTTTTAGTTTTGGGCACAAATTCCAACAAAGCATCTGAGGAACGCAGAGCTCTTGCTGGAAGGTAGTGTGTGAGTCAATTGGCCAGGAAACGAGACCTGACTGATGGGCCAGCACAAGCCCCTTGAGTTGAACTCTCTCACGGACAAGCAGCCAGTGCAGCTCTTTAAGGTGCTGATGAATCTGGTTCCTTTTCCGAAGATTTAATAGGGCCAAGCTGCAGTGCTCTCCACCAACTGGAGTCTCTTAAGTTGGAAAACCGGGTGACCCAATAAATAGTATGTTTGACTTCAGTGTTATCTATTCACAGGGAAAAGTTTCTTACCTGTAACTCCAATTCTCCTGTAGGGTAATCTCCATTGAAGTCATAAGCACTGAATAGTCCAGCCCACATGCGGGAACCCTGGAGCACTTTTACACAATCTATCTTCCTAAGTGTAGATGTTTACCTTTCTTCAGGAAGGCCTGCAGAGTCATTTAAGAAAGAAAAAGATTATGCATCCTATAGGAGCAGGTTACATCGGCCCAATTCTTCATCTTGTACTTAACGAAGAGGCCAGGGGAACCATGTATATAATTTCATGATGTTTTTGTAAAACAGCATAAATGTCTTTCACAAACCCTTTTTTTAAATCAAGTATAGAGATGTAGGAAAACAGGGCAGCGTAGCCCTATATATAAATGGTAACTGTGCCTTTAAGAACCTAGAGACCACCAGTATCCCATCATGCTCATCAGGTGGAAGTTGCTTCAGTTCTTTTTGACTTTTTGAGGTGATGCGTGTTTAATGAAATGTAGGTACCATGGTTACCTCTGTCCGCTCCACCGGGGAGGAGGGAAGGTAGCTTAAGACTTCAATGGAAATTCCCCTATGAGAGAACTGGAGTTACAGGTAAGAAACTATTCCTTCTCTAGTAGGGGAGCTCAATTGATAGTCATAAGCACTGAATAGAGTAGCAAGATTATCCCTACTAAGAGCGGTGGTGAAGACAGAGGAATGAGTAAGGTAGCCAATGGGTTACTTGGAAGTGGCTAACACTGTACGGACCAGACCACAGTTGATTAACAGAATTGGGGTTTGGAGCACACTGCCTCGCAGTCACAGCACAGTTCGCCCCTTTGCATACTCGTAAATGCAGTACACAGTTCAAACTTACTTCAAAATTAGGTGGAGTTTTTCACCAAAGTTGGTGCAGACATTGCTGTATATCTCTAATACTGCTTCTCTCTACTGATGACGGGCTCAACCCAGAAACACGTGTCTACAGATATACAGCAATGTCCGCACTAACTTTGGTGAAAAACTCCAGTTAATTTTGAAGTTAAGTTTGAACTGTGTACTGCATTTACCAGGATGCAAAGGGGCGAACTGTGCTGGGACTGTGAGGCAGTGTGCCCCCAGCCCCCATTCCATAGTTGATTGACAATTTGTACGAGCTGTGGAGGTCACATGTGTTATCAAGATAAAACTTAAAGACCCTCCTCACATCTAGAGACTGAAGTGTTCTTTCAGCTGGAGTAGAGGGATTCTGAAAGAATATTGGTAATGAGATGGTTTGATTAAAGTGGAAATCCGAAATAACCTTAGGGAGGAATTTCCAGTCAGTCCTCATGACCACTTTGTTGGAGTGAAAGACTGGGTATGTTTCAGGAGAACATAATGCTTGGCTCTCGCTAACCCTGCAGGCTGATGTGATCACAACGTGGAAAGCAGTTTTTCATGAAAGATGTTGTAGGGAAGCCTTGTGGATGGGCTAAAAAGGGTCCTGCATAAGCCATTGAAGGACTATGTTGGATTCCCAGGGAGGTGAAGGATGCCCAAATGGGAGAGAAAAACTTCTTCAACTCTATCAGAACATCCTTGATCACTGGCATTTTGAAAAAAAGAGGTTTGTGAAGGACATTTTCTGTAGGCAGTAAGGGCTGCCAAGTGAATCTTTACAGTAGAAATTTGCAAGCCAGATTTTGCAATATGTTGTAAGTATGGAAGAATGACATATTCCTGGCAAGTTGACAATTGGTTGATGTGCTATGTATAGTCTCAACTATGAACTATGTACATGGCCACTTTCTTAGAGAAACACCACATGCAACATCTCCTCCACTTGAAGGCATATGCGGAGCGTGATGAAGGTTGCTTAGCCTCCTTGAAGATGTCCATGAAGTCTTGTGGCAGATTCAAGTGTTTATACTGCACTAGCTCAGGAGCCATGCAGCCAAATTCAAGGAGGAGAGATCGCGGTGAACCATCTGGCCTCTCAATTTTGTGAGTAGATCTGGTCTGCATGGCAATTCGAGATGTGGATGCTCTGACTGGTGAAAAAGCTTTGTGAACCACCTTTGATGTGCCCACTCTAGAGCTATTAGGATGATTTTGGCTCTCGAGTGGGACAGCTTGATGAGGACTGACAGGATATGGAGAATTGGCAGAAAGGTGTAAAGAAATTTGCCAGAGCAGTCGATCCATAGGTCATGCCCCAGTGTTTCTGGCCAGAAGTACATCAGGCGAAGCTTCGCCATTTTTTTCTTTTTTTGCAGAGTTTTATATAGCGTGAACTAGACCCGAACCGAATCAGGTATCAGAGCGCTTTACATAGCACCAGTTACGTTACATGAGGACGGACACACATTCATTTTAGGCACGGGGAGATTAAGTGATTTGCCCAGAATCACAGGAGGTTTTGGCGTCGTTACCGAGACTCGAACCCAGGTCTCCAAGTCCGAGGTCGAGCGCCCTAGCCGTTAGGCCAACTCCTCTCCCCATGGTTGGAGGGCCTGCAGCTTTAAGATGTTTTGTAAGATGTCGTTGTGTAAGAGCCATTCATGTTTTTTTTGCAGAACTCTGCTGAGCATCTGCCTGAGCATTTTGGACACCTGGAAGTTGAGTTGCCGTGATTGTCATGTCCCTGGCTACGAGCCATTTCCAGACTGTTTGGGCCTCATGTGACAAGGGCCTGGACCTCGTTCCTCCCTGCTTGTTGAGGAAGTACATGGTGGTTGTATTGTCCAACTGACCAAGCAGGGACTGGGTTTTGAACGATGGATAGAACGCCTCCAGCGCTAGATGGACTGCGTGTAGTTCGAGGAGATTGATGTGATAGGTCATCTCCCTTAGTGACCACTTACCCTGAATTTGAAGGTGATCCATGTGGGTTCCTCATACTAGTAGTGATGCATCCGTCACTATTGTTTGAGTAGGAACCTGCTGATGAAATGGCATTCCTTGAAGAAGGTTGGTTGGAGAGCACCACCATTTCAGGGACAGGTTTGCATGAAGGGATAGTTTTATCTTGTCTTGCCAGTTGCCCGTTAGTTGGTCCCACTCGTCCTCAAGACATTCCTGGAGAGGTCACATATGGAGACGGCATTCGGTGTGAGGAAGATGCAGGAGGCCACTGAGCAGAGAAGAGACAATACTGCTCTCACTGTTGGATGAGAGGCTCCCATGAGAGAATGACACTTTTGAAGGAATGGTAAGCGTTTCTCCTCTGTAGGACACACTGTTCCCTGTATTGTGTCGATGGAGGTTCCCAGATAATGCAGGATTGAACTGGAGTAGTTGTTGACTTTCTGAGTTTGACATGAAGCCCTAACCTTTGATAGAGATCACAAGCCCATTTGTAATGAAGCTGGGCTTACTGAGATGTTGACGCCTTGAATAGCCAATCGTCTAGGTATGGTTAGGTGAAGATTCAGAGCTTCAGACCTTATGGAAGTACTTGGTACTGATAGTGGTCCTGCCCCACAACGAACCTCAAGAACCTTCGATGTTTTCTGGTGATTGGAATATGAAAGTAGGCATCATGAAGGTCGATGAAACAAAGCCAATCCCCCCTGGTGTAATTTGGGATAGATTTGATGCAATACCAGCATCTGGAACTTTTCTCGCCGAATCCATTTGTTGGCTGTTTTGAGGTGGATTATGGGTCAAAATGAATTCTCGTCTTTCTTCTTCACCAGAAAGTATCTGGAATAAATATATTTTCCTTATTGTCTGTGGGAAATGGTATATTCCACCTGCTTTTGTAAGAGGATGTTGACTTCGTGGAGGAGTGTGGCTCAATGGTTAGAGAGGCAGACCCTGATGCAGAGTTCTGGCCCGGGACCAGAGTTCAATTCCCGCCTCGGCGGGTCTTGGGCTCAATTTCCTCGGACTTGACAATTCTTGCCTCAGTACCTATTCTAATCATGGGCCCCACGCTGCAACTCTGGGCAATAGCTTGCTTAACCTCCACACGGCCCCAACAGCGCTAGGATGCCTGGCTTCACCCTGGGGGTGCCCAGGAGTGGACACTTCACAGGGAAAGCCAGGAAGGGTTCCGCAGCGGTATGAGTAATAGCGCCAGGAAACTGCTTGGTGGCAGTGCGCTCTACAAATACCTTGACATTTACATTTACATTTACTTCCGACCATAGCAATGGGAGATGAATATTGGACAGTTTTGGAGGTATGAACAGTGAAGGACTGGAGAATCTGAACCAATATCCATTTTGTACAATACTCAGAACCTAAGTGTCTTGCATTATGTGTTGCCACTCTGCCATATAATGAGACATGCCTACCCCCGCCGAAGTGGGTAACAGAAGAGGGGGAAGTAATAATTCAGAGTTTCGATCCTGATGGTTGTTTGCCTCCTTGAGCAAGTTGCTGTGTGGATCTTCCCCTTGTCTTCTTTTGTTGGTATTGCGGATAGGGTCGTTGGGGCTGCGGTTGTTGTGACCCAGATACCAATTAGGGGCATGTATCCTCTGAGTATAGAGACAGCATTGATAGGGCCCGAAACATTTCCGTTGTTCCTGGGTTTCTCGAAGTCCGCTGCCTTAAGAGTCTTCATTTAAGCCTTCATGTGTGCCATCTCGTCATCAGTGTGGCTTCCGAAGAGGGTAGACCAGAGAATGGGAGCTTTAGTATTCGCTGTTGAGACTTTGGTTTGAGAGATGTGAGACGGAGCCAAGAATGCCTCACGTGAGCGACACCGTAGCAGTAGCACAGGTTACTACTTGTGTAACGATATATCTGTAAGAGACATTAGTTAGTATTAGATTCCTTACCTTAGAATATCCCCAGGCGTCAGACTGGATCCGGAAACTTTTGCGTAGCAGTACCCTTGCGCTTCGGTAGGCGTCGTCTGCGGCTCCGCGTCCGTCGTCGGCTTCGTGATGACGTCGTCGGAGTACTTAGACGCCGCCTCCGCGTGCTGACGTCAGTTCTTCTTTTTTCCGCGCCAGCAAGCGCAGATCTGGAAAAAGCAGTAACCCTAGTCACTTTTTGACTAACTTTTTTGATCCTTTTTGATCCTATTTCGAGTCTCTCGACTCCGACACGGTGCCTTTAGGGATGCCCGGCTTCAAACCTTGTGACGATTGCGACCGGCTGATGTCGGTCACGGATCCTCACCGCGTCTGTTTGTCGTGTTTGGGCGCCGACCACGACGACAAGGCCTGCTCCGACTGCCGGGCCCTGCTGCAGCACTTATGACTTGATTGGAAAGCATTAAGAATTTCCAAGAAGTCTTCCCATTTATCTCTGGGGAGATGTTCTGCAAACGGCTGTATGGATTCCAATAGTGCCCTATCATACCTGCCAAGAAGGGCAGTTGCACTGGCCGCTTTCATGGTGGTTGCAGCAGTGCTGCAAACTTTATGACCCACCAAGTCTAGCTTTTGACTCTCCTTCTCAGGAGGCATGTAGAAGTAAGAGTGGTGGTATGGTGCCTTTTTGCCCCTACTACAACCACTGAGTCTGGAGAAGGGTCAGCACGGAGAAAGACAGGATCTTGCTCCAGAGGATGAGATTTCTTTTGAAGCCTCGATGGAGCTGGTTTAACTGTGGTAGGAGTCAGAAAAAGATCCATAACCAGGTCTAGGAGACGTGGCACCAGAGGCAGTAATAGACTTGATGCTGACCGAAGTTGGAGAGTTTCAAAGATCACTGATGTTGAGGGGGTCGGAGCTGACATGGATATGTTGAGCTTTGCAGCTCCCCTCATGAAGACATCCTGGAACATAGTGATATCATCCAACGGTGAAAAGCGAAGTAGTGGGGAACCAAAAGGTTTTGGAGAGTATCGTATGGAAGAAGTGGGGATGTACCAATGGTGAGATCTAAAATGAGACCGTCGTAAATAGTGTTGAATGTGGGAGAGCATGGTAGATGGAGATGAGCGCCTGAAGCTGTGACTTGACTTGAATGATGGCGCGTGCTTGACAGAGATCTGTGTCTCGGTATGGGAGTGTTTACTGGTCAAGGCATTGGTGCCGGTACAGTAGGCACAGGATGCTTTGGAGGAGGATGCGATGTTAGTGGAGGAGGTGGTGGAGGAGGAGATGACGCTGGTGGTGGAAAACTTAGTTTGACCCTTGAAGAAGGGGAGTAAGTCCTGGAATATTCAGAGTCTGGAGATGAATAAATGAGTCTCCTCTTTTTCCTTGCATCCTGTAATCTTGTTGATGTTGAAAGACTTCTCGACATCGACCGCCTTTCACGCCTCAATACTGGTCCATTTCTCGACAGTGATCTTCGATGGCACGTCATTGTGGTTCTTGACGGGGACCTACAACGTTGCCTCAATGTCGATCTGGACCTTGTTGGCGCCTTGAAGTTGATAGTCTCATAGATGTGGAACGAGGTCTGTGCGTCGACGTTGAGTGTGTCTTCAACGTCAATTCATCTTGACTCAATGATAATCCTAGGTGCTTCCTCTATGGTGAAACGGCTATTGATGGCAGGCAGGTAGGGGCCGTACCTCATCTTGGGACTGGGACCAATGGCGTTTTCCTGCAGTTTTCTTCCTTGCAAGATATTCAGAGACAGATGACATAGCCATGGTAGAGGACTGGCCCTCTCCTTGCTCTCAGATTACCCCTTCAGACTGCATCAGTTGTCTTCGTCGCTCCTCAGTGCCACGGTGGCAAATGTTATCCCTCCCCCTCAGGATACGTCTTGAAAAGTTGCTGCAGTGGTGAAAAGACCAAGGAACATGACTTTCTGGGAGACAGAAGATGCAAACCTCATGACGGTCTGTTTTAAACTTCTTTCTTCCACAGGGTAAGTATTTTTATCTGACTAAACACCTTAATTTTCTTTCAGGAAAAAACTGAAAAAGCCAAAGAGATACCAAAATTATCAAGTGAAATCATTGTTACAAACATTCTGAGAATTATGTCGAAAAAAAGCCAAAATTGGTTGAGCTCAATGCCCCAGGATTCTGTCACTGGAAAAAAGAACGGAAGCAACTGCTACCTGCTGAGCATGATGGGCTTTTGGTGGCCTCTAGGATCTTAAAGGCACAGTCTCTATTTAACTCATATAATGACAGCCTACAGTGTCATGTTTTCCTTCATCTCTATACTCTATCAAAAATGGGTTTGTGAAACATCATTATATATATATATATATATATATATATATATATATATATATATATATATATATATATATATAAAATTCTACTGTGCCCCTTTTTCAGTACAAGATGAAGAATTGGGCTATTGTAGCCTGCTACTATAGGCTGAATAATCTTTTTCCTTTTTAAGTGACTCTGTAGGCCCTTCCTGAAGAAAGGCGAGCATATACACTTAACCACACAGCGCTAAGGGGGCGGGGGGCCGCGCGGCTGCCCATGCTGGTGACGGAACCGCTCCGTCACCAGCCGCGGTTGAGCTGTGCTCATGGCGGAGCGGTTCCGTCATGGCCCCGCCCGCTTAATATACCGCGCCGCGCAGGTGCGAAATCAGCGCCGCACAAGCGCGAAATCAGCACCGCGCAGGCGCGTCGGGCGGGCCATGACGGAACCGCTCCGTCATCAGCACAGCGCCACCGCGGCTGATGACGGAGCGGTTCCGTCATCAGCACGGAAAGAGTTAAGAAGATAGATTGTGGAAAGGTGACCTGGTGTTCCCGCACGTGGGCAGGACTATTCAGTGCTTGTGACTATCAATGGAGATCCCCTATGAGAGAAAGTAGAGTATCAGAGTGTTTCCTGTATGGTAGAGCAGAAATTGTTGTCTTTGTGCCCTATGCTTCTAGTTCAAGCTGTAGTGTGCTGGCCAAGTTACCATGACACTGCTACGATACGAGGTAGGGCAATAGCAGGGAACTGGGGTTTGTCTCATGCTTAGTTCAATGGCAACTTGAGGGATAGGCCAGGGCCTCTCTGAACCTTCATTTAATTGTTTTAAGTTGCCACAGGAAAAAACTGTAAACATAAATAACGTGGTTCATGAGATCATAAACAAAGGCACTGCAAATAAACTGCAAGACTCCACACAAACAGAAAAACACAATCTACTCCTATAATTAAGGCCAGATAATCTTGTATTTATACATCTTTGTTGGCTATACATCCCGCTCCTTTTTTATTTTAGTGCTTTAAATGGCAGTAATGTGTAATTAGGGCTATACAAATGCCCGTATAAAACAAAATTAGTAATCCACCGCTAAGATATTCTTTGTCCTGGTAAAGAAGGTGCCTTAGGCACAGCCCATCTTGAAAAAGTGCACTACATCAGAACAGTTTCAGGAAATGCTTGTATTAATCCACTCCGATGTTAGCCCTATCATTATAATTGTGAGTGGATTACAATATACTGACTGAGTGGTTTTACAAGTAGCAGAGACCCCTCTATCCTGCAAGGATGCCTGATGCCTTTATTAGGCTAATCATTTTGTTTCCCGGGTTTACCAATAGCTGATGGTGTATAGTTGTTCACTCTTTTTAACACACAAGTTAAAATTGAGTATTTCATCTATAAACTCTGCAATGACAATCGCTTCAAATTAAAAAAACAAATGCACACACTAAAAGCAAAAACTATACTGTCAATTCAAAATGAATTGATGTATTTGCCACACCAAACAACTCCCATGCACCAAAACATTACCTCCGACATGATGGACCTGTGACCACAACAGGCTGTTCCCTGGGTCAAAAAGGACAAGATAGTTGTGTGTGAAACTAACAATTTCACTTACTTCCAAGTTACTGCATTCTTAATACCACTCCGTTATGATTTGCACACATGTTTCTCTTGGTCACTCTTCTCTGTGGTTTCTTTCTCTCTGTGAGGTGTAGCGTATTAAGGGGGTGGTTTATATGTTGGCAGTATGTATACTCCGTTGCAACAGTGATGAAATATACATACCACCAACATGAAGGTCCGCACGCCCGATTTAAATGCGGGCTGACCTTGAGTTTCGCCACACAGAGACTAGTCTCTGCCATGGTAAAACATCTCTGATGGCCCTGGGGAGTAAGGACAGTAAGAGAAATGGTTACGTCTGCCCATCCCAATTTTTGTTTGACAGTTTTTCCCTGCCAGGTGAAACCTGGCTGTAAGGAACAGTAAAATCGTTATAATGCTCTCTCCGCCATAGGAAAAGAGTCCTGGGTGAGGGGAGCTTATATTTTTTCTTTACAAAAGAAAAACCTGATGTAGCCCCTTAGCAAAGAGTAAAATGCATTGACAAGCGGTTCCTGCCATTGCTTTTATAGATGACCCCTGCTTGGCAATGGCAGTCATTAATTAAGTAGGCAGACGGTCTCTATATCAGGAGGACGAAGTTATTTACTCCGTCCCCATGGCCGAATGGCAGGCCATCCACCTTTATGTATATCAGGGGCTAAGTTTCTTACACTCAAAGTGAGCCCTGCATAAACTCTACACTTGGTGAATTGCTCACAATATGTTTTTGTTGCTTCTTAAAAGAGGTTAATTCTAAAGAGCTGAGATGCTTAAGAGGGAAAAAGAGTCCCGGACACAGTAGCATTCAACATTATCTGATTGTGTCGTTTCCCCCTAAAAATCATCAGATCAGTCCCAACTGAGCAAAATTCGAATTAGTTTGTAATCTGGCTGTTGATATAAATAAAACAACGGACTGGGTCCAATTCTCAGGTCAGAAATCTGATCTGAACTTCCATCCTGAAACCCTCCGGACTCGTCCCTCGGAACGCTTTATAATTCCCAAGTCACTCTGGGGGGCCCCTCACACATCACGTAAGCACAAAATACAGCCTTATAGCCTACTGCCAGGAAATATACCATTTGTTAAAAGCCCTCAATCCGAGTCCAGCGAGGACCTATAATGAGGGTGATGGCCTTTATCATCCGGCATAGCCCCATGTAGAAGGGCTATAAGACTGCTAGAACATTCCACTCACTGAGAGTAGAATGTTCTAAATTAAAGAGAGAGAAACACAAAGATAAATGTAGTAATGTTAGTTTTAAGTCTTTACCAGCCATTATTGGCCCTGTTTCACTCCATTGTCTTCTGTTCAGCTCTCAACATTCCAATGCACTTTGTGTTACCATGCAAGACCTTAGATCTATGTATACCGTAAAAATATAAAAGTAGACAGAGTACTGCAATATGAGCACTACTGAACTATGAAATCCTAGTTTTACAATGCAGACCTCTGACATATAGATGAACCGCTGGTCAAATACACTCTGGTGTACTACAGCAGAAGGCTGAAACTGCAATGAAGCCCGTTGCTTATTACCTGCACTCGTTATCTGCCCCACAGGGAACACGGCTGAGGTTTGCAGCAGATGTCACCCGCTGAACAATGGCGTGGTCACTCTGACACTTGGCTGGCAGCGTCACCTTCTCTGTGATCTCATTCATTCCAGTTAGTTTCCCTGTTGTAGGCAGAAAGAAATCAGAATTAATTTTTACATAAATAACTGTTCATATGTACTAATTATAAATCTTTATATTATTTTGGAGAATGTGGAGCAGCTAGATGGTGAAAAGCCAGCAAACTAGGCAGCACAATGTGTGCATTGGATTTTTTAATCAGAATACACAGAAGTGACAAGATGTTGAAAATCACTTTCGTGTTGGTATTTTCAGAGGCTGGTAGTCAAAGAAATGCAGGTTCCTGAAGCACCCTGCCATAATCAGGATAGTGGAGGAGTCCTTAACTTAGTTATCCTGTAAATACACCTACTTTCTTCCAGGTGCTACCACACTGACGTAGGGCACCCGTTCAGAGATTTTGACACACGGCAGTAATGACTTTGTTCAGGTTAACTGTAGGAAAGCCATCTTTTTGCTTTGATCACTGAATTTGATCTTAGTATTTTGAACAACTAGTATTTTAACAGTAAGTAGGGCCTGCTAAGCATCTCAAATTGCATGGGCCTGCGCTTTCCTAAAACGTTTACAAAATATGACCTTTTGCTGAAGCAGTTATAATGTTCACACATGTAGCAAACTTGTATAGTATACAGGAGTGTAACCCATAAACCAGTTCAGGACTGGGTAAGTAAGGTGCATTTAAGAAACAATGTCCTGATCGGTAAGGATGTGTAGGCAATTAATTATGCATGCATACAGCATTACTTGCAAGGAAAGAAGGAGACACTACATAAATTTGAAAAAAGATAGTTAATCATCTTTATATTGCAACATACATTATGGTCGGAGAATATACAGTTAGAGGCAGCACTGCATAAATAAATTAATGACAACCATAAAACACTTGGTGCTTGAAGTGATTGTGATGAGAGTGGCGACGCAAGTGAGGAAGTGAACAGCGAGAGCGGCGCACTGTGACAAAGTGCAGATAATTTACAGTGAGTGGCTCCAAGGTAGGTGACAACGTGATATCACAATACACACATTTTCAATTGGTTGTTGAGCCACAGGGGAAAAGTACGCCTATAGTTGTGCTGTTAGGTCGACGGCGTTTCGAACCATGTTAGTTTGGATCGTCATCAGGACAAGGTTGTCTGAATTGGGGCGTGCTGCAAGAAAGGGGGAGAGAATATCAGGAAAGGCTCGGGGCTGGCCACGAAGAGAAAAAGCAAAGGGTTCCAGTCTATTTACCTTGATTAAATTCTGTGCAACGGGAATCCCAAAAGTGTATTACGAAATTCCCAAGGATCCAATGTGGGCAGCCTGAAGAGTAATCTGGTTCGCCAAGTAAGGTAATCCGAGGTCTGCAAGGGTGCACTGTGAGACGGAAAGGGGGGGGGAGGGGTATTAGTAAGACAGGCTAGGTAGGTATGGAGCAAGGAATTCAAAGATTTGAGAAAGCGGACGTTTTAACACAACCGCAGTTATTGCAGGGTATATATGCCTTCAGTTTAGAGTATAAATGCATTAAATTGGGGATAATAGGTTTAAAATCGTTGTGTCAGACAGGGGGGGTTGGTGGGACGTACCTGACAAGGCAGTGTTTGATGCGGCCGTCAGTGATCAGCCGTGGTGTCAGCACGCCATGTAGGGAAAGGACAAGAAGCAGCAGCGGTTACCAATTGCCCGTTTGTCGGGTCAGATAAAGTCAGATAGGGTCATGTAACCCTGTGGTGGGTACGGGGGGAAGAAAGGATAAGATAGGGGTTGGGGAGCCAGCGCGCACATACCTGACTCAATCAGCGTGCTGTGTCAGGAGTGAATCTCGGCGTGGTGAGCCGACGGCGGCGAGGCATAGGGATTTACTTCCGCATGTGGGCGGGGTTGGGAGGTGCCCGGGGGCGTATACTGGGCGTGTCCATGTGACGTCAGTCACAGGTAACAAGTAACAGGTCAATCGTGTGACGTCAGTCACAGGCAGCAAGTGGGCGTGAGCGTCCGCATGCAGGAGCGGTTTGGAAGCGCCCGGGGACGTATGCTCGGTGTGTCCAAGTGACATCAGTCACAGGGAACCGACGGGCATGAGCCTGGTGTCTAATCTAGCGGCTCGAGTAGCGGGACAGTGTAACAGCATTGTGTCTTTAAAGGGATAACAGCAATTATGATCAAGTATAGTTATACTTGTATACAAATAACATATTCGATTCAGTCTTCCACTTGTAATACTTACAAAGCAAGATGCAATTTTTATAACAAGTGTGTAAGTAATTGTACATCATACATTCGTTCTCGGGTATGAAAACAGTGTTATCCATAGTACACCATACATTCATTATGGGGTCTGAAAACAATGTTAGCCATATGTTCATATTAACAGGCCGCTTGTGTATGAAGCATGGGTGCAGGGAGGCGGGGTATTAATGGGGTATTAATTGCAGAGTGCAATGGACAGGTAAGTATCAGGTGGTAACAGTGGTGTTCCATTCGTCAATTGTATTAAGCCCTTGGTTAACAGAATCACAAATAGTCATCCATTTGCACTCGGCCTTGTTCAGCAGCATTTTGATATCGCCTCCTCGCGTTGGGCGCTTCCAAACCGCTCCTGCATGCAGACGCTCACGCCCACTTGCTACCTGTGACTGACGTCACACGATTGACCTGTTACTTGTTACCTGTGACTGACGTCACATGGACACGCCCAGTATACACCCCCGGGCACCTCCCAACCCCGCCCACATGCGGAAGTAAATCCCTATGCCTCGCCGCCGTCGGCTCACCACGCCGAGATTCACTCCTGACACAGCACGCTGATTGAGTCAGGTATGTGCGCGCTGGCTCCCCAACCCCTATCTTATCCTTTCTTCCCCCCGTGCCCACCACAGGGTTACATGACCCTATCTGACTTTATCTGACCCGACAAACGGGCAATTGGTAACCGCTGCTGCTTCTTGTCCTTTCCCTAGATGGCGTGCTGACACCACGGCTGATCACTGACGGCCGCATCAAACACTGCCTTGTCAGGTACGTCCCGCCAACCCCCCCTGTCTGACACAACGATTTTAAACCTATTATCCCCAACTTAATGCATTTATACTCTAAACTGAAGGCATATATACCCTGCGATAACTGCGGTTGTGTTTAAACGTCCGCTTTCTCAAATCTTTGAATTCCTTGCTCCATACCTACCTAGCCTGTCTTACTAATACCCCTCCCCCCCTCCCCCTTTCCGTCTCACAGTGCACCCTTGCAGACCTCGGATCACCTTACTTGGCGAACCAGATTACTCTTCAGGCTGCCCACATTGGATCCTTGGGAATTTCGTAATACACTTTTGGGATTCCCGTTGCACAGAATTTATTCAAGGTAAATAGACTGGAACCCTTTGCTTTTTCCCTTCGTGGCCAGCCCCGAGCCTTTCCTGATATTCTCTCCCTCTTTCTTGCAGCACGCCCCAATTCAGACAACCTTGTCCTGATGACGATCCAAACTAACATGGATCGAAACGCCGTCGACCTAACAGCACAACTATAGGCGTACTTTTCCCCTGTGGCTCAACAACCAATTAAAATTTGTGTATTGTGATATCACGTTGTCACCTACCTTGGAGCCACTCACTGTAAATTATCTGCACTTTGTCACAGTGCGCCGCTCTCGCTGTTCACTTCCTCACTTGCGTCGCCACTCTCATCACAATCACTTCAAGCACCAAGTGTTTAATGGTTGTCATTAATTTATTTATGCAGTGCTGCCTCTAACTGTATATTCTCCGACCATAACGTATGTTGCAATATAAAGATGATTAACTATCTTTTTTCAAATATATGTAGTGTCTCCTTCTTTCCTTGCAAGTAATGCTGTATGCATGCATAATTAATTGCCTACACATCCTTACCGATCAGGACATTGTTTCTTAAATGCACCTTACTTACCCAGTCCTGAACTGGTTTATGGGTTACACTCCTGTATACTATACAAGATTGTGAGCAGCCGCTGGGCTGCGAGAGTCCGTACCCTTGAGGTACTAACTCTTGAGACCAAACTTTAAGGTCTTCTCGTGGTGTCAATACATAGGACACTTACGATGTCGAAGGAGTCCCTTTCATACACAGAGGAATATATTAACTCTCTTATGGTCGGACCACCCCTACTCTCTGGCCCCCCTTCAGCACCTTCCTCTTCCACCACACCAAACACTTCTAAAGCACTACTTGAGAAATTAGAAAAACTAAAAAAGAAACAAATTAGAACGGATCTCCATGCCCGTATGGTAAAAGACTATCTAAGATCTGGTGTCATCCCTGTGGGACTACAAATTCGTAACACCCCTGCCATTTTCACTACAGACCCCCTTTTCCGGACCAAATTCAGCCATCTCGCCACAACCTGCTCCAGACATGGGATGGTCTTGGGCATAGACACAGCCATCGAACATAGCCGTCTTGAACTTTTGGAGATTGAAGTATTAGAAAAACTAATCCTAGCGGATACCTCATTTACAGATGCTAAGAGTCTTCTGGAGAAAATAAATACAACTATCTGCACCTTCAATACCTTCGAAATCAACAAAAAGACAAACAAAATCGAAAAAGATATAAAAAACTACAAAGTGGAAAGGACCTACCCTTACCTGAACGAGGAATTCTACAACACCCCATACGTTCCACCGAGAACACGCAACTGGGGGTGATTCAGAAACAATCAAAGGATAACATTCTCCGATTCATCAAATACCTCAATCGAGGACTCAGATTCAGATAATCGCCCAGGCACCTCATCTGCCGTGAAGAAGACCTCCACCTCTGCTGCCTGCCGGTTTTTTAGGGAAAGGCCGGGGTCGCGGACAACCACCACCTCAAAACCGCCCTACCAGAGGCCGTCAGTACCAACAACAACTCCCGGGCGAACGACAAATGCGCAACCGGTATTACCAATGAGGGCACCAACAATAAATGACATTATTATTATTATTATTATTATTATTATTATTATTTATTTTTGTAGAGCGCGTAGTCACCCGGAGGTATCCCAGCGCTAAAAGATCCTATCTCCTAAGTTGGGAGGAACAAGGGAGAAGAAGAGGAAGGGGAGGGGGGTAAAGAAGATCAGGGTTAAGGACATGCCAGATTCACTGAGGAAAAAGGTAAGTTTTGAGCCGCTTCCTGAAGCGGAGATATTGTGGTTCGAGTCGCAGGTCGCGGGGGAGTGAGTTCCAGAGTCGTGCAGTATGGACTGAGAAACGTCTTCCTCCTGACCGGGCTTTCTTGAATCTGGGGATAGTGATGAAGTTTTCCGTGTCCGATCGGAGGGTTCTTGAGGATTTGTAGGATGTGATGAGTTTCCTAAGAACAGGGGGGCCTTGATTTTGTAGTAATTTGTGAGCTAGACACAGGGCCTTGAATTTGACCCGCTCCCTTATGGGAAGCCAGTGGAGGAGTTTAAGGGCCGGTTTGGCCGAAGCTCTGGCAGGGGTCTTTGTGAGAATCCGGGCCGCAGTGTTCTGGATTCTCTGGAGCTTGTTCAGCGTCGCTTCGGGGGCGCCCAGGTAGATCACATTGCTGTAATCAAGCCTCGAAAGTATTAGGCCTTGAATTAGCAGCCTTTGGGAGTTGGTGGGCAAGAGGGGCAGAACTTTCCTTAGCGATTTCAGGAGCCCGAAACAAGTCCCGGCTACTTTCTTTGCCTGCACGGTGAACGAGAGGTCTGTGTCGAGCCACACACCCAGACTTTTTACTTCTTCTTTAGGTTCAGGGGGAGGGCCCAGACAAGCTGGCCAGATATTCGAGGAGAGTGTGAGTCCTTTCGGGCCGAAGAGCAAAACCTCCGTTTTCGAACCATTTAGTTTTAGGGCTGAGGTGTTCATCCAGCATTGGACCTGCGACAGACAGTTATATAAGTCTGCTGGTTGTTGTCTGGGGTGAGATAATGGTACAACTAATTGTGTATCATCAGCGTAACTGACGACGCTCACTCCGAATGGGATGATGACCTCCTCCAATGTGGACATATAGATATTAAATAATGTGGGGCTCAGGGAGGAGCCCTGGGGCACGCCACATTGGAGGGGAATTTCGGAGGAGCAGGCGTTATTCTCCCAGATCTGGTAGGTCCGTTGATCCAGGAAAGATGAAAGCCAGGCTAGGGCAGAGCCCTCTACACCAGCTCCCTTGAGTCTTTTAATGAGGAGTTGGTGGTTGACGGTATCAAAGGCCGCACTTAGGTCGAGGAGGATCACTGCCACTGATCCTCCTGCGTCCAATAGTGCTCTGGCCTCCTCTACCGCTGCTAGGAGGGCGATGTCCGAGCCCTGCCCTGGACGAAAGCCCGTCTGGGAATTTTTTAGTATGTTGTTGGCCTCCAGGAACTGGGAGAGTTTTTTATTAACCAGTTTTTCAGCAATCTTGCTGATTCCTGGGAGTAGGGAAATGGGCCTATAGTTAGCCAAGTTTCCGGGATCGAGGGAGGGTTTCTTTAGCAGAGCTTTCACGACTGCCGCCTTCCAGCTCGGGGGTACAACTCCCTGTTGAAGTGAGGTGTTGATCAGATGAGTCAAGGGGGGAATAATCGTGGGGGCTACCTCCTTAAGGATTCGAAGCGGGGCGGAATCCCTGGGAGAGCCGCTTTTTATGGATTTTAGCGTGTTTCCCACTTCTTCGGTCGTAACTTGACCCCAGGAGGAGAGACAACTGGTTGTAGGGGGGTGCGGGAGGTCGTTTTCTTCACACAGAATCAAGGAGGGAATTGAGTCGAGAATTTTTCGAATTTTTTCATGGAAAAAGTCCGCCAGTTGTTGGCATTTTATCTGGTCAGCTTTGGGGTCTGTGTGGTGTCTCGGTCCATGTACTGGGGTTTTCAGAAGATCTTTTAAGATGGCGTAGGATTCCTTGCTGGAGCATACTGCTTTCTCTATTCTTTCCTGGAAGAAAGCGCTTTTAGTTTTTCGAATGGCAGTTTTGTAATTTGAGAGAGAGGTAGAATAAACGTCTTTGTTTATTTCCGATTTGTCTTTCCTCCAGGAGCGTTCCGTTCTCTTGCACTCTTGGCGCAGGGCTTTAAGCTCAGGAGGATACCATGGAGCCGAGGATACTCTTTTAGGATGTTTGAGGGAGGAAGTTTTGGGGATGAGTGCATCCAGAGAAGAGGTGATCCATTCGTTAAACTGCTTATCGGCTGTGGCAGGATCGGTGGAGAGCTCAGGGGAGGAGTCTGCAAGGGCGGCGGCCCATTCGCCAGATGCGAGTTTGTGCCACCGTCTATCAGTGACCTGAGTTTTAGTGGTTTGAGGGTTCATGGTGGGTATTTCCCAGGAGATAGGTACAAGAGAGTGGTCCGTCCATGGAAGGGTCACAGGTGGCCTGGTGGTGATGGTTGTCACATTAGTGAGGACCGGATCCAGTAGGTGTCCTTTCTCATGGGTGGGCTCGTTATTAACTAGTCGGATATTGAGTGACGATAGGTCTTGAAGGAGGTCGGCGGCTATCCGGTCCGTGGGGTCGTTGAAGTGTAAGTTCAGGTCACCTAGGATGAGAAAGTTGGAGGCGGAAAATGCTAATTGTGAGACTGATTCAGTAACGGCATTAAGGAATTTCCCAGGGGTCCCCGGTGGGCGGTAAATCAATAGTCCTGACAGGGAATGAGCTGGGGAGGATTGGATGGAAAATTGGCAGCTTTCGCAGTCCTCGATATGGGCGTTGGACATTGTCCCGACTACAGCTACCACCCTACAAATACCAATATTCAATCTTTCTGACTATGAATTTAACCACGATGAGATTAACCTCCTCTCTCGAGGCCTTTCCTTTGTTCCTACAGAACGCACTGATTTCTTAGATCTCCAGTCCAGCCTCTTAAGATTCTTCAGGCGAATAAGACTGAAGCATTATTTTGCGGAAAAATCTGACTCCACATCGCAGACCTTGTCACCCTTCCGCCCACCGTCCACATTCAACCCTCCTTCACATACGATGCCACCGGAGATCCTAGCCTTTGAACGCTTGGTACTTAAAGATGTAATGGACCTTAAAAATCAGCCACAATTCATCCCTTATAATCTCCCATTGGCAGAAAAACAAGCTCTAAGAACTTTGAAGAACAACAGTGACATGGTCATTAAGCCGGCCGACAAGGGGGGAGGAATAGTGATTATGAGTGCAACCAAGTATGATCTTGAGATTCAAAGACAACTCACTAACCAAGAACATTATCGATCCCTCCCCAAGGACCCATTGGAGGACATTCGAGCCAAAATATTATCCATCACCACTGAAGCCAAAGATAGGGACATCATCATCAAAAAGGAATTCGACTTTTTGAAAAACAGCAGTCCTCGCACACCTGTGCTGTACGTCCTGCCCAAGGTTCATATAGACAGTCTAAACCCACCCGGGAGACCCATTGTCTCCGGGTGCGGTTCCATCATGGAACCACTGGGAAAATACGTAGATTTCATCATTAAACCATTCGTTCCGGAAACCGACACCTACATCCGTGATACGATGGATCTCATCAACACCATTGTGGATTTGCCATTTGATACCACCACACAAGTCATGGCAGGGTTGGACATCGAATCCCTTTACACTAATATACCACATGATGAAGGCCTACAAGTTATCCACACCCTTCTCCTCTCCCGACCACAACCTACACAGATCCCAACTGATTTTGTCATGAATCTCCTCCGAATAGCACTGAAGAACAACTACTTCCTTTACCGAGACACTTATTATCTACAGGTAAAGGGAGTATCAATGGGCGCTTGCTTTGCCCCCAACTTTGCGATTCTGTTTGTGCACAATCTGGAGAAGACCCTCATCCTAACACCAGTCAATCCATTCTTCCATAACACCAACTTATGGCGGAGATATATAGACGATGTGCTATTACTGTGGAATGGAACTGCTGAAACTTTGGACCCATTTATCCACTGGCTTAACCACTCACAAGAACATTTGAAATTTACTTTTGATTGCAAACAGAATGAATTACCCTTCCTGGACGTCATCATCCGTGCAGAAGATGGCCAACTGGGCACCACTCTATACCGCAAACCGACTGAAAAGAATACCCTTCTCCTATATTCCAGCTACCATCCACAGGGACTACGCGATGGATTACCCTATGGCCAATTCCTGCGGATATGCCGCAATTGTAAATGGAAAAAGGACTATTTCAGGGAGGCCGATACCCTGACACAAAAACGAATACATCGTGGATACCCAAGACGTTTGGTCACTAGAGCAAAGAAAAGAGCGTGGTACTGCCACAGAGATCTTCTTCTCACTACTCAACCCAAGAAAACAATGACTAGGATCCCTTTCGTTTCGAAATTTAGTCCACACAGCAACAAAATCAAGAAAATTATCAAGAAAAAATGGCCTTTACTACGCTCGCATGAACAATTTAAAGAAACCCCACTGTTCTCTTATCAACTCGGCAATAACTTGGCCAATCACCTAGTACACGCCATTACTTGGCCACAAGCGACCCAAGGAAGAAACACCATTACCGCCGCATGGGACCTCGACCCGATTGTGGGTCACTACAGATGCCAAAATTGTTGTGTGTGCGACTTGACCACAAACACCAAAGAATTCACAGCCAATGGTCGACGATACGAACTGACGAAACACACCAACTGCAGATCACAGAATGTGATCTATGCCATTAAATGTCCCTGTGATCTCATCTACATTGGGCAGACGACACAAATGATCAAACAGCGCATTATCCAACACAGGAGTAGGATTAATTGCAAAACCTTGACAGCACCCTTGGTAACACACCATCTACAACTGGGTCACACAGACACCGACATCCGTTGGCAAGTGATAGAAAAACCGACATTACCAACGCGAGGAGGCGATATCAAAATGCTGCTGAACAAGGCCGAGTGCAAATGGATGACTATTTGTGAGTCTGTTAACCAAGGGCTTAATACAATTGACGAATGGAACACCACTGTTACCACCTGATACTTACCTGTCCATTGCACTCTGCAATTAATACCCCATTAATACCCCGCCTCCCTAAACCCATGCTTCATACACAAGCGGCCTGTTAATATGAACATATGGCTAACATTGTTTTCAGACACCATAATGAATGTATGGTGTACTATGGATAACACTGTTTTCATACCCGAGAACGAATGTATGATGTACAATTACTTACACACTTGTTATAAAAATTGCATCTTGCTTTGTAAGTATTACAACTGGAAGACTGAATCGAATATGTTATTTGTATACAAGTATAACTATACTTGATCGTAATTGCTGTTATCCCTTTAAAGACACAAGGCTGTTACACTGTCCCGCTACTCGAGCCGCTAGATTAGACACCAGGCTCATGCCCGTCGGTTCCCTGTGACTGATGTCACTTGGACACACCGAGCATACGTCCCCGGGCGCTTCCAAACCGCTCCTGCATGCGGACGCTCACGCCCACTTGCTACCTGTGACTGAAGTCACACGATTGACCTGTTACTTGTTACCTGTGACTGACGTCACATGGACACGCCCAGTATACGCCCCCGGGCACCTCCCAACCCCGCCCACATGCGGAAGTAAATCCCTATGCCTCGCCGCCGTCGGCTCACCACGCCGAGATTCACTCCTGACACAGCACGCTGATTGAGTCAGGTATGTGCGCGCTGGCTCCCCAACCCCTATCTTATCCTTTCTTCCCCCCGTGCCCACCACAGGGTTACATGACCCTATCTGACTTTATCTGACCCGACAAACGGGCAATTGGTAACCGCTGCTGCTTCTTGTCCTTTCCCTAGATGGCGTGCTGACACCACGGCTGATCACTGAAGGTCGCATCAAACACTGCCTTGTCAGGTACGTCCCGCCAACCCCCCCTGTCTGACACAACGATTTTAAACCTATTATCCCCAACTTAATGCATTTATACTCTAAACTGAAGGCATATATACCCTGCAATAACTGCGGTTGTGTTAAAACGTCCGCTTTCTCAAATCTTTGAATTCCTTGCTCCATACCTACCTAACCTGTCTTACTAATACCCCTCCCCCCCACCCTTTCCGTCTCACAGTGCACCCTTGCAGACCTCGGATCACCTTACCTGGCGAACCAAATTACTCTTCAGGCTGCCCATGTTGGATCCTTGGGAATTTCGTAATACACTTTTGGGATTCCCGTTGCACTGAATTTAATCAAGGTAAATAGACTGGAACCCTTTGCTTTTTCCCTTCGTGGCGAGCCCCGAGCCTTTCCTGATATTCTCTCCCCCTTTCTTGCAGCACGCTCCAATTCAGACAACCTTGTCCTGATGACGATCCAAACTAACATGGATCGAAACGCCGTCGACCTAACAGCACAACTATAGGCGTACTTTTCCCCTGTGGTTCAACAACCAATTGAAAATTTGTGTATTGTGATATCACGTTGTCACCTACCTTGGAGCCACTCACTGTAAATTATCTGCACTTTGTCACAGTGCGCCGCTCTCGCTGTTCACTTCCTCACTTGCGTCGCCACTCTCATCACAATCACTTCAAGCACCAAGTGTTTTATGGTTGTCATTAATTTATTTATGCAGTGCTGCCTCTAACAGTATATTCTCCGACCATAACGTATGTTGCAATATAAAGATGATTAACTATCTTTTTTCAAATTTATGTAGTGTCTCCTTCTCTCCTTGCAAGTAATGCTGTATGCATGCATAATTAATTGCCTACACATCCTTACCGATCAGGACATTGTTTCTTAAATGCACACACGTAGCAAAGGCAGCACAAAGTTTACATTCCAGGTGAAAATTTGCAAGAGAAGTTCTTGCCACTTATATCTGGTACAAAACTGCAACCAGCCATATCACAGGATAGGTCAAGTCTGTATTTAAGAAGAAAAAACAAAGCATTTTACAATAATAATGCAAGACTTAACTATTCTTGAACATCAGCTACAAATGTGGATTTAAAATGTATGCAGAGCTGCTTTAACCCCAATTCACGCTGAGATTATTCTGTGCTGAGCACAAATTTCTATTTGCACCGTGCATGGGGTTACAACCTGGGTGTAAATTGCATACACCTGGAGTTTTATCTGATGAATTTCAAATAGACAAACCTGCTGCACCTTCTAATGATAACTAACCAAGCTCTAGTAGCAGGCCAATCCCATTTCTGACGCGCCAGAGAGATTTGGGAGCAGTTATGGAATGCCTAATCAGTATTTACTATGTGCCCTTTTTGCGGTAGAAAGGCAGCTCAATTTCTGGCCAATATCTGATTTTTAGAGTGCCATAGAGTATGGATGTAAACAGAAGAGGTTGTATCTTAAACAGGAAACATGAGCTCAGAAGCCATGCTTTGTGCATTCTGCAGTGTAAAGGTACCCATTTTAGCTAAATACTACTTTTAACTAACGTTTGTTATGAAATGGATACAAAGTACATTTTCTCATCGTATGGATAAATAAGTATAAAACAAATCAAGATCTATTGGATTTTTATTACATACACTGCTAAATGACTTTTGTAAATTTGTCACGTAACATCTTAACCAAGACCCCCCAAACAGGCTTTGAGATGCCGGCGGTTGATCTCGCTCTCTGTCGATCTCCAAAAAGCCTTTAAAACCCTCCAGTGGCGATATATGCATGCAATGATGCCCTGCATGAACTTGCGACCGAAGTGGGACTAGTGAAAAAGACTTCTATATGCTTGGGCATGGGCCAGGGTTAAACTAGGGCAGAACATATGGATGTCTTCGAGGTAGGAACGATACCCGACAGGGGTGTCCTCTGTCACCACTGCTGTTCGCTCTGACCGATGAGCAGTTTGTGGACATTATCCACCAGGAGGGTCGGGGAGAGGGATCTCCTTAATGATAATGATAGTGTTGCTGCGGGTGCTCTACTTGTTTGCCAGTCTTTCCCATCTGGTTACCCAGGCCCTGGTTACGGTCACTAGACACGTCAGTGAGGGACTTAATCTCGGACGGGAGTAGATGCCGGGTCTCCCTGCGGATCATGCAGCACACATCTAGAGAGGGTGGTCTTGGAGTACTTGTACAGAATGACGTCCCAATTCCGCTGGCTAACTCGCTGGCTGGTGGGACGACAGATGGAGGAGCTGAGGGCTATGCACACCAGAGATGAGAGGGTGCCCAAGTGGCTCTCTCGTTACAGCTGCAACCCTCGCACGCTCGCGGTCTCCCTTTAAAATTAAATTGATACTTGTAAATCTCAGAGTCCTCTTCGCCATTAGCATGCGAATATCTGTGCCTCAACATCTCTAGTAACAATCAGCTGGTTTGCAAACTACATATATTCCCCCCTGGCAAAAACCTACCATTCATTGAACAATTAATGGAAATCATCTCTGACAATGTGGATTCATTGCAGTCCCATATCTACCTTGGGGACTTTAACCTTCACTGGTCAAATCCTAATGACCAAGCAGTAGCATGCCTCAATTCCTTCTTGAAGGATCACAAATTGGTTCAACATTGTGACCAGCCTACCCACAGAAAAGGGGAACCTCTTGACCTCATCCTCTCCAAAGGACTCACCATCCCATAGGACTCCATCATACCCTGTGATAGGCCGGACCATAACATCATTTCCTTCCATATCAACTCGGAGGTATCTCCGAGTAAGGCTCAAACAACTAAACCAAAAATCTGGAAAAGAGACCTCAGAGAAATCAATACCGTTGACCTAGCAACACGCTGTAAACATGCCCTCTCTCCTCTAGTGGACATACATGAAGTCCATGCACTCACAGACTTCTATAACTCTTCTATTTCTAGCATCATGGAAGATATGGCTCCACACCAACAAAAAAATGCACCAACTAAAATATCTAAACCCTGTTTCAATGGAAACCTTAACTCGAAACGTCGCAACCTAAGGGCCATCGAACGTTCCTGGAGATCCACTCCATCCGCGGACCATCTAAAAATCCTTAGATAAGCTAGAAGCTCTTATAACAAACAAATCAACACAGCCAAGGCGGATTATTTCAGATCCCAACTTAACCAAGCGGCTAATCGACCCAAGAAACTGTTTGAACTGGTTAAGCAACAATCTGTGGTAGCCCCCAACCGATCAACTTCGGATGTCAGTCCTCCCTCATGTGATGATCTGGCGGACTTTTTTACTGAGAAAACTAGACTTATTAACATTGATCTAGAAAGCAGGAGCAGGAGGACTCTTTTAATACCCAATGGCCCGGCACCCCCCTGGCCTTACCAGACAAGGCTACAAAATATAGCTGTGGCATCAAGCACAACGCTTCCTGGGACACATTTACCACCCTAAATGAAAATGATATCATAAAGGTTCTTCAGAGTATCAACCCATCTAATCACTTCAATGACCCGTTACCACCCACCATTTTCATAGCAATCAAGAATTTAATCTCCCACATCTGGACAAAGATCGTCAATGCATCTCTAACACAAGATATGATCCCAGAATGCATAAAAGAGGCCCAGGTAACACCTATATTAAAAAAAAACGACATCAGACAGTACAGATCTTTACAACTTCCGCCCTATAACCAGCATCCCCACACTAGCCAAACTCCTGGAAAAATGCATCCAATCACAACTATGTGCGCACATCGAAAATTTCCATCTCCTGGACCAACACCAATCTGGCTTTCGTAGTAGGCACAGCACTGAATCGGCTCTCATTCATGTGATGGATGACATCCTAATAATGCTTGATCGAAATTAATCCTGCCTCCTTATCCTCCTCGACCTTCCCTCCACCTTTGACATGGTCAATCATGACAACCTGCTAGATATTCTGGAGCAAAGGATGGGCCTCTCCGGTCAGGTGCTCCAATGGTTCTCGTCCTTCCTCCAGCACAGGTCCCAAAGAGTCAAGTCAAACCACTCACTCTCCCAGCCATTCCCAGTCACCATGGGGGTTCCCCGATGGTCCTCCTTATCTCCCATTCTCTTCAACTTGTTCCTGGAACAATTAGCGAATGTTCTAAAATCAATGGACATTCCCTTCCATATGTATGTAGACGACATCCAACTCTACCTGAAAATCTCCTCCCCGGATAACATCACATCACTCAACTCCACCCTACTGACTACTCAAAACTGGCTAATGGAGAACCACCTCCTGCTAAAGACCTCCAAAACAGAATTCCTCCTCATTACTCCCCCGAAATACACTCTTAATATTGACCGCTGGATGAACCAACTCACCTCCTTCAACTGCTCCCCCCGCATTATTGACTCAGCTAAATCTCTAGGAATCACCCTGGACAAACATCTGAATATGAAGTCTCATATTAGCATTGTGTGTAAGGGAGCTAACCACCTTCTGAGAACACTCAAGAACTTCAAAACTTTCCTACCTCAAGCAGATTTCAAGCAAGTGGTCCAAGAGCTTGTTTTACCGAGGCTTGACTATGGTTGTGCTACGCTATGTGGCCTCCCCAAATACTCTTTGGACCCCCTAAAGGCATCATTGAACACGGCGGTCAGATTGATACGGGCACCAAGCGAAACGTTCACATGTCCCCTGTCCTAAAATCTCTAAACTGGCTGCCCTACGAGGGTAGAATTCAACTAAAGATTGCCTGCTTAACGCACAAAGCCTTCCACTTCAAAACCCCCAAATACCTTGCGCAAAAGCTAGAACTATCTGGAGAGGGTAGACCGTCGAGGAGTGCTAATTCCCTCCTCTTGAAACATGCCAACGAGCCTTCTCGGGCGCTGCACCAAAAATTTGGAACTCTCTTTCACCGGAAATCTGTAGAATCTTTTCCAAGGTTGCCTTCAAATTGGAAGCAAAAAGATTCCTCATGAATAAGTTCTTACCTTAACAAGAGGAGAGACTGTCAGCTTAATCACATCGAACATTCTCTAGTATTGGTTGTCAATCTTGTATTTTACTGTTGTATTTGCTCCCCTTTTGTCATTATGTTTCATTGACTAGCCTATTCTTCGCTTACCCCAGGTTTATATATGGTCTTTTATGTATGCACTGTTTGATTCAATACCTATGTATATTCCCTATTTGACTCATGTACTGATCTGTTACCTCATTTCCCTCAAACTGTAAAGCGCTCTGATATCCTTCGGGATCAAGTTCGCGCTATATAAAACTTTATAAATAAATAGTGAAAAAGACATCTATATGTTTGGGCATGGGCCACGGTTATATTAGGGCAGAACATATTGGAGGCCTTCGAGGTAGGAACCGGTACCCGACAGGGGTGTCCTCTGTCACCACTGCTGTTCACTCTGACCAATGAGCAGTTTGTGGACATTATCCACCAGGATACCCAGACCCTGGTTTCGGTCACTAGACACGCCAGTGAGGGACTTAATCTCGGACGGGAGTAGATGCCGGGTCGCCCTGCGGATCATGCAGCACACATCTAGAGAGGGTGGTCTTGGAGTACCTGTACCTAATGACGTCCTAATTCCAGTGGCTAACCCGCTGGCTGGTGAGACGCCAGATGGAGGAGTTGGGGGGTATGCACTCCAGAGATGTGAGGGTGCCCATGTGGCTCTCTCATTACAGCTGCCACCCTACCTGGATCGTCCTCCTAAGCTGCTCAACATAGAGTTACACTCAAGGAGGAAATTACCCAAATGAGCCCAGCAGTTCCCTCTATGGTCAGGCAATCCCTTTGATCAGCCTCCCTTCCGGTAGAGGTGGTTACTTAACAGTGCATACGTTTTCGGCATGGATGGAGGCGGATCTACTCACGGTAGGAGACTACTAAGAGGAAGGGAAGCTGAAAACTTTTGAAACACTCATCGCAGAAGGAAGTTTACCCAAATCGCAGTTGCCGGTAAATACAGCAGTGGTGCATACACTACAGGCACTTTGGAACACAGGAAATAGGGAACCACCAATGCTTGAGATGTCACATATCCTTTTCACCTTTGGGCATGGCCATAAACAGGTCTCTTGGTTTCACAAATCAGCACTCCACATGACCAAGAAAAACGTCACACACATTATAGACGTAGGTGGGCAGAGGGCATTGGCAGAGAAATACGTGATAAGAACTGGGAGAAGATACTTGATCACAAGGTGTTATGAACACTAAGGGAGACTTTGTCAAACGCTGCAGAGAGGTCCAAGAGGCGGAGAGGTGCTGTGTCTCCTCTGTTCCGAGTAATGTGGATGCCATCTTTGGCAGCGATGAGGGCAGTTTCCGTGTTGTGGTTGGGCCTGAAAACAGACTGAATGGTGTTGAGGAGTTGGTGGTCGTCGAATCATTCGTTAAGACATTTATGAAAGATTTTCTCTGCGACCTTGGCCGTGAATGGTATAATGGAGAGTGGTTTATAGTTGGCGAGTGCTGAAGGGTCTGCAGAGGGTTTCTTGACTTTGACACAGTGTGTTAGCCATGTTGTACACCAGTGTGGCTGCTGTTAGTGGCGTGGAGTGGCGTAGCGTGTGGTAGACCAGGGATGATTGTAATGAGTTAGATTGGAGTATAGTTGAAAGGGGTAAATTGGAGTGTAGTGGAGTGGGGTAGCGTGTGGTAGATTTTAGTGGGGTAGATTGGGGTAGAGTGAGGTTGACTGTAGTGGGGTACATTGTAGGAATAGAGTGGGGTAGATTGGAGTTTAGTGGGGTAGATTAGGGTGGAGTGGAGCAGGGTAGATTGGAGTGGAGTGGGGCAGATTGGTTGGATTGGAATACAGTATATTGGGGTGGGGTAGATTGGACTGGAGTGGGGTAGATAGAAGTAGGATAGATTAGAGTGGGGTAGATTAGGGTGGAATAGATTGTGGAAGATTGGAGTGGAGTCAGTTGATTGGGGAAGAGTGGAATGGGGTAGATTGGAGTAGGGTGGGGTAGACTGGAGGTGAATGGTGTAGATTGGAGTGGAGTGAGGTAGATTAGGGTAGAGTGGGGTACACAGGAGTGGAGTAGATTGGTGAGGGGTAGGTTGGGTGATTAGAGTTGGGTAGATTGCAATGGATTGGGGTAGCCTTGAGTGGAGCGGGGTAGATTACAGTGGGGGTGATGGTGGTGGAGTGGGGTAGATTGGGGTAGAGAGGAGTGGTGTAGATTGAGGTGGGGTGTAGTTGGGTGGATTGGAGTAGAGTGGAGTGGGTCAGACTGGGGAAGAGAGGAGTGGGGAGGACTGGGATAGAGTGGGGTAGATTGGAGTGGAGTGTGGTCGACTGGAGTGAAATAGAATGGAGTGGGATAGATTGTAAAGGAGTGGGGTAGATTGTAAAGGAGTGAGGTAGATTAGAGTGGTGTAGAGTAGGGTAGATTAGGGTGGAATGGAGTGGGGTAGATGGGGTAGGTTGGAGTAGGATAGACTGAAATGGAGGGGAGAATATTAGGGTGGAATGGGGTAGACTTGAGTGGGATAGACTGAAGAAGTTTAGAGTGGAGTGGGGTAGATTAGGGTAGACTGGATCATAGTTGAGTTGTTTAGAGTGGACTGGATTGGAGTTAGAGTGGAGTGGAGTGTGGTAGACTGAAATGGAGTGGAGTGGGATATATTGGATCTGGGTGGGGTAGATTGGAGTGGGGAATTGAGTAGATTGGGGTAAATTGGTTTAGATGGAGTGGGGTAGAATGAAGCATAGTGGGGTAGACTGAGTGGGGTAGATTAAATGGAGTGGATTGAGGTAGTTTGGAGTGGAGTAGATTGAGATAGATTGTAGTGAAGTAGAGTGGGGTAGATTGGGGTTGACTACAGTGGATTGGGGTAGACTGGAGTAGAGTAGGATGGATTGGGGTAGAGTGGAGTGGGCTAAGTGCTGTGGATTGAAAGGTGTAGAGTGGAGGGTTGTAGAGTGGAGGGGCATAGAGTGGATGAATAGAGTGGCGTGTTGTGGAGTGAAGTTTAGTGGCGTGTCGTAGAGTGTCTTAGAGTGGAGGGGAGTAGAGTGGAGCGACGTAGTAGAGTGCAGTGTTGTACAGTGGAGTGCTGTACAGTGGAGTGGCGTAGTGAGGGCTATGCATAGTGTAGTAGTGCACTGCCATTACAGATAAAACATTTTCAATTGAAATGACCATTACATTTGCAAAGACATACAGTTTTACTGCATAGAGACGATAATGTGAGGAAATGTCATCACTGAATGTATTGATGTGTTTTGATGATATTCAAATAATTGTTTCCACCACACTTCAGAATTACAAAAAAAATGTTTTACATTTGTAGTTGTAATTCTGATATATTCTGAAATATCAGCACAGTTCCTTTTTACTGTGTGCAATAAAAATAA
The DNA here is from genome assembly GCF_964261635.1 of Lissotriton helveticus. Taxonomy (NCBI): domain Eukaryota; kingdom Metazoa; phylum Chordata; class Amphibia; order Caudata; family Salamandridae; genus Lissotriton; species Lissotriton helveticus. Next base: position 177,031,035 of record NC_136062.1, on the reverse strand, counting down.
CATCCTAAACCCTCTTCTCTCACATGGCTGCTCTGCAGGATTGTCATTTAAATACAGCCAGCAAATAGAAAGCAAGCACATGTGAGTTACAAACCACACAGCCAAAAGCAAGGAATCAGCGGAATGCATTCCCAGGGAAGGTTTCAGAATGCCCAGAAGATGTCGTAAAGCAAATTAGACAGCTATACAGTCTGTTAGGCTTCGACCTAAAAATGCTTTCATTTAAATTATTTGCAGGGTCTTGCATCTGCCATTGCTACTGGTCTACTCTGCACTCCAAAAAGCACTTTTGCACACGCCTCCTGTGCTCTCTCGCCCTCCACTCACTCACCATTGATTTCATCCACCAACCCCAATACTCCTTTACAAATTGTTTTCATTTTACATTTTTTAGGAGGGCCCGGCGGCTGCCATTTGCTGCCAGGCCACTTCTGCATTCACAAATAGAAGTACATTTTCTAAAATGTTCCGTTTCAAGTAGTACCTACCATCTTGGAGCAGTAAAAAATATATATGGACCTGTTTCCTTCTATGGGCGCCCTCATGCGTGGTGATGTATCATTGCGCCCACCCCCGCTCCCCAATGCTGCAACACTGGCAAAAATGTATTGACAAAGCCAATAGGTCAACAAAACGAAACATACTGGCGTTGCCCAGCCTTATTCTTTTTAATAAAGAGCTGGCAAAGCCAGATATCCTTCTTCAAACATGGAATCCACACACATGTTATCTGACCATATATCTGATTTTCTGATAATTAAACAATTAAACAACCTCAATGTTTAACAATACTATGATTATTTGCTTAACTGAGAACAATAATCAATTAGAGCAACCTTAACTCAATAACCTGTCTAACCCTCAGATAGCTCTCACAATCAATTTCGCCATACTGTTCTTACCCAGAGATAACTTTGTGATTACCACTCCCTAATTCTCTTTATACCACTGATCTAGCAACATGCGGCCTATTTCACGCCTCCTTGATGAAGACAAACTTGCTTCAGAGCAAAACGTCAGAGGAGAGGATGGGTAAATGACAATCTTTGGAATTTCTTAACCGACAGGTTTGATTTAGGTCTCGAGGTACTAAATCAACTCTTACAACTAACCTGGATAACCTTTTGTTGAGGGCAGCTGCTGGACCTTTCTCTGACCTGGATTCTGTGCATCACTGTATATTGTGTATACGTACAAAGTCATCAGGCAATGTCCTCCTTTTACCTCCAGGAGCCACTCAATTATCCGTGGGGCTCACAGTGTCTCTCACTATAACTAATGCTGTTTAATATCAACCTGCTCATCTGACTTCATATGTTATACTTAATGCTAAAAATAGTCAAATAATTCTCTGGCTGAATTCTAAAACCACTTGGGAACAGACTCCCTATTTCTTAATTACTTATTCAAAATGTATGAGTAGAAAAAGACTTCAGTGCCACTGGCAGTGATTTCTAGGTTCTATGAATAAGTGCCTCACTCCTCCATTATTGATGTCATTAGCAGGTGTTTTCCCTTTCATGTTTTTGTCTCCAGTACATAATTTTGCTCACTTTTGGATGGCTTGGCCAGATAGCAGCTAAACTATTCAGCTACAGAAGCATCATGTAATAAATATTTCTCTGAAGCATCTAGTGTAGAATTTAAAAGGTGTTAAATGCAACACCTCACGCAGAAGTGGGAAACATTTATAAATAGTGTATAATGTCAATGATTAGTGAAATCTGAAAGGAAGTATGCCTATTAGATCAGAGAAATCTGAAATGAAATATAACTAATAAAACACGAGGATGGCTTGAATATTAGCAGAGTCTAGCTATCCTCCAGTGGTAAAACAGGACACCAAAATGGGCCCATGATGGGGGTTGCAGGTGCAGTAATTCAGCTCAAATAAAATTGCTACTCTTTACGATGGAGACAGTTGTCAAAAAATGATTTAGAAGCATTTTTCCAGATTGATCCACATGCTGCTAGCTCTAATTTAAACCTTAGGGACTCCATAGAATACTCTCTGCAGGGTAAGGACTTTTTTCACACTGGCTCCTTGGTCTAAGGACTTGCACAGTCCAAATTGTGCTGGGGAGCAATAGCTCATTCTCTGCTCGAAATCACTCATCCCACCAGCCTGTCAGACTGAAAGGAAACGCGGATATTTCGTGTCCTGAAAATTACCTTGTTCCTTTTTAAACTCATTTTCACTCATGAATACCGGTGCCATAAGCTCTCCAACAGGTGGCTGGATGGATACATAGAACTGCCGGGTGTGAGTGCTAGAAAGAAAAAAAAATAGGCACATGGTCAACCCCTGACAAAAATGACTTTCACGGTACAAAATTAAACTATGAAAACAGGACAGCTGGAGTAACAATAATAATAATGATAAGTGTAACTAGTCTTAATGTATTACTTAATGACCCATACGTTTCCATTCTAGAGCACCGTAATATTATTATTTCATGGCATTTCTTTCATCAGCCTCAAAAGATTAAAAAGGTGGAATGCACTTTGGCCGAGTTGGATATTTTGAAAGTTTGCGATTATTACATTGAATCCACTACTGGAAGCTTTTATTCAAGCTGGTACCATAGGGGGGCGGGTTAGAGGATGGCAGGGTGCACTCCTACCGAGCACTTGGCATACTGCGGGTGACGGAACAGAGTCACCTCTGTTCTGTCCCGCTGCCACCGGGCAGGCGAGGGGGATAGGAGGACATGTCCATCCCTGAGGCAAGGCCGGGAGCTAGGGCTCCTAACTTCCCCCTACAGCAACCCGGAGCAATAACAACGATAGGTGACGTTATTTGTAAACACTCCCGATATGTACAAACATCACAAGTGATTAGAAGAAAAAAACAACCTCCTCCAACTTTGCAGGGCATAGGAGAGGTAGGGTGACAGATCAACTCCTCCCCCGGGAAAGAAGGCAGACTTCACTACCCGCTTTGCACAAGGGTACGGGGTACATTTATGCCCCTTACATTGCCCAAGAGCTGGGTGGATTTCTAACTACCAAGCATGCTATATTTATCACCTCCACCTTGCCCACAGCCGGGGAAGTAAGTGCCACTACCCTCTTCTGGTGTACAAGAGAATGGCTTAGTGTGTGCCCTCAGCTCACGATGCCCAAGGGTGAAGAAGTTTCATCAAATAAAAAACAAAAGGGGGCAGTGGCTGTTCGCCCCTGTGGAACACTAGATGTAGTAGAGCAGCAGGTGACCTAACATCTGTGCCGCACTCTCTTTGCTACTTGTAAGTACAGAGCTGGGATAGCCGCCCCTACACTCTCTGAGGATGGCGCAGGAAACGCTGCGACCCTCCCTACTCATCCGTAGATCTGAGCATTTAGTGGTCCGATGAGTTGAGAGGCAGCTCCCAGGAGCCTCGCAACTCTTCACAGTTGTATCCAGTGTTGGACCACTTCTAAGCAAACCTCTATTTGGTAGAGGTGTTGACCTACTGCACTAACGAGAGTTCAGGGACCTATGGTATGCCCTATTATGAGCATTGACACACTTCTGCTTAAACTATTTCACACTGTTATAAACGTGTACTACAAGGATTCTGCCACCATTGGATGTTGACAATTTACAACACATAAAACAATGTTTCTTAGGTCACTGAGAAGCAGAGATCACAACATACCAGAGCTGGAAGTTAGCAGCCTGGGTAGAGTCGCAGAAGTCGATACCCATAATGGCAGTGGCACTTTCCCCACATGCCAAGGATTCTAAAAGAAAAGGGACAATTCATTAGTCTGAGATAACATAGGTGATTACTTCTGCTTCTCATCGGTAGAACTTCCACAAAGTATTGCTCAAAATCTCAAATAAAGCCTTATCAATACTATAACTGTGGCATGCACCCTGCCTCTCAAGTCATTTTATGCTTATAGACTTTCCTGAAACTTTGCAGAGGATAGCACTGCACATCTGGATGATGTTTTTGAGTTCTCTACAATGATAAAATAACAATTAAGTCGGAGTACGCTTCATAGCTTCGAGGATAGTCTATTACAGGACTTACATGGTGATTTTAGAAACAATTTTGGTTATTTATACTGCTCATGCTTCCAGAGAAGGTTAGTGCTATAATCTTGAATATTAGTTCAATATGTAAAGTTCATTTATTTTTTTTGATAAGCAAATTTTATTGATTTTAAAAACATAGAAACAAATCAGCTAAAGCACGGAAATCACAGATATAAGTTAATTCACATCATCACTATACCCCCCAATCACGATCCCCATAAAAATACTGAGCGAAGGCTGGAGTCCGGTCAGTCAGGACCTTCCACAGCCCCCAGCCATTTCCCCCACACTCTGCGATATTTCCTGGCACGCCCCTCAGCTGTATACAAGGCTTTCTCTTGGGTCGCACACCAGTCCACCCCTCTTCGCCACTTCTCCAGGGTAGGGTTGATCAGGGTTTATCCAGGCCGTCGCAATGTCCCGCCGGGCCATCATCATAGCTGTGTTATAGAACAACTTATCATTCCTGGACCCATCCAGCCCGTCAGTGATCCCCAGCAAGGAGTGACGTGGGTCGTGAGGAACTTCCCAGCCCAATACCTTTGTTAACTCATCCTCAACGGGTCCCCAGAACTGTCCCAAGCGGTGGCATAGCCAAACCATATGGATGAAATAGGCCGGGCATGCTTACATCTTGCACACGACGCATCTGAGCGCAAACCCGCTCGCTGCAGGTGCAGGGGGGTGAGGTACGCAGCGTGTAAATAATATAATTGAATCAGCTTGAGTTTGGCAGAGACAGTGACTATTCTGGGGGCCATAAGGGCATCGCGCTAGTCTACATCGTCAAGGGGGCCCACCCATTGGTCCAGCAACTTGTCTAGCGATGTGGGAGTGTTATTAACTAGGGTGCAGTAAATTCGGGAGACCCCCCCTTGCCCAAGTCGCCCATTAGCGTCTTAGCCTCAGTAGGGCTGTATTCGGGGAGCCTTGTGTCTCCCGCGATGTGCTTGAGGAGGGCATGTCTCAACTGCAGATATTTATAGAGCTCGGAGGAGTGTAGGGAGTAAAAAATTTGGAGTTCTTGGAAGGACAACATCTGACCCCTCACCCACACGTCCCCCAATTGGATAAGATCCCAAATTTTAAATCCCCTCAACCCACTGACTTCCCGAAGCCAAACCCCCTGCCAAAGGGGAGTACACTGGGTTAGTTTCCCCGACCACCCCGTGTTTCGGAGCGAGGGCCACCATGCCAGCAACACTGAGCGCGTCACCTCAGGTAGTTGGTTCGTAATGGGGTCCCCATACAGCATGGCTTGGACGTCCGTAATCCCCAGTTCGCTCAATTCAAGCCTATAGGCTGGATCCGACCAGCCCCCACAAAACCAATCATGTACCACTAATAGGTGTACCGCCAGAAAATACAGATATAGGTGTGTCATCCCCATGCCGCCGTCATAAGAGGGAATCTGACAAACAGACAGAGCCACCCGGGCCTGTCCTCCTCTCCAGAGAAACTTAGTGAATAGACTGTCCAGTTACCTAAACCAGACCCTGGAAAATCAGAAGGGGGTGTTCTGCTGGACGTAAAGGAACCTGGGGAGGATCATCATTTTAAACAGAGCCACCCTCCCTAGGGGGTTCAGAGGCAGCGCTTTCCATTTGAGGAGGTCCTCCTTAGCCTTCTTAACCAAGGGGGCCACGTTGAGGGACCAGGCCAGCTCGGGGAGAACGGCGTTCCAGATCCCCAGATACTTAAAGAAAGTTCATTTTAAGCTGATGTTTCTTGTATTATTCATCTTTTTTATTACTGTTGGTATATTTCTTGTACCCCTCTCCTTTGTTGGTACACTCCACCATAAAGGACTGGAATGTTGAATGCTTTCTCCTCATTTGAGGAGAATGTGAAGGTGGAATAAAGCATACTTTAAGACATCCTCTCATATTATTAGGTTGAGCCTAGGCAGCGCGCAAGCGCTGCTTAGGAGATGACCTATTGGAATTGGTCTGTACTTTTTTGGAAAACTCGTGCATATACTGCACTGTTTCCAATGAGTACTCATGCTTGTACAGCATCCACCTTGCGGGAGCAAGCTGCTGCGCCATCTGTTTCCAATTATCGCGCACACTCTTGTTTACTTTTGTTTACAGCATGTCTCGCTGTAGCGTTAATTGGAAACAGATGGCAGTTGCGTTCACTTTTGCAATAATATTTCCGGTTTCTGTCTCAAACCGGAAATATAGGACTACATTGATTGTTTCTTTGTGGAAAAGTACCCATACCCAAAGACAGTAAATCTATTGATCTCAAGTAGATCTCTTCTCTCTTCCATTAGCCAATTTGGAAGACTAGTAAATCCGAAAGATTTGGTGCTTTTAGGAGCAAATAAAACACTAGGACAACAAGTCCCTTTATATTTGTATATATGTTGAGTATTGTTTAATGCTCTGTATAGTAATGTTAAAATGTCTATGTAATGAATTTAGCGTTATAATTGTTTTGATACATGTTGAATGTTTTTCTATCAAAGGAGATGATTATAAGTAATGTGCTAACACCCAATTGTGTACCATTGAAAATTTTTGAAGAAAACGCAAAAGTAGAATTTGCTTACAATGTCAATAAATTAGGACATTGCATAAAAGTAAGTGCGTAATCTATGGTGTCAGAGGCAATCTTTACTTGTCACAATTTACCTTGATTCCAGCCTCTGATTACCTTAACTGAATCAATCCCCTGTGATTGTTTGATTATACCTCAATGAGGTCACGTGAATTATACAGTCTTTTTTAGTGCATTACCTACAGGCACTGCAGTCCATAAAGCACAGATCACCAACCACCACGCCATGTTTCCAATCTGTGCTATCTGGAGCTTATGCACTAACTCGTAGAGTTACCAAGTATATGCACTGTACATATGCCTCAATGAGGTCTTGTGAATTACACAGTTGTTTCTAGTGCATTACCTACAGACACTGTAGTCCATAAAGCACAGATCACCAACCACCACGCCATGTTTCCAATTGGTGCTATCTGGAGCTTATGCACTAACACGTAGAGCTACCAAGTATATGCACTGTACATATGCCTCAATGAGGTCATGTGAATTACACAGTTGTTTCTAGTCAATTACCTACAGACACGGCAGTCCATAAAGCATAGAGCAGCAACCAACATGCTGTATTTCCAATCTGTGCTATCTGGAGCTTATGCACTAACTCGCAGAGTTACCCAGAATATGCACTGTGCAAATAAGTCATTGAGGGTACATAGATTACACATCGTTTTTAGTGCATTACCTACAGACACTGCAGCACTTAAAGCACAGAGAAGCAACCACCACGTCATGTTTCTCGTCTGTGCTATCTGCAGCTCATGCACTAGCTCGTAGAGTTACCAAGTATATGCACTGTACATATACCTCATTGAGATCACGTTAATTACATAGTCGTTTCTAGTGTATTACCTACAGACACTGCAGTCCACAGAGCACCAACCACCACGCCATGTTTCTAGTCTGTGCTATCTGGAGCTTATGCACTAACTCGTAGAGTTACCCAGTATATGTACTGTTCATCGAGGGTACATGGATTACACAGTTGTTTCTAGTGCATTACTTCCAGACACTGCAGCACTTAAAGCACAGAGCAGCAACAACCACGCCGTGTTTCCAATCTGTGCTATTTGGAGCTTATGCACTAACTCGTAGAGTTACCAAGTACTTCCACTTTGCAAATACGTCATTCAGGGCACATGAATTACACAATCGTTTTTATTGCATTCTCTCCAGATACTGGAGTACATAAATCACGAAGCAGCAATCACCACGCCGTGTTTCCAATCTGTGCTGTCGGCAGCTCATGCACTAACTCATAGAGGTACCAAGTATATGCGCTGTACGCACACAGTCGCAGCTCATATCTGTTCTGCAACTGCATGCAAGTTAGTGATATGGCCTAATTACCTTACTAGCAATTAAGTCCTCCCCTGAAGTATCTGCACTTAGATGTTTTATTACTTTTCTGCAAATGTTCAAAAAGGAAGTAAACCTCTCAGAAGCCGCTGAGCCTGGTTCACGATATAGAAGCACTTTAAATCTGTTGCATCACCTACTACTCTGTAAGGGGTAAAGGCTTCAGATATCTTAGGCAGAAACGTAAACGCTATATACCTACCAGAAATCTAAGGTCTATAGACAAAGCATTGTTGAGTGTACCCCATATTCGTCTGACTACATGCGGTGGCAGAGCCTTTTCCTATTTGGCTCTGGTTTATTGAAACAACTAACCTCTTCATGTTTGGTTTTGTACTGATTATTATAAATTTGGGAAATTGCTGCAAACATGCTTATACTGACTGAATTTGCTTCTGCTTGTGTCGGTTGGAAGCGCCAAGATGCCTATTGGGGTGAGTTGTGTCCATATTAAATTTAATGAACAGAAATGTTTTTTTAGGTCGAGCCTGAGCCAGCACGCATGCGCTCCGCTGTGGCTACTCTGACTTTATCTGTGTGGGTCTGACTCCTCGCACACATTGTATTGGCTTTTGCGTGTGTCTTTCAAAAATGAAAGCACGCACATGGCTAATAGTGGGTGCATTTCGCACCTGTTTTCTAATGTTCACTCCTACAGCGTTTTGCTCTCGGGAGCGAACAGCGGCGCACAGTGCGGCAGCATCATTCTTCGTGGGTCAGGTTACGATTTCCGACAACCCGCCGTGCTTTCGCTTGTTTTAAATGTTCACTTCCACAGCGTTTTGCCTGCAGGAGTGAGCAGCGGCATGCAGGGTGGCAGCTGCAGTGCTCGTGGATCAATTTCATTAGCTTCCAAGACATTTGAGAGTAAAGTTGAGTTTGCATGGTTACATTTCTAAACGTCTGCATGAATTTAAGGGCAAATGCTCAACCTTCTGCACTACTTAAGATTCCTCATCCCACTAAATTTCAGCCCATACAGTGAGCTCCTGTTTACACTTGTTTAACCCGTTGGACGCTCATGACGTGCTGAGCTCGTCATGAGCCACGGTGGCCGTGTGCTCATGACGAGCTGAGCTCGTCATAACGGTCCGAACGCTAGTACGCGGGGCTAATTCCCCCGCTGTGCTGAACGTTCTGAAGGAACGGGTGTGGCCGTGACGAGCTCAGCTCGTCACGAGCACCGGGGCGCTGTGCGCACCCCCCAGCACAGGCCAACGGGTTAATTTGGTTTGTTTTTACTCCCGTCCATCCACTGGCCAAGCAAAGCATACGGCATTTGGTGATATTGTCTCTTTATGTGTAGAGTCGAAGAAAGTTCTATCCGGAGGGGCCACACGGAAGAAGGAGCACCACAAGGAAGTTGCAGGAATAATCCAGCCACAGGCAGAATGCAGGAAAAATAAAGAAATGTCATTCACAGTTCAATCAATGCACAGCAGGGCAAATAAACGCTTGAGGAAACGAGATGGCTGCTTAAAAGGAGTTTTTAGCACAGCCGATGAAGACCATTTTTCATCTTACCAACTGCTCACCTCAACTTAACAGGTAGCGCCTCAGCAAAAGAAATACAGTGCTCTTCGTTGCTTCTGTTAATACATAACTTGAAAGCTATGAGCAACACCCACCCACTTATAAATGTTTATTTCCCACTCTGCTGTCCTGCTGCCTTTCATCAGGTGCGAACAGATCGAAACAAGTTTTTTTTTAAAGTTCTCGACTGGCTTTAATAGTGCTCATCATACCTCAAGCACGTGCAAGCACCACATTCACGCACATGTGCTGTAGACTTCATGCTCAGTGCACATATTCAAAAACGATACATTGTGCGGCTTAATGACACGGATGTGTTCTAAAGGGGCTATTCAGGGAAGGGAAAACCAGTTCTCTTTACCAAGTACTGGCACTGCATATCCAGCAATCGCCAACAATGTTTGATTATGTCAGCTATGGGTCTGAGACCTATATTGACATCATTCACAGGATGGCCATATAAGGTAACGAAAATGCTTATAACACTTTATTATAACTTTGCAGCATGGTGCACTGTTATATTTCATATCGGTACCCTGATATAGGTCTAGGGAACATTGTTCACTTACCCTACATCGTCTCCCCGTCATTTCATATGAACGAGCCTTATAAGGACATAACTCCAAATATGGACAGTCTGCCTTATATGGACATAACGCCTTATAAGGACTGTTATCTTTTATGGACTAAACCTTTCACCTAGTTCCATGCCCGGGGTGGGTTATTCCCAATCAATATTACTAAGACGTCAACACACATATGAATAATTTATGAGTACACTCTACAGGAGGTCCACTTCACCTCTCCCATCGACGCACAAGGTTTAATCCTCTGCAGACAAAGTCACGTACGTTCAAGGTGTATGGTGCCAGGCTGACTGGGTGTTTCCAGTCAGGAAGGAGTAGATCCATAGGAGTGTATGTCCTTGGATTCTGATGTGCTGTAGGGGTTGGAAGAGGGGGTGGAGACTTTGTTGATCGCTGCAGAGAGGTCCAAGAGGCGGAGCGGTGCTGTGTCTCCACCATTCAGAGTCATGTGGATGCCATCTGTGGAGGCGATGAGGGCAGTTTCTGTGTTGTGGTTGGGTCTGAAAACAGACTGAATGGTGTCGAGGAGTTAGTGGTCGTCGAAGCATTTGTTGAGACATTTATGGATGATTTTTTCTATGACCTTGGCCGGGAACGGTAGAATGGAGAGTGGTTTGTAGTTTGCAAGCGCTGAAGGGTCTGCGTAGGGTTTCTTCAGGAATGGAAGGACAGGTGTGGTTTTCGAGGAATCTGAGGTCAGTAAAAAGGTGGAGGCATTCAGGATGGGAATGAACATGCGCTGATGGGTTGCAGTTCTCTGGAGTAAACATGGTAGGGGGTCCGATGGGGCCTCCTGAGGAAATGGACTTGATGGTGACTTGGGGTGATGATGGGCCAATGTGGTTAGCACCGGGTCTCTGGATAAGATCAAGAGGCATTTGGTGTGGTCTGTCATGTCTGGTTGGAAGTTGCAGTTGCTGTAAATGGCAGTGATTTTGTTCCTGAAGAATTGAGAGAAATTGTTGCAGAATTCATGCAAAGGGCTGATTGAGAAGGAGGTGAAATTCTTCACAAATACTTATTTTCTTCTGTTGGTGATAGCATTGACGCGGTCTGCTAGAGCAGCATGTGTTTTGGTCCATATCATGTGGTGAAAGCGTCTCAGGGTTCCTGACTGCTTTGTCCTAGCTCATTCTCCATCTGCGCTCCATGTTTGCAGTGGCATTTCATCATTCTGAGTTCCTCTGTGTACCAGATGGTCTGGGGTATAGATCTTGTTCTCTTGGTGTGTTTGAGGTTAGCAAGGTAGTTGGTGCAGGAGGTGATCCATTTGTAAAAATTCTTGATGAATTTGGAGAGGCAGCTGTTATGTTCAGATTGTTGGGAGAAGTGGTCCAGTCCTTGTCATTGATTCAGTTCCAGGTACGGTGGTCTGGTCTAGTGGTGGCCCAAGTGTGTTGGCCTGGGATGGTGATGCTAAACTTGACAATGGCCTGGTATGTCCAGGAGACTGGTGTGGGCTTGTCAACCAGGATGTTGTCCTAGGTGGTGAAATTAGGGTTGAGGAGGTGACTGGCGACCAGGGTAGGCCCCTTTATTACTCAGTGCATGAGGCCCAGGCTTCAAAGGTGTTCAGTGAGTGTTTTTGAGGTGGGGTCAGCGTGAAGTGCTTTTGAGGTTGGATCAACGTGGTCTTCCAGGTGGAATTTCAGGTCTCGGAGTAGAATGTAATTGCTAGTGCTGAAGGAGTGGTACAACTAATTCTGTTATATTGTCAGTGAAGTTGGTGCGTGGTCCCGTTGATGCTGAATAACCCACAAAGCTGATACAGTATATATTTCATAGGGATTTTTCCTAGTGAAAACCATAAAAGTTGTAAAACAAGAAGAAACTGAATTGTTAAAAATATATTTTTTTAAATACACTAAACTAGAATGAGTACTGTTTGAAAGATTTATTCTTTTTATTTCTCTATACATTTCTACAACAAAGGTAGTACATTTAATAATTAGCAATGGAGCTTTTTGACACTATGGGCTGAAAATAGAACTATTTGCTAAAATAGCTCTCATACAATACCACCAACTCCTGAAAAAGACAAAAAGAAGCACCCTGGCAGACAGCATCGCAGCAGGCTCCAACAACAGCCATAGAGTTATCATAGAGTTCTCCAGCCCAAAGAAACCGAAAATGTCATCATCCCTTCACTGGTACTCCACAACTCCTTAGTGGACTTCTTCCATGATTAGATCGCCACCATCTACAGAAATTTCGCAACCCCAACCCATCAACATCCTCAGCCATCTTGACCCCATGATCGAGGATCATGACTACCTGCTCAACACCTGGGAACAGCTCACCACAGAAGACACTACAGCCAGTCCACTCAGGAACACCTATGGAACCCTGCCCATACCACATCTTCAACTTCTGGAGTGAGACGATCAGTAGTAAGCTCACCACTATCCTTCCCACACTCGCCTTCCCTGAAAAATGGTTACTACCCCAACCACAGCACCAAAACTGTCCTGATTGCAGCCACAGACATCAGACCCCTTAGCGACCAAGAAAATACGACAGCACTCAACCTCCTCGACCTCTCAGCAGTGTGACACAGTATCACACCACACCCTGATTAAAAGGCTGCACAACATTGGAACCCAAGGAGATGTACTCAGGTTTATCACACCCTTCCTCACCAGAAAAACCTTACTCCCTTCACCTCGGAACCCAAGAACACCATGTGTGGCGCCCCTCAAGGCTCATCCCTCAGCCCTACCCTGTTCAGCACCTACGTGACACCCTTTGCCAACATCGTCAGATCACACGGACTGAACATTGTATCCAAACTCCTCCTCGACCTCACAAAATGAACCCACATCAACCCCCACTTCAAGAAGCAGCACCAGCTCCCCATTCAGAAGAGATACCAGTTCAAGATTCTGTTTCACACCTTCAAAGCACTCCACAACCAGGGACCAGTGTACATCAACCACCAAATGAACTTCCACCTTCCCTCCAGACACCTGTGCTCCTCCTCCCTCTGCCTTGCCCATACCCCCTGCATCTGCCGCAGCATCAGTGGAGGATGCTCATTCTCTTACCTCACTGCAAAGTCCTAAAATGACCTACCTCTTAACCTATGGACCTCATAACCTCTGGTTGAACTCAGAAAAGGACTCCAGACCTTGCTGTTCAACTGAGCCTCTTGCAGCAGCACTCTCAGGGCCTGGATACCCTCATGGGGGATTAGCCACCCTATACAAATCTAGATGTATTGTTTGCTATGGAGAATACATTACTTCTACTACATATACCATTGGTGCTTGACACAATTGCTTTTGCCCAATTCATAAAGCCACCTGCATGTGTAAGTTTCTGGTATTCAGTTATAGTAAATTTGCTCCACTGTCAGAGAGTGTTCTCTCCATTTATGCCATACATAAATTGCACACACTCTTGAAGGTATTGCCAAAATCGGTCTCTGCTTACTTCAACACTGGGAATGGTTAGAGATATAAACCTGTCACATGGGTTAAATCTATTACCAGAGTGGATTGGTCCTTTTGTTTCCTTAGGACATATTGAGGACAGCTTAGATGAACTGGATACATTAACTTGTTACTACTATGCCCAGCAGTAATTTTATGAGAGGATTGATGTCCATTTGTTTTTTTTTAAATTGCAGTACCATCATCCATAACAGGGAAACATCCTTTACAACGCAACTTTTACCACGCAGTGCCTTTACGACGCAACTTTTACAACGCAAACCATTACAAAGCATTGTGCTGGGGGGCGCTCTAGGATAGGGAATAGGTTTAATTTACTATCCAACACCTTCCCTACTATCCACGGGGACTGGAGTTGGAATAGTAAATTAAACTATTCACTATCCAGCGCCCCAAAGCACTATGCGTTGTAAAGGCATGCGTTGTAAAAACAGCGTTGTAAAGGCATGCGTGGTAAAAGCATGTGTTGTAATGTCATACATCCTCAATAACATGATCAGGGGTGTCAGTGTTTGATAGTGGTCATGCAACCTTCTAGTACAACCCCTTAATGTTCCCTTTGAGGGGGTCCATCTGTGACCTCCTCAATAATAGGCTTAAGGGTGGTGCCACTGAGACCCTGTTTTAATTTATTTAATTTCCAAAGTTAAAGGAACATAATGAAGAGGAAAGAAAAATTCTAACAATGTAATTCAATTGCGTTACAGCATATCAGTTAGTAAGGAGATAGAAATAAGGACATGCAAATTATTTTACGCTAGTATACAGACACATTGTCCATTTACATAAATAAATACTGACCACAGTCAAAGTACTGATGGATCTTCTTGTCTAGGTCTCCTTTTCATCTTCTATGGGACCTCAAATCGAGATATGTCATCAAAAAGCAAGTTTTGTATATTGGTCGAACCTGAAGCCTAACTGAAGAAACACACAACTATAGATGAAGAACCAAACTCGAAGATAGCCCTCTGGTTGATGTTTTTAAAGTGGTGTTCTCAAAGGTTTGGTCCCCCTCAACTGCTGCTATGTTAAGATAGTCATCCGACAAAAGGGAAGCAACGGGCTTCCATTTCATCTCCCTAGATTTAATCCTAATGCAGAAAAAGTCTCGGAGGTAAATAGGCCTAAACTCCAGGAATTGTACAAAGGACATGGAGACACTTTTAGTTGGTATGTTGGAGAGTGACTGCCCACACAGCAACCCCCTTGCGCTTTTATTATCTTGCACATGGAGCGCAGGACTAAACTTTGTTTTAGAAAAATATTAACATTTCACACCCAAGACATATAATGTTACCACTCCTCAGGTCACAGTCTTCTGCCTGTATGGACAGCTCACAGTTTCACAGAGTCATCAGATTAGAAAGTTCTTCAGGCGGGTGGAAGGCACAGGGTTGTCTTGCAAATGATACCTCAGGTGATCACTACGTCCTGATGATCTAGCTGTAGATGACTCCTGCACCGAACTGCTGCTTTGAGAACCCTCCAATGGTACGGGGCTTGGCCATATCTCAGCCGAGCCCTGAAGGACTTTTGTTTGGATCAGGTGCGATGGCAAAGATGATGCCCATGCATAGGTCTCTGGCAAAGGATCTGCGTCTGTGGATGAGTCTTGGATGAGTCAGCATATTATCATGGTTCCTTGGTGTCCCACCACAAACCATGGTTGGTGTTCATAGGGCAACCGGAACTTGCTACTGCGGAATCTGTTCTCAACAAACACAAAGTTTCCAGACTGGATGTCGGAAGGCCGAGCCCTTCGCTTGGTGCTAGCACGCCACAAGCTAGTTTGGCTGTTATCTTCCAGTTGTGACCCCTTTCATCATCAGTCAGGCTTGGAGTCCATTCTGGATGGTATGGGATGGTATCAGTAACAATATGCCCTATGCTTTCATGCCCTGGGGCTTGGCCAGTGGTTGAGTGCAGCATCAGCCAATGCTCACGAAGGAATCCATAAATCGCCCTTTACATCGATTGTTGGCCAGCATGTGCTATGCTGATCACCTTGTTCAAGGTGCACATGAAGCACTCCACCTCATCACTGGCAGGGCCAGGGCAGTGTTTTTTTACGGTACTGGATGCCCCAGGATTAGAAGTAATCTGCAAATTCTTGGCCCTGAGAAGGTGGTCCAATGTATGTCCGCACTTCTCTCATGAGACCATAGGTGGAATCATCTTTTCTATCTTAGCAATGACTTCGGAGGCCGTTTGGTATCTGACTAGTTCGATCTCTGGGTATTTGGTATAATCATCTATCATAACTAGAGCATTTCTCCAATCCAATAGACGGTCAAAATCTAGGTTGGTGCACTCCCATGGCTGCTGGGAACCCTCTTCTGTACAACCGGTTCATTGTATTGTGGGGAATGAGCTACTTGGCACCATTGGCATGACCTTACCGCTGCCTCCACCATTTCATCCATGCCTGGCAACCAGACCTTCATGCGAAGCCTGTTTTTGGTCTTGACTAATCCTTGGGAGCCATGGTGGGCTGGGCTAGCTGCACGGCTTGGCTGGAAAGGCTAGTGGGAATCATTAGGCAAGGACCTCTGAGTAGGCATCCACTGACGGCCGATATGAGCTCCTGGCGAACAATGATCAGAGATTCTAGGACTCTCTTTGCCTCTGGGGTCCCCTGTGACAGGTCAGCATTCACCGTCTTCCTCTCACCAAACTGGACTGCAGCTATAGTCATTTGCAGACACTTGTCATACTTGGTGGCCTCCTAGAGAGCAGTGAACAACAACATGAGTGGCCTGGACCTCTCAGTGATATACCGGATGTACTCTTCTGTCTCTTCTGCTTCCTTGAGGATTGCAGCGCTGGGATGGCAGGAGAAGTAGTCAGCTGTATTGGTTGTTCGTATCCTGTATTAAAAATGTCAGTCACACTCTTGTAACTGAAGCATCCACTTTTCTATGCAAAGTGGCGGCTTGGACGCTGACCCTTGGAGCAGGGACACCACGGGTTTGTGGTCCATTGTGACTACAAAAGGGTGTCTATACATATATAAGCGAAAATGTCTGCAGGCCCAGTATATAGCATTAGCTTCTTGCTCGATTTGTGAGTAGCATTGTTCTATTTCTGTAAGTGACTGGCTTGCATTATGCGACAGGGACCCAGGCTCCATGTCGCTGTTGCTGAGCTAGGACAGCTCTGACTCCCTTTTGGCTGGCATCCACTGCGACGTTTGTTGATTTCTGAGGATCGAAGTATGACAGAGTTGAGTTAGTTGACAGGCTGTTAGTCTTTGGTCCTCCAAAACGCACATGAGTCTGAGGGGGTGAATTTGAAGTTGAGTGACTGAAAAGGCGCGCACTTTTCGTGTCTGTGTATTTCTAGATATTCAAGTTTTGTGGTGCTCAAAGAATGCCAGAAACCGGTCCTCGGAAGCTTGTTTCCGGTCCAGGGAAGGCATGGCTTGGCAGTTCGGGCTGGACTGTTCCCATGAGGCACAGGGTCAGACTGATTTGCATATAGCCATGTCTGAACTGGGGTGGCAGAGTGGGCTAGAGAACGGTGATGGATCAAACCCAGATCTTTTGACTGGGTGTGAGTGTTTGATTGGTTCAGATGCTCTGTCCATCACCACCCCCTTTTGTACCGCTTTGGCCACCATAAGTGTGGCAGGGTATGCTCAGACGTGAGTCCCTTGCTCACTTTGCCACTGGATTCAAGCAAGCTGGGCTGAAGATGGCTGGAATGCCAGAAACCGGTCCTCCGAAGCTTGTTTCCGGTCCAGGGAAGGCATGGCTTGGCAGTTCGGGCTGGACTGTTCCCATGAGGCACAGGGTCAGACTGATTTGCATATAGCCATGTCTGAACTGGGGTGGCAGCGTGGGCTAATGAATGGTGATGGATCAAACCCAGATCTTTTGACTGGGTGTGAGTGTTTGATTGGTTCAGATGCTCCGTCCATCACCAGCCCCTTTTGTACCGCTTTGGCCGCCATAAGTGTGGCAGGGTATGCTCAGACGTGAGTCCCTTGCTCACTTTGCCACTGGATTCAAGCAAGCCGGGCTGAAGACGGCTAGAATGGCAGATACCGGTCCTCGGAAGCTTGTTTCTGGTCCAGGGAAGGCATGGCCTGGCAGTTCGGGCTGTACTGTTCCCATGAGGCACAGGGTCAGACTGATTTGCATATAGCCATGTCTGAACTGGGGTGGCAGAGTGGGCTAAAGAATGGTGATGGATCAAACCCAGATCTTTTGACTGGGTGTGAGTGTTTGATTGGTTCAGATGCTCCGTCCATCACCACCCCCTTTTGTACCGCTTTGGCCGCCATAAGTGTGGCAGGGTATGCTCAGACGTGAGTCCCTTGCTCACTTTGCCACTGGATTGAAGCAAGCCGGGCTGAAGACGGCTGGAATGGCAGAAACCGTTCCTCGGAAGCTTGTTTCCGGTCCAGGGAAGGCATGGCTTGGCAGTTCGGGCTGGACTGTTCCCATGAGGCACAGGGTCAGACTGATTTGCATATAGCCATGTCTGAACTGGGGTGGCAGAGTGGGCTAAAGAACGGTGATGGATCAAACCCAGATCTTTTGACTGGGTGTGAGTGTTTGATTGGTTCAGATGCTCCGTCCATCACCACCCCCTTTTATACCTCTTTGGCCGCCATAAGTGTGGCAGGGTATGCTCAGACGTGAGTCCCTTGCTCACTTTGCCACTGGATTCAAGCAAGCCGGGCTGAAGACAGCTGGAATGCCAGAAACCGGTCCTCGGAAGCTTGTTTCCGGTCCAGGGAAGGCATGGCTTGGCAGTTCGGGCTGCACTGTTCCCATGAGGCACAGGGTCAGACTGATTTGCATATAGCCATGTCTGAACTGGGGTGGCAGAGTGGGCTAAAGAACGGTGATGGATCAAACCCAGATCTTTTGACTGGGTGTGAGTGTTTGATTGGTTCAGATGCTCCGTCCATCACCACCCCCTTTTGTACCGCTTTGGCCACCATAAGTGTGGCAGGGTATGCTCAGACGTGAGTCCCTTGCTCACTTTGCCACTGGATTCAAGCAAGCTGGGCTGAAGATGGCTGGAATGCCAGAAACCGGTCCTCCGAAGCTTGTTTCCGGTCCAGGGAAGGCATGGCTTGGCAGTTCGGGCTGGACTGTTCCCATGAGGCACAGGGTCAGACTGATTTGCATATAGCCATGTCTGAACTGGGGTGGCAGCGTGGGCTAATGAATGGTGATGGATCAAACCCAGATCTTTTGACTGGGTGTGAGTGTTTGATTGGTTCAGATGCTCCGTCCATCACCAGCCCCTTTTGTACCGCTTTGGCCGCCATAAGTGTGGCAGGGTATGCTCAGACGTGAGTCCCTTGCTCACTTTGCCACTGGATTCAAGCAAGCCGGGCTGAAGACGGCTAGAATGGCAGATACCGGTCCTCGGAAGCTTGTTTCTGGTCCAGGGAAGGCATGGCCTGGCAGTTCGGGCTGTACTGTTCCCATGAGGCACAGGGTCAGACTGATTTGCATATAGCCATGTCTGAACTGGGGTGGCAGAGTGGGCTAAAGAATGGTGATGGATCAAACCCAGATCTTTTGACTGGGTGTGAGTGTTTGATTGGTTCAGATGCTCCGTCCATCACCACCCCCTTTTGTACCGCTTTGGCCGCCATAAGTGTGGCAGGGTATGCTCAGACGTGAGTCCCTTGCTCACTTTGCCACTGGATTGAAGCAAGCCGGGCTGAAGACGGCTGGAATGGCAGAAACCGTTCCTCGGAAGCTTGTTTCCGGTCCAGGGAAGGCATGGCTTGGCAGTTCGGGCTGGACTGTTCGCATGAGGCACAGGGTCAGACTGATTTGCATATAGCCATGTCTGAACTGGGGTGGCAGAGTGGGCTAAAGAACGGTGATGGATCAAACCCAGATCTTTTGACTGGGTGTGAGTGTTTGATTGGTTCAGATGCTCCGTCCATCACCACCCCCTTTTATACCTCTTTGGCCGCCATAAGTGTGGCAGGGTATGCTCAGACGTGAGTCCCTTGCTCACTTTGCCACTGGATTCAAGCAAGCCGGGCTGAAGACAGCTGGAATGCCAGAAACCGGTCCTCGGAAGCTTGTTTCCGGTCCAGGGAAGGCATGGCTTGGCAGTTCGGGCTGCACTGTTCCCATGAGGCACAGGGTCAGACTGATTTGCATATAGCCATGTCTGAACTGGGGTGGCAGAGTGGGCTAAAGAACGGTGATGGATCAAACCCAGATCTTTTGACTGGGTGTGAGTGTTTGATTGGTTCAGATGCTCCGTCCATCACCACCCCCTTTTGTACCGCTTTGGCCGCCATAAGTGTGGCAGGGTATGCTCAGACGTGAGTCCCTTGCTCACTTTGCCACTGGATTCAAGGAAGCCGGGCTGAAGACGGCTGGAATGCCAGAAACCGGTCCTCGGAAGCTTGTTTCCGGTCCAGGGAAGGCATGGCTTGGCAGTTCGGGCTGGACTGTTCCCATGAGGCACAGGGTCAGACTGATTTGCATACAGCCATGTCTGAACTGGGGTGGCAGAGTGGGCTAAAGAACAGTGATGGATCAAACCCAGATCTTTTGACTGGGTGTGAGTGTTTGATTGGTTCAGATGCTCCGTCCATCACCACCCCCTTTTGTACCAAAGGGAGGGGGTAATCACCCTTAAACTCCCCACATAGGAACTGCTGCAGAATCCACACATTATTCAACCATTGCCGTGAGCACACACTTTCAGTAAAAAATACCATACATTGGGTTGTTATAATACAAATACAAGCTATATAGGTTGTTGTGTATCCTTATTTTCTTTCTACATTAAGTCTTTAGCTTTAGCCAACACGTGTTTCATCGTGTCAGGATTAACCCACAACTTCTTCAGGGCTTTCTTAATCCACAATAAAACAATATCAGTGACCTTACTGCTGGTTCTTCTTCTGTCCCGGTAGTGTAATAGTCGAGTATATGTTTCTATGTCTTATTACAAAGGTCTCCGCTTATGTTGTGTAGCTCAAATTGTCTGTAACTTCCAATTAGCACTTTCAATCTGTGTCGCCTAGTGGTCCCTGTAATTTATTAAGTGAAATCTGCCAACGAGTATGCTTGCATAATTCAAGTATTCAAGTTTCCCGCACTCTGTCTGTCGTTCTGTGCTACCTGGATGGAAGTAGAACCTCCAAAAAGAATCTTCTTGTTCCACACCCCAGGTCCATATTGCATTTGTTTTGGTGAGTTGACGAAGAGGTTGTGTGAGGCCCAGGGGGTCTGGAATGAACCTTCTGCACTAATTCACCATACCTAGGAAGCTCTGTACTTCTGATATGTTGGTTGGCCTGGGGCTTCTTGTACATTCCTCACTTTCTCTGGGTCCACCGCCACTCCCTCTGCCGAGAAAGTATACCTGAAGAAACTGATTTGCCCTTTCATAAATTCACATTTCTTCAAATGTAGAGTTTAGCCTTGAGTCCTTGATTCTGCGGAGAACTCCACAGAGGTCTTCATGATGTTCCCTCATTGACACGGCATATATCATAATGTCGTCTCTGACACGGATGACTCCTGGCAGGCACCTGAGCATTTCCTGGATTGTGTTCTAGAAGACTTCAGTGGCACTGAATACGCCAACGTGAGTGGAGAAGGTAGTAATATATCTTGATTCCAGGTGGAGTGGTAGCAGATGATATCCTGAGCGAAGGTCGACTTTTGAGAACCACGTTGCTCCACTGAGCTCCCCAAGGGTACAATCTATAGTAGGGTTCAGAGGCGACACTGGGAAGTTGCATGTCCACACAGGTGCGGACTTCGCCGGGCTGCTTCTGCTTCTTGGCTATTATGATTGGTGAGACCCACGAGGTAGGGCCAGTCACCTTTTCAATTATGCCGGCATGTTACAGCTTCTTCCGCTATTCCTCGACTTTTGGCCGGAAATGAAACATGACGCGCCGGTGTCGCAGGAGTACCAGCTGAGTAGTATGGTCGATGTGTAGCTTCACCTCTTTCCCTCTTAGACTGCCAATGCCTTTGAAAAGTTACGCAAATTCTTCAATACTGGCGGATAGCTCTTCTGCTTGTACTCCAAAGGCTAAGGATGTCAGCTCTAGACCCTCTATTGTATGCCCACGGACCTTTTTTAATATAACAAATTCCTAGGCACTCTGACCCTGAAGGATGGCAGGCACAACACAAAGGATAATAACAGATACTACAGTGTACTAAACTAATAACGGCAAAATATATAACAAAATATTATTCATTTATTGTTGTTTAAAAATGTATATTAAAAACACAAGATAAAAAACAATCTTATTGGCAAACATTTAAATGATCAAGACACAAACCAAATGTAAGACATGGATGTACGGCAGCCTGACGTAAGGGATACACATCTGATAGTCACCACCCTTTGGAGTGGCCATATTTCTCCGGCTTCACATTTGAGCGGACTGCATTTGCCTGCTGTTTCTGAGGCATATCTCTGTTATGCAACCTAGCATTGCCAGTGTAGACCAATTTTAGAATTCTCAAGTGGTTCTCCAGAAGAAGGCGTGTCATACGCCGAAACGCGCGTAGAGATCTACATCCTACCCACTTTTGTTGTTTTCATTTTCTATATTTTTTTTTAATGTATATTTGATTCTCAAATACTGTTTTGTATTATCTTATGTCTTACATTTGGTTTGTGTCTTGATCATTTAAATGTTTGCCAATAAGATTGTTTTTTTATCTTGTGTTTTTAATATACATTTTTAAACAACAATAAATGAATAATATTTTCTTATATATTTTGTCGTTATTAGTTTAGTACACTGTAGCTTCTGTTATTATCCTTTGTGTTGTGCCTGCCATCCTTCAGGGTCAGAGTTGCCTAGGAATTTTTTTAATTAAAAATATTGTGCCCTGTCCTAGGAACTTCTACTAGTTACAACTTTTTTATACATTTTAGTATGCCCACGGACCAGCTTTCCGGGTCCCGCATCAGCCATGTAGATGGTGATGTCAACACTATCTTGTGGGACACCAGAGATTTGCAACACCCCAGCAGGGGTATGGGTTGTGCTTGTCTATACTCCAAGACTCTAACTCTCTATTTCTTCAGTTCTGCGGGTTTGGCTACAGCGTTGTATGTGTCTACGGACATGAGTCAAATGGATGCCCCTGGGTCAATGATTGCAGTGATATAGTGAGGCCACACTTAAAGTTGGCATTATGGGAGTGGACGGTGAACTTATCACACAAATCAAAGGATTTGTATAATAAAAACAGTGACAAACTGAGCAAGCTACATAAAATACATATCTATGATATGCATTTTCCACGTTGTACTTTGCAGCAGGCACACCAACCCTCTGTGCTACTTTATTTACAGCAACACCCAGACTGTCAGGAAACATCCTCAATGCATATCTTTTGACTTCCACAGTGAATCCCCTTGCCCTAAAGTGCTTGTCAGTCACTGGAGCTCCATTGTGATGATGAGGGACACTTTCTATGACTTCCAGTTTGCTGTGCAAGCGTCTCACAAGCAAGGGACACTGTATTGTTGGCTGGAACCAATATTATGGCTTTTATGCATTAACACATTCCTGTACTTTATTAACTGGAGCATTCTGCTGCCTGGCTGGATCGTATTGTTGTTTCTCCTTCACAAGGTGAGGCTGTGACCAAGGTTGTCTTCTGAGGCTGGCAGACCACAGGTCTCATAATTCACCTACACTACTAGAGCACCAACTTTAATTGCTGTTTCAACATGCTCTCTTTTACATTTAACTTACAATTTGTTCTTTAAATAATCTGTTCTCATAGATATTTAATGCTTCTTTTATACATGTAAAGCCTTAATAATGTTTCTTGGTTGTTGTTTCTGGGGAAAGGTGTGGCGCCGCGGCCAGGGCGACGGACGCTGGGGATCACCGGTTCGAACCCCGGCTCCGGTGGCAGGGGTCTGCCCAGCCCCTTTCGTCCACAAGTTAAAGGTTGCTCCTACTTCAGAAGCTTGTAAATGGTTGTCATTGAATATGTTTGGAATGCTTATATAATTTTTTCACAAAAAAGCGCAATGTTTAAAGCTGATCGTTTATCTTTTACATGTGCAATAGATTATTTAAGGGTGATATGCCACCCAGCAGCAATATTTTATTGGCATACACAATCGTTTGAAATTGTATTAAGACACTGACATTTTCAGTGGCAGAAATAATGTCTGCCTTTCGTTGCAGCTCTGCATTTCCTGACTTTCTGCTCCCATCCTGTCTGTAGTATGTTCTGAAGCCATTCTTTTCCTTTACAGTAAAGTAAGACCAATTGACATTGCCAACGACGTTAAGAGTCCGCCTATTGATTACCAATTGACTGCCTTTATCGTCACTCTCATTTGGTTGCCTCTTATTTCTCATCTTGCGTTTGTCTCTCACTTGGAACATGTACCCATTAGTTTTGCTTTTCCAATGCTCACTTTTCAAGCACTATTTTTCGGTTTTTGTTTGAGCACTTCATAAGAGTGCATGTTTTTCAGCTTCCTCCTGTACTTCCTACCCTCTTCCGCACTCGTGTTATTCTGCTCGCCCATCTCTGTGATGTGCTCACCCTCATTGCTTCCTCGCCTGTGAGCTTTCTCTCGCAGCTTCATATTCACTTTCTTGCCAATTTGTGTCCCTTCTTGTGCCTTCCGTGTTGCTCCCCCATCCATACCCCTCATGCTGTTTCCCTGAATCCAATGCCCCTGTGCTGCTTTCGCCTGCCCTCCGTGCAGCTGCCCAGCCTTCTGTGATTCCGAAGTCAGTTTTGCTTCCCCCACCTGTGCTCTTTTCCCCACCCAAGCAGCTTCCCTACTCCTGCAACTTTTTTTTTTTGGTTTACCGATCCAACTCAGATTGGTAAACAAAAATGTGAAATAAAACAATTGTCTCACTTTGTATGTGCATGATTGGGTGCAAGCCTACATAATGATGCAGCCTGTCGCATAGACTTTTTTGTTTCCTGTCTTTAGCCATGCTATAAAGCATCACTGGTGCTGTGCCTGTGCAGTAAGTCATGCTGCACAGCAACATAGGGTCCCAATATTTATACCCCAAAATCCTTTGTTCTCTGAGGGGAGAGGGGCCTTTGCCCAGTCCAAACCAGTTCTGAAACACTCTGTTTACCAGACTTCTCCTTTCCTTTCACAGTGCAGGGCAGGCACATCAGCCGCCCCACAGGAGGTGGAGCCAGCATTGTGGAAGGCAAGTACAGTCCTGGAGCACTTTGTTTACAGGACCCCTTCTCTTATTTCAGTGTGCAGGGCAGAGACATCAGCCGCTCCCCAGGAGGTGGAGCCAGCATTGTCGAAGGCAGGCACAGCCCTATTCAAGGTTCAGGTGCAACTCCTCCCTCCCATCTAGATGCAGATCTCTCTATACACCACTGGGCTGACTCATCCTGTCTCTTGGAATCCCCCAGCCCTGTCACTCACAAAACCAGACAAAGGAATACACAGCCTAGCAGAGGCAGGCTTGAAAGGTTAGGCAAGCAAATACCTACTTTCTAAAAGTGGTATTTGCAAACACAGAATGTTAAAACCAACTTCACTAAAAGATGTATTTTATCATTCTGAGTTCAGGCATACTAAACCCGAATTTCTACCATGTTCTCTGAGACAGTTAGGATTATAAACATGTAATAATCTAACAGCCCATTCTGGCCTATGGAGAACAGGTAGCCTTGCAATAGTGAAAAACGAAAATGGCTGTAATTCACTATTAGGACATGCCACACACATTAGGGCTTGTCCTACCTTATACTTACAATGCACCCTGCCCTTGGGCCTACCATAGGGGTGACTGATATGAAGAAAAGGGAAGGTTTAGGGACTGGCAAGTGGGTGCACTTGCCCAGTCAGTGTGACAGTACCAGACTGCACACAGGCTCTGCAATAGCAGACCTTGGACATATTTTACAAGGCTGCTTCTGTGGGTGGCACAACCAGTGCTGCAGGCCCACCAGCAACATTTGGATTTACATGCCCTGGGCACACTCAGTGCACTAGACTAGGGTCTGACAAGTAAACCAAATAGCCACACATGGAACCACTGATTAACACATCAATTTACAATAGGGAGCACTTGCACTGTGGCACTGAATAGCAGTGGCACAGTGCCCAAAGCATCTAACACCAGCAAAAATTCATGAGGCAACAGCAAAAATGGAAGGGAGACCCACGCCAATGGTGCCAGGTCTAACAGCGGGGTGATAGAGCAAGTGGAATACTCAGATTTGATGGCTCTGTTAGTTGTAGCACGCAGGGCTAATGGTCACATTCGTCTGTGTGTTGATTAAAGGAAACTTAACAAGAACATTTTTGTAGATATGTTTCCCATACCCAAGAGTTATTAGCGGCAACTAAAGAGATGCAGGGATTTTCTACCATAGATTTAACATTTGCTTATAATCAGGTACCTCTACACCATAATAGCAAACACCTTACGGCATTCATAACTCCCATTGGCTGTTTTCAATTTAGGAGGGTTCAGCCATGTTTTAGCGCTTGATGTACAAACTGTTTAGGGACAAAAGCAACGTCAGTTTTTTCCAAGACTACATCCTCATCACGGGAAAAGACAGGAAGGAACATGATGCAGAATTGCATGAGGTACTTAGTACTTTGGAGAGATTTGGTTTTATGGCAGAGGAATCTACATGCAGATTTGCAGAAAATACTGTTACTTATCTCGGTCATCTCGGTAGATTAGTTCAAGGGGCATAAGGAAAGCACCTGTTTCCCAGAACAAGGATGAGGTATGCTCTTTTTTAGGGTTAGCTGAGTTTTATTCAAAGT
This sequence comes from Lissotriton helveticus, assembly GCF_964261635.1. NCBI lineage: Eukaryota > Metazoa > Chordata > Amphibia > Caudata > Salamandridae > Lissotriton > Lissotriton helveticus. The sequence goes on along the minus strand of NC_136062.1, from coordinate 177,004,747 downwards.
TTGTGCGGAATTTTTCAGAAAAATTGTACGACATTAGACAACTGTTGAAAAAAGGTAACATATTGAATTTGTCAAAGGAATGCCTGACCAACTTTGAAAGTATAAAAGAAGATATTTGCAAAGCTCCAGCACTCCAAGGTTTTGATCTCTAATATAAATGTTTTGTCACCACTGATGCTAGTGGGAAAGGGTTAGTCAACCGGGATCAGTCCGTGGGAAAAAAAGGCTGCAGGTTTGGACTAGGAGGCCAGTCGGGCTAAACCTAGCAGAGGGTTCAAGTCTTGGGATGGTGGGGAATGTGGAGACGCAGGTGGTCCTCTTCTTCTCGGGCCGGGATGGCTGGGTGCAGAGGGTCTTTGAGGTATTGGGTTTATTTGCTCAGGAGCACTCTCAGTTGAGGGGCTTGCAAACAGAGACTGCAGGTGGCGTAGGAGAGTTCATGAGGGTTAAAACCAAAGTGGAGGGCTTGGGGACCACGTTGACACAGTTGGCCCACTTCGACTCGGGCTGGGGATCTCGGTTGCAATGGTGCTTGGCGGCATCGAACTTTGGATGTTCCAGAGTCCTTGCGGTTCTTCTTGGGTGCCTGCAGGATGCAAGAGGGCAGCACTGCTGCTCCACAGGTGTTCTAGAATCTTTATTGAAGGCCGGTAGTCTTCCTAGGCTTTGGAGGCACAACAGCTTGTAGGACGAGATGACTTTGGAACATTATGACGAGGAACAGCAGACTGGCCGGCAGGGCTGGTGCCAAGTCAGTTGCTCATCTTCAGTCGTTGCTTTCACGGATCTTCTGTTCCCTTTTTCTACGTTGGTCATTGGTACCTCTTGGGTGCAATGGGAACAGATGCGCTGCTCCATAGGAGTTCCTGAGTCTTTGGAGAAGTCTGGTAGTCCTCCAAGGCTCTGGAGCATCAGCAGCTTGCAGGGTGAGACGAACCAGGCGAAATTCTCAAAAATAAGCAAACAGGCTGGCAGGGTTGGTGCCAAGTCAGTTGCATCTTCTTCAGTTCTTGCTTTACACGGCTCTTCGGTCCTTCTTCTTTTGGTTGGCAGGATCTGCTTTCCTGGTACCATGAGCTTCCCTAAATACTGAATTTAGGGGTGCTGGGGAGTATTGGTAGTAGCCAATGGTCTACCTACCCCTGTGGTCACTGTGCACTCTATATAACCCCTTCCTGTGGAAAGTGGGTATAACTCTGTCCCAGAGTTCCTAAGTATGCCATAACCAATATGGAAAACCTTGAAAAGTCACTTCCACTTCAGGTAGCCCACCTTAGGGATGGTACTAGCCTTACGCTGGACACGCCTATCTCACTACTAATGTTGCCATCTGTCCAGGTGCCAAAGGGCTCTGGAAAAAGGGGGTCGGCCACTTCTCCTGTGAGGGAAGCCTGATTTAAGTAAACAACGGTGGTGGGCTCTTTGAAGCTCCCCTGTCTTGGAATGCTAATCTGCAAGTCACCCTCAACCCGAGCAGGCTTTGTTTCTGACTTGCTGAGAGGCCCTTACCCTTGGGGTCTAGAAAATTGTCTCTGGTGGCAGGTTGGCGAAAACCAGTCAGTCAGCTCACCAGCAGCTAGTAGGTTTTCCGGGGGCACCTTTAAGTGCCCTCTGTGTGCATGTATTAATAAATACAACACTGGCATTGGTGTGGGTTTACTAATATGAGATGTCTGACACCAAACATCCCTATTTTCAGTGAAGCCATAATATAGGTGGGAGACTTGTTTTTACCAGTGTTCAGCACATGTAGATTAATGGCTTCCCTGTTCACTTTTACCGGCTGCAGTAGAGCTGACCAGAACAGGGGCATATCTGCTCTTGCAGATATGTCCTCACATCTAGTTTAGTGCACCCTGCCTTAGGGTTGTAAGGCCTGATGTAGGGGTGACTTAACCACACTGCATGCAGTGTTTGTGGGCTTGGCACACATGGATGTGTGCGATGTTGTGTTTTCACTTTGTTCTGCCCCAAGACAAGCAGCCTGCAGTGGCTGTCTGCATGTGTTTGGTAAGGGGTCCTTTAGGGTAGCATAATGTGTACTGCAGCCCTTAACCCCTTCCACGCTCATGACGAGCTGGGCTCGTCATGAAGCAGGGCGCTCACACGCTCATGACGAGCCCAGCTCGTCATGAATGCACTGAATCCACCATACCCCCAGCACAGCAGGGGAATGTGCTGAGCGGCGAAGGTGTTAAGGACCCTCCTTGCCCTAGATACCAGAGGTACCACTTACAAGGGACTAACCCGCTGATGAGGATTTTTGTGGTGTTCTTGTATATAATGTTGAAGTTGCTCATGTCTGCCACGGCTACAGCCCAAGTATGTGTCCCAGTGATTAATTTGTAGACTGTGAATTATCTTATGAAGCATGCACTGATAGATGTTGGCTCTCGTGAAGAAGGCCTTTATTTGAGGGATGTTAGAACTGCATAAAAAAATTATGTTTGGATTCTTTAGTCGTTGTGTCTGAGCTTTTCCAAGGGTTACTGGTGATTGTGTTGGGCATGAGGAAGCATTGGACTAAAGCAAGCCCCATAGCAGCACTGAAATGCCTTATTGAAGCATACATCTCAAGATATAAAGCTACACAGTCTGGATCATTAAAAAAGTGTCTCCATGGACACATTTGTTAATTAGGATTTTTGGAAGCTTGTTTGAAGCAACACTGCAAACAGAATCAAATCTAGTCACTCAGAGGCTATCAAATTATTTTTTGTTAAAAAGTGCTTACTGCTGAGGTTCAGCGTGTTTCTTAATGTTCTCATTTTGACAAGCAAGAAAATGGGGCACAGATAGACTTCCAGGAATTAACTGTAATAGCACTTTTACAGCTCTTTCTTGCTCCTTAGGTCCAAAGTGCTTTCAGGTTGATCAATTATAGCCTGATATAGAGTCTGGTAGGGAGGGAAAACCACATTGAATCAGCAATTCTTCCTTTCAATGATGAGTGGAGGTGGGGGCGGAGTACTAGGTTTACAACAGCAGAAGTTTTGCTGGCTCTACCACTGTAAAGCTCTGACCTTGTGACCTGCCCGCTAAAGGAGCACCAGCGTACAGTGATGTGTCTCGCCCTATTTAAAGCAGGTTGATTGTTTTCCTTTTTCCTTCCTAAGCATACCAATCAAGTCATGGAAGACATGGGCACTGAAAAGGTGGAATGGCCCCACATGCATCTCTCATCTATTTATTAGCTATATTGAGAAAACAAACTACTAGTTTAGGACTTTATATTTTCATTGTAAATGCTTTCCTCAGCAGATCTTTTTTAAAATTATTTTTATCACAAAGGCAAACATAGCATTATGAGGTCATTCATATTCACAAAATTATGCATCGAAATACCATACAACAAAGGGTGATAAATTCTATTCTTAGAATTTACAAAACATATTCTTTCCCTCCTGATCCCTGCATTCCTGTCTCACTCGTCAGGCCTCTACACACAACCGTCTTTGCCCACTCCGGTCCACTAGCATGCATATCATTCCCCTATACTTGTTCAACTTCCCCGATATTTTGGTCCATTTGTGTGGGCAATCTCAACTCTCACAAACTACCCTCTCTGCAAGCATGCACCGGTCCATATCTGCCCTCCACTAGCTCAGCGTCGGACTGATACAGCTCTCCACAGCTTAGCCATATTGAGCTTGGCGACCATGAACCCCAATGTTACCCAGAGGCATTCTTTACTGGTTAGATCTAATTCTTCCCATATGTTCAGGATACACCACTTTGGAGATTTAGTCACCTCTATACTATACATTTCTCTCCTACAGGTCAGCACCGCCAGTAGTCTTGAATTATCGGACATCCTCATATCATGTGGAAGAAGGTGCCCTTTTGGTCGTATCTCCTAGGATATAACAGAGAGTCAGATGTTTTAAACAAGGCAGCCACTTGACAAACCTTCAGTGCTGTGAAGAGAGACACTGTAGTGGGGATTTTTTTCACAGCATAAAGATTCCCTCCATGGAGGGGGGAGTCCGAATTGGTGAAATGACCCCTACTAGGCTAATAGAAGACACTGCCTTCTCCACCACCCAGCAGGCTATCTTCAAGGGTATAATGGATCCCTATAAATACATACTCTGCTGTCATGTGGTTCCTATGGAGCTCTTTGTTGTTTTCCCTAAGTTAGCCTAATTGTGCATGACGTAGGCCACTTATGCTTTGCAAATGTTACAAAATATTATGCTTGTTTTGTGCCACATTGTTATTTTGCAAATAGGCTGCACATGTTTTCGTATTTTGTTCATCAGTTGGGATTTAATCAGAACATCTCATGCAAGATCAATCAACACTGCTCCTTATTTTTCTCTGTGGTCGGACACTAGCACCCAGACATAATAAAGAAATCCAGCTGCTGTTTTTGAACACAAAATGTTAGAAATGGTGGTCTCGAGTTGGCAGTGGTTTTCACCTTTGTCCAAATAGGGGCCCTTCCTTCTAGCCAGGGTAATGGGGATACACTGCTAAAATAACTCCTGCTCACCCCCTTGGTAGCGTGGCACGAGCAGTCAGGCTTGTTTCAGAGGCAGTGTGTAAACCATTTGCACATAACCAATAGTAATACAGTGAAAACACCACAAAAGTACACCATACCAGTTCTAGAAAAATAACCAATATTTATCTGTGCAGACAAGACCAAACGATAAAAGACCAACATACAGCAATCAAAAATAGGCACTTTGCAAGTATGACTTAACATTGCAGTTCCTTGAAGTCGGTAGCTCTGTCCGGTGCTACAGCGGTGCTGAAAACAACAGAATCCAACAGTTCCGGTCAACCGTGTCGGTGCAGACCAGAGTTAGATTCAACAGACTTGTAAACAGTACCTTTGGTTCCAGCCTAGCGCGTTGGTGTGGGCCGGGCATGGCACCCATCACGGTTGCGGAGTGAAGCATAGTGGTGCAACGTGCGGTGCCCTCAAGCTGCAGTGCAGACAACGGCTCGGGGACAGTCGTCCAGCGGCGTCGGTGAGACCAGGGCTGCGGTGCGGAGTGAGGCGGTGCTGACAGGTCACGGTGAAATCAACATTGCTGGTTTATGGGAGCTGGTGTAGGTCGGCCCAGACTGCAGTGTGGGGCGGGGCTTCTTGTAACTTACAAGCGGTGTCCCCAAACCACGATGCGGTCATAGGTGTTGCAGTCAGTGGGCAGCAATACCGTCGGTGAGACCAGGGCGGCAGAGTGAAGCGAGGCGGTGTGGAGTGTGGTGCCCACAGATTGTGGTGCAAGAAGCAGCTCTGTGGCTGTCGTCAGTGAGACCAGGGTGCGAAGTGCAGCGGTGCCTTCAGGACACAGAGCATGTATTGGTGTCAGTGACAGTGTGGGCTGCTTTCTCCCTCTTTGGCAACTGAAACTGTGGTTCCGGAGGTGGTACCCAGAGGTAAGTGAAGTATTTGCGGTCCCTGAGACTTCAGAGCAGGAGGCAAGCTCTACTTCAAGCCCTTGGAGATACTCTGCACAAGTAAAGAAAGTTCAGTCAGTCCTTTCACTGCAAAGGGGCAGTACTCCTCCTGGCAGTTGTTCCAGCTCTTCTTCTTGGCAGGTTGCTTAATCCAAGCGAGTTCTAAAGTTCTGGGATCTGGCCCCAATATTTCTACTGCATTTCTCTTGGGGAAAGTGTCTGTGCTCAGTCCAAACTAGGTTGGTCCTCTCTGGCCCAGCTTCTCGGCAGGAGGTGGAGACAGCTTTGTCCAAGGCAGACCAGACCCATTCAGGGCACAGGAAATCTTCTCCCACTACTTTAAATGGGACCCAGGTATATTCAGCTCAGTCTCGACTCATCCAGGAAAGGCAGAACACACCTCGACCTCCCTCCACCTCCCCAGTGGTTATCTCAAGAGAATGCACATCCCCAGCCTCTGTCACCCCAAAGCCAGACAGTCAATCCACAACCCAGCAGAGGCACACAGGATGGCCTAACAAGAAAATACCTACTTTCTAAAATTGCCATTATCAAACACAGAACATAAAAATCATCTTTACTAAAAGATGCATTTCTACATTCTGAGTTCAGGCATACTAAACTCTATTTCTCTATTTTGTCTCAATGGGAAGATATACTCGTAAAAGAGTATTCCCTATTCTATCCTATAGGACAGATAGCCTTTCCATAGAGAAAAATGAAATACACTGTGGTTCACTATCAGGACATGCCACACACATCAGTAAATGTCCTATCTTTCACATACACTGCACCCTGCCCATGGTGGTACCTTGGGCCTACCTTAGGGGTGACTCACATGTAATAAAAGGGAAGGTTAGGGCCTGGCAAGTGGGTGCACTTACCAGGTCGATACGTCAGGAGAGACTGCATGCAGACACTGCAGTGGCAGGTCTGAGACCCCTTTGAAAGGCTGCTTGTGTGGGGGCACAGTCAGTGCTGCAGGTCCACTAGCAGCATTTGATTTACAGGCCCTGGGCACACACATTGCACTGTACTAGGGTCTTAGTAGTAAATCAAACAAGCCCATCATGGAAACATCAATCCATAATAACAATTTACACAGAGAGCATATGCACTTTAGCACTGATTAGCAGTGGTAAAGTGCTCAGAGTCATGAAACCAACAAAAAGAGGTCAGAAATAGGAGGCCAAAAAGCTAGATCTAACACATACGTTTTATCATATAACCAGGGACTTGCTGTTTTAAAAAACATGAGAAGGAAGCCATACTCCCAGAGCAAAGGCACAGAGAGGAGAGGAGAGAGCTGCACCAGCTGAGATGTAGAACAACTACCTATATATGCCAGGTATGAGGTTCACCACTATTTAGAGAGATGTATAATATGTCACTGTTTACCATAGTGAGGGTGGGCTTAGGTAAATCTGTCGGCTAATATAACAGGGCTTTTCATTGTAAGCTTTCTTAAGTTCTCTTTTTCATTTATTGTGGACATGTATGAGTGAGGCAACGAAAGGTAATGACCTGCTACCATGATCCATGAGAGGGTCTGAGGTGTTGTGTTCTGGGGTGCCAAATCACTTGTCTCTCTGGGAAAGTTTGGAGGACAAGTGAGGCACTGTTAGCTAGTCCAATTTTGGCACACAGGTACTGATGTGGTATGGTGACTCAGTCACGACATACTGATGCACTATGGTCTCAGGCATAGTTATGTTTCTGAGCAGAATCCCTGCAACACTCATGTGTATGGTTGCAAATATGTTCTGGTTGACAAGTGAAATGATTAGTATGTTTGTGCAATAGGTTCATACTACTGGTTCAATTATATTGTGCCGGTCATGCCACACTGCAATACTGAATGAGATAGAGAGCATATAAGTGTGTGCATGCAGACACCACCAATAAGTAGTGGGCATTATATTGGATACTTAAATGTGACAGCTTGTGTGTCTAGCTCTTCTACCATATTGCTGTTTCACCTTTGGACACAACTCACCTATCTCCTTAAACTCCTGTACCCTCATGCCAGACTGCAGCTTCGGTTCACTGATCCGGATGTTTTTCACTTCAGCATCAGTGTTGTTGGAGAACTGGATCTGAACAGCCACCATATGAGGGTCTGGGGTGAAGGGCTGGCGACTGAAGAAATACTCCACTGACAGACCCTCCCCTGTCATCCGGTGAAGCAGCTCATGAGTCTTCACTGCATTGAAGATGGGGCTAATGACCTAGGGAACACAGGTGGTAAAAGTTGGGATGTCATGGTGAGGACAATATGAAATATAGATAATCTGAAGAGTTATGGTAGAAGTTAGAAATATATGGAAAACAGACAGCCTAATGTGCCTCTGTCACACCACCCACAATTGTTCTATACCTACTTGGCCTTACCTTTTCATCAGAAACATGAGCTTCAACAACTACTATTATTCTTATGCTGGAACCACACACTGCTTTGAAATCCCAGTTGAAGCATTTACAACTTTTTAAATGCATTTCAGCACCTTTAAATACTATTCTACCGTGGACCTACACAGCTACATTAATGGCCATTAATCCTGAAATGCAGGATAACCACTGAATTTGTTTTTGACTTCTGCGTAGGTTAATTATAAATAAGATTTCCCGAGTTTTTTGTGCATTTAAGTTGTGCTTTTCAGGTCTTTTCCTTACTTTTGGGTTTACTGCAATATGTGTGCAACACAAATTGAACAAAGAATGGAAGAAGCATCTTCACTGATATTTCTGAACATCAAAACACAGCAGACTAATATCAGACCATGTTTTTATTAAATCCTTCGTTTATAACAAAGCCACATTTAGTCTCATTTTGTTTTTACATGACACTATTGTTTGTATAAGTACATGTAAAACTGTCTATAACAGTGTCCTCCTGTTTTTGCTGATAATGGCAGTTTAAGCTGGTTCATAAGTTTAAACAGAACATCTCAATTATCACAACATTTATTCAATGTGGATTTTTAGAAAATCTGGCATGGATATAAACCATGCAATCTGGTTGGGTGATCAATATATCACAGTACATGCTACTTACCAATATGATTTATTCAGACAGTGACAGAATCTTAGAGGCGTCACTGGTAGTTGCATCGAGCAGTGCTAGCAGTTGCCAGTAGCAACCTTAAAACATTTTGTTTGTGCTCTGGCACTTATGTTCTATAAATGAAGTATTTACTACAAAAGCACCCACATATACGTTTGAAGAATAATAAGAACTAAGCCTCGAATGATCAGAGTACTTTACAATGCACAGGTAGAGCAAACCGTTGAGCTCTTGTAGAAAATAAACGGATGAATAAAGAGTATTTGTGAAGTAGTAGATCTGTTCATAATTCGGTAGTTGTCAATGCATTATAATACATATGGCTGGGTACAAACTAGGGTGGCTTGGTGGGTAAAAGAACGATGGAGTAATATGGTGTATGTTTCAGAATTGGGACCTCAAATAAAAATCATTAGTCCTGGATTATGGAAATGCTGCCTAATCCACTCCTAGATCTAAATACAGTCTCTGCAATGCATCTAATCCTTGAGCAACAACACCTTGCCCATCTCTGCCAGTGCACATCCGATGTGCCACTTCAAAGTCTGGTGCCTGCTTATTAAAAATTAGTATTTGCAATGCAAAAGGTCCTGCATTTACGAAACTCTCGAAAATGCGAGACCTATTGCTTTGCAAATGGTAGTTTGCTAAAGCGCCCCATGCCGTGCTTTCAGTTTAATGGCATCCGCGCCCCTCTCCTTAGACGCGGTTCATCTAAATAAAGGGGCGTGGCTGCCATTTTCATGAAAGCGCAGCATTGGGGGCTTTTACAAACAAAAGTTAAATAACAAATAGAAAAAAAACATATGCAGCCGCATTCGGGGCTGCATATAAACCAAAAGCGCAGCCGCCACTGTGGCGTGCTATGAGAAAAAGAATAAAGCCTCACGAGAGAGCGTGGTGAAAAGCATTTAACAAAATAGTGCACAGAGGCTGTAATTAAAGCCTACCGGGCACCAACACACCACGTAACAGAGGTGTCCTTATGTGAGGTTACAAATGAAGCGGTACTAAGGTGGGACTAACTTGCCAATGAACAAATAAGAAGCCAGCATTCACCAAGGTCAATGACACAAGCCAATGAAAAATATGGGCAGAGAGTGGGTGGAGGTTGAAGTCCCTACCTGAATACAGTATGCCTGCAGAGCAGCGCATGCACTGACCAGTCTAAACCTAATAAATCTTGGTTTTAAAACAAATTAATAAAATGTAATAGGAATAAAGCTGAGATTCTAGTGCACTACACTAGTGCACTACACAAGAGGTCTAGATGTAATAATCAATGAAAAACTAAAACGTGTTCTAGTTGATAAAGTGCTAAATTGTTATATTAGCAGTTATGTTGTTAAAGACTGACTACTTTAATTCTCTTAAATTTGGCCAACTGTTTGTTTAATAAACCAATTAGAGCAGATTAAAATTTTGACTACACACCTCATTATAGCCACATAGAATGAGTACTAGCATATTACTTTTAGATCCCTGTTCCCTAGAAGGTTCAATTTAAAGCTATGTGGAAAGTTCTAAATTATTCTATAATGAAGGTCATTTCTTGCTATAGAACAATTTGTCAATTAGCTACATATAAGGGGTCTTCAATCCTTCAAAGAAACCTACTGTTTATGTCAAGTATCCCTCATACACAATCATCGGGATAATCATCCTCTCATCAGACCCATGGCCTGCGGATAAATCTCACAATCTACCCATCTTTCTTCAAAAATTGTTAAGACTTGACCTGAGATGCCTTCTAAAAACAGGAAGATATCCATAATAGGATACGTATGGTAACATCTAATCTAATGGTTTAGTGCAGTCACCTACAGCAATGAGAAGCAACTTACATACCATAAATTCTATAAATTCTATGGCATAGAGATTATGCTATTGCTGCTACAAGGTCTTTGGAATGCTTACCGTAGGAGACAAAGCAGAATCAGTCAGTGAGAGTCCCTCCAAGTCTGTTACCAGGCTGGCAGATACAACATTTCTAGATGTGACGTGAGGGACACTGGGGGTGGAGACTATAGGATAAAGAAAGAAGGAGATATTAGCAGGAGAAAAAGACACACCGAGATAAGATTATCTGAGACTTGGCTAAGGATGCCAACTGAACCTCCAACAGTACCCTGTTAAGTTCAGGGAGTGAGAGTAGGACTGCATTTTCTGAACTGAGAAAATTGCAAGCTGTCTTTCAAGCAAATACAATAAAATGTTCTCCTTCAATAGCAGTACGGGATAAACTTGACAGTTCACTCATGACAATCAGATGGGTTCTAGTACTTGTTAATCATTATACAGAGTCTCAAGGTCACCTTCTAATCTGCCTGATACTTAATCATTTAAACTAAATAATCATATCAGCTACAAATTGTGCTCAATGTAATGTGGCAGCATTAGGTATGTCTTTGGATTGGGGTGCAAGCGCAATTCAGTGAAGAATCTTTAAAAAGTTGTCAATCGTTTCCAATCCACACAGTTACCAGTGCTATGCAGCCCCCAGGCTTGTGTGGGAAAAGAAACAATTACTCAACTTTTGTTCTTCTGTTCAAATTCAAACAACGTAAGTGGCTGCTAAAGACAAGAGAGCCTTTAAGAGTAATGTCAATAACTAAGTATAAGAAATTGGGTTATTGTTTGAAGCGGGGGGGTAGAAGTCCTACTCTGGCAACAACTGCAATTCTTGTTATGGTGAGCCACAAAAGTCACTAAAGTACAAGTTACTTACCTTCAGTAATGATTTATCTGGTAGAGACGATTCTAGTCGCAGATTCCTAAATGTAGAATTATCCCCAGGCGTGAGACTGGATCCGGAATTTTTTTTGCCACAGCATCCCTGCGCGCCGTGGTGACGGCATCAAACGACTCCGTCCTGGCGTTGTCCGCGTACGTGACGTCAGCGAGGTCACATAAGTCCCACCCCGGCGCGCCTATGTCAGTTTTCTTCGGATAACTTTTCCGTGCCACAACGCAGAGCCAACAAACAATAATGTGAGAGTATAGGAACAGTGTGCGAAAGAGCAGAAAATTTGAAAAAGAGGATGGTAAGGAACAATACCATAAGGAGCAGTGCCAGACACTGCAGCATCCAAAGGCAGGGAAAGAAGGCAGAACACAGCACAGCCCTGAACAGCAACCCCGCCAGTACAGAGATAGCACCCCCCGGAGACAAAAAGTATACGAAAAAGCATCATGATAACATGCAGCAGGACTACGACCCCAACCAACAAGACAGGACAAGACTCCACAACAGCCCCATCACAGAACGTGACAACCCCTCTAAGGAACTGGGCAGAGGCCCGGCCAAAAGACCCCAACCTAGAGATATGAAAGGGGCCAGAACCCCTAGAAATGAAAGGGGAAGAGGGGGCAGGGTAGAAGGTAGACCCCCAACCCGGGGCAACTAGGACACAGAAGTACCGATAAACCTATCCTCCAATGTGCCAAAAAGGGAGGAAGGAAACAATAAGCAGGACGAATCATCCTGTCAGAAAGAGCAACAAAATGCACTCACTGAAGACATAGCCACCCACAGGGAAGCGAATGCATAAGACCAAGCCAAAGTTCATCGCAGAACGGGGAGGAAGGGCGGGCCGTGAAGGAATCTGCGGATAGAATCTTCTCTACCAGATACATCGTTACCGAACGTAAGTAACTCGTACATCTAAGAGAACTACTAGCCGCAGATTCCTCAACGTAGAATAGATACCCTAGCCATACCCAAGGGGAAGGAGGGTCTGCGAAAAGACCCCACCATCCTGGATATAATAGGAGGTCCCACAGGGGACGAGGCAAATGGACAGGCAAAAGAGCCCTGCCCCCCCCCCAGGCAAGGGGAACCCCTGCATCCAGAAGACCACCAACCCCAGAGGGAATGCGGGAAGACAAGAAGAGAGGCAGCCCTCCGTCCATCAGCAGGAGAAACGAGGGCAAGCTAAAGGAGGCCAGAGCGCCCCACACCCATTCAAGGGATCAAGAACCTCCCCCAGAAGCCCAAAGACCCAAAGAAGGAAGAGGAGCACCTGGGAAGAAGAACAACCTAGGACTCCATGCAGAAGAGGTAGAGCAAAGGCAAGCCCCGCATTGGGAACACGTCCAGTAAAAAGGGCAGCCGTGCCTAACACAGCCAGAAGGCAACAGGCCAGACAGAACGGCACCCTCAACAGTAGGGCAGGCGGAAGTAGGCTGAGTAACCCAAGGTCACCAAGGAAGAACCGCCCAACATCCCGCAGGACAGACTGCGCCCCAAGAGGGACAAGGAACTCAAGACCCAGCCCAACCCCTAGGGAGGACAGGCAGAATCGAAGGAGTGGCCAACTGGAAGATGCGGCAAGGAGGACTGTCGCGCAAGAGTGGCAGAAGGTACAATGGTGCAGAAAAACAGGAGGACGGCACCGACAACACCACAGCACGGTGCACTCAGGGCAATCCAGATGACAGCCGAAGACAGAGACCAGGAAGGCCAAGAAAAGCCCGGACACGTCCCCAAGGGAGGAGTCCAAGCACACAGCCCAAAAAGAATCCGGACTAGGCAGAGCCAGGCCGCAAGGCCGCAGACAGCAGGCTTTTCTTTTTAGACAACAGTGGCTCCATTTAAGAGGGATATCAAGAACAATAAATATAGACTCAGTCGTTTACTATATTGATTTTGACATGTCCAACCGGACAGAGGTCTGATATTTACTTGTAGGGAATAAGGATGAATATCACACAACAGTACACAAAGTGGGGCACAAGCCTGTACCCTACATAACACATGTGCAACATACAATAGATAACAAAACTGAAACAAAAGGGCTTATAGGCAAAAGCTTAAGGTTCGTTGCACCGATAATTGCAAAATGTCAAGGTTCAACGAAACATAACGAACATCTTTACATTTGGAGTAAACATAAGATTTGAAATGTATAAGGTGTTTAAAAAGTTGATGGTGTTTCGATCCGTTACCACGTTACACGGATCATCATCAGGACACAATAATTATGCCTAACAATATGAAGCCTCAGATGCCAGCAAGCGATACGCGGAAGGTGAAGGGTTGAGGGAGGTACAAGTAGAGTCTGCGATGATGGTTCAACGTATTTCCAGGTTACGGGGAGTGCAGGCTGGTACCTGATAGGTATTAGCGTTGGCGCCTCCTAATCAAGGGGAGGGTGTTCAAACTGTACAGTCACAGGTCCGTGTTATTCGAACGTATAAGAGTTGGGCGACGGCATAGTAGCCGAACTGGTGAATTTGCAGCGGCACAATTGCGGGTTCTGCGGAATTAGTTCATGGAGGCCAACAATGCAGCGACCCTGGTAAAGACAGCTCGGGGCGCAACTCAAGCCATTCCAGAACTAGAAAGTGGTGCACACCTGCAACGCACCGTAACGCCACGGAGAGCAGAGGCCCAAAAGCGACCACACCTCCCCAGCACATGACAGAGCTATATGATAGCTACCATCACCCCACATAGGGTGTGTCACGTCCCAAAACATGGGAACCCCCTTAGAAAAATATCCCGCAGCAGAGGGAATAACATAAGGCCCAGTCTCAGGGCCAACACGGCTTAGCAAAAGCCAAAAAACACAGTCAAAAAAGGGCTGGCCAGCAGCCAACAACACCATAGTCCGAAGAAGGACTAGAATGCACAGTAAGACACAGATCATACAAATGGGGCGACCCACCCCAACGGAAGAACACCTCCCAAAAAGCAGATCAACTCACAAGTCACTGAGGGAGAGAAGGAGGAGGAGGAGGAGGCCGAAGCCCCGCCAAGAACCTATGAATGGCCGAGTCTGCAGAGGCGTGGAACAGAATAACGCCATCGAAAGGGAGGTCCACCAGCCGTTCTCGAACATTCTCTGGGAACACACTATCCCGGAGCCAGGTATGTCGACGAAGTGCGACCGAGGAAGCCATGGCACGACCAAGCACCTCCGAGATGTCCAGAGCGGAGCGAAGAATATACGCCGCCAGCTCCCGGCCATCCAACACATGGTGCCGCAGATCCACACAGGCACCCTCCTGAGAAGCGGCAGACATAAGGGACTCCGCCGAGTCCCACAAGCAAGAAGCGGCCCTAGCTAAAACACACAAAGTGTTAAGAGCCTGCAGAGCCGCACTGGTGGAGGCGAATACATTACGCCCCCAGGAGTCAAGCCTGGTGGCCTCCCGCGACAGGGGAGACAACAGCGGCGGCAGGGAGGGAAGGCATTCTGCAAAAGAAGGCCCCTGGTAGAAGGGTGGAGGGAAAGACACGCCGGATCACGTGGCACCGGATGGTGGCGGTGCAGGGGGTGTGGGGCACCGGGTCCCCCGTGGCAGGGCGGCCCCAAGTCCCCAGAAGAGAAGAATGGAGCGAACCCTCGAAGGGAAGCAGCAGCTCCCTACCACCAGAACCCTAATGGAGGACCTCCAGAAGTTGATCCGAGGGGAAATGGGCAGCTGGATCTCCCATGCACAAGATTCCCACAGCCGTGGAAACAGCGCGAGCAAAGGCAGCACCCGCCTCTGTAGGGCCCAGCGGTGGAAAGAGCTGCCTCTCTGTAGGGAACGGCTGCAAGCTAAGGCGGCCGTCCCCCAAGCCAACCGGAGGAAGGAAGGGCCAAGTCCGGAAAGGAGGAAGAAGGACCGAGGAGTGGGGGACCTGCGGCGCCTCCGGCGAAGACCGTGGCCACAGTGATGGTAAGGAGCCGTCCTTAGACGACGCCTGGGAAAAAACCGCGACGCCGCGGCCCGTCTCCGGCGAGGACAAAACCAGCAAGCACCGAACTTCCGGAGAAGAGGAGGCGTCCGAAGACGAGTCAACGACTTGACGTCGGTGCCGGATGACGATGACCTGCCTCAGATTGTGGACTCTATAGACCGCAATCTGAGGCAGGTCATCGTCGTCCGGCGCCGGGGGAGACGCAGGAACGACCTCCGCCACAGCACACGGCACAGGAGACCTGGGCTGGGCCGGAGCCGGGGCGGCGAGGGAACGGCGCTCCAAAGGCGTCGACCCGACCTCCGACGAGGCAGCCGTCTGCGTGGAGGAGCGAGAGGGACATGGGGACCCCCGCCAGCCTCGGCCCATGATGGGATGAGAAGGGCTCTACGCCAGCCCCTGTGGCACGACCAGGGCCAGCAACCACCCGCGGATAGGGGGACGACACGTGGGGTCGCACCACCCGCGGAGAGCCCACGCCCCCAACAGGCCGGGAACCAGTCCTCAGGGACAACCTGCGACACTTACCGACAGGTGAGCGACGCTCTTGCGGCCTGGGAGAAGGGCGATGTCGAAGACGGAAGCAGCTATTACTGAAACCCTCCGCAGGGGCCAGGCGTTAAGAAGACGGCGACCTGGACATGTGGGCTGACAGAAGTTTCATCCGGCGCTCCCCCCGGAACTTTAGTTTCATCTGCTGGCACGCCTCACAATCAGTGGAGTTGTGGTTCTCTCCCAAACACCACATGCAGATGGTGTGAGGATCCGTCGCCGACATCTGGCGCGAACAAGATGAGCAGGTCTTAAAGCCTGAAGGCATTCGCACACTGTTCCCACACACACGCAACAAGCGAAAGGGAAAAGGCTCGAAACAGGCCAGGAGCACAATCAGGATCAGCGTTGCACGTGGAAAAGGAAAAAACTGACGTAGGCACGCCGGGGTGGGACTTGTGTGACCTCGCTGACGTCACGTACGTGGACAATGCCAGGGCGGAGTCACGTGATGCCGTCACCCCGGCGCGCATGGATGCAGTGGCAAAAAAAATTTGGGATCCACTCTCACGCCTGGGGATAATTCTACGTTAAGGAATCTGCGGTTAGTAGTCTATCAGATTTAATGTGTGCTTTACCCTCTGTTACTTTGCACAAAGCAGTCAGGCTTAACTTAGAGGCAATGTTTAAAGTCCCATTTATGCAGCATACAAACAGTAATAAAGTGCCAGCACAACAAAAGAAAAATCCCAAACCAATTTAGAAAATTAGAGTAAATTTTCATACAAGAACAACAAACATCCAATCAGTAGAACTGGAGATACTCAAATTTCAGGTTTCTACTACAAATAGTGCCTAAAAACATAAAGCACCCTTTGCAGTAATTTGGTAGTGCTAGACCGGTAGCAAGTCACAAGTTCAGGCCAACTGCGATGGAGCGCGGTTCGGATACAGGGACTAGGTTTCTTAGATGCGCTTGTGGGACATTCCCTTATTTAAAAGTGGCTAGACTTCGCAGTACGAGCTGGACTGTCCTCATGAGGAACAGGGCCAAAACAGATTTGCATATGGCCAAGTTCAAACTGGGGTGGCGTGGTAAGCAAAAGAAAGATGGGTTAAACCCAGATGCTTGCAACTGGGGGTGAATGTTTGCATTGTTCAGCATTCCGGCCAATATTTTTTTCCTTTTGCTTTTGTCGCCCGAAGTGGGAAGGGTATGCCCAGACGTGGGTCCCATTCTAAATGCAACACTGGCTTCAAGCTAGCCTGGCTGACAAGGGGTAATGCCCCAAAACCGGTCCCAAGATGCTTGTTTCCAGTCCAGGCAGGACTTGGCTTGGCATTTCGGGCTGGACTGTTCCCATAAGGAACAGGGTCAAGACTGATTTGCATGTGGCTGGGTCCAAACTGGGGTGGCGTAGTGAGCAAAAGAACAATAGATTACAATTCAGATCCTTGTGACTGGAGGTGAATATTTGCATTTTTCAGCATTCCGGCCATCATTTTTTCCTTTTGATTTGGTTGCCTTAAGTGGGAGGGGTATGTCCAGATGTAGGTCCCATTCTAACTGCGTCACAGGTTTCAAGCTAGCCTGGCTGATGAGGGGTGATGCCACGAAACCGGTCCCAGAATGCTTGTTGCGGTCCAGCGAGGACCTGGCTTGGCAGTTCGGGCTGGACTGTTCCCATGAAGAACAGGACCAAGATTGATTTTCATATGGCTGGGTCCAAATGTGGTTGGCGTGCTGAGCAAAAGAACGATAAATTAAACTCAGATACTTGTGACTGGGGGTGAATGCTTGCATTGTTCAGCATTTCAAACATCATTTGTTCCTTTTGCTTATTTAAGAGTCAGGCACGCCTGCCAAGCGCGTCCTACCGGCAGTAGCAGACAAGTCCTTCAAACACTCCTGCATTTAATATTACCTGCAGTGGCCAGGGGTACCCCAGGATCCTACTTTTCAGCAGCCATTCAGGGGGGGAGGGTTTAGATGGAGATGTCTTGGCAGGAAGCGATGTGCCATGATGGGTGAAAATTTATTTTTCTTAGCCCAATCCATCATGGCTATCTTACCATTGACTGAAATGGTGTTTTCCCACCCCTAGATGTTGAGTATTATGTGCTTGATTCCTGCTTTCCTTCCACGTCATTCTTTCCAATATAAATCTTCCTAAATTGGATCCTGGTGTGTCGCAATACACCCAGATGTTCCTGTTGCATTTTTTTCCTGGCCTTACTTCTCGTCTCGCAGTGTGCTACTGTTGAGGTAGAGAATCCCAGAAGTTGTTTCTGTTTCTTGCCTTTTCCTCCTGGCGGTTTCCTTAAGACAACACCTTCCAGCTTCGTGCTTCCGTCACTGGCTGGCAAAGTAGCTTCCGCAGGCGATCGTCCTAGTTTTACACCCAGAACTTCAAAACCGAGACGTCAACCCTTGCGCCCAGCTCTTGAGAAGGTTAGTCCAGCTGAAAAGTTACCTTCTAAGTCCAGGCGAAGAGTTCCATTCGCGGGGGTGTACAACCTTCACAACGCAACTTTTACCACGCAGTGCCTTTACGACGCACAGGCATTCGCGGTGGAGAAGGCAATGAGGGTGAGACTGAGGGTCTCAGAGGCGAGTTGCTTTAGCGCTAAGAGCAGGTCTACTATCGCAGACAATTGTCGCTTTAGAGCGAATAGCTGGTTAGGAGATGAGGCCAGTTGTTGCTGTGGCACAAAGTGCGGTACTCGCATTGCTGGTTGTTGCTGACGGTCACTATTGTTGAAAAGAGCAGGCTAACTGGATCTTCACTTTGGCAGTGGCTGCTAGAGGCACAGTTCTGGCACAAACTGACCAGTTTGCTGTTGTGAAAGGCCCATTATTCAGGATTTTCACCTTTTCCTTTAGGAGCAGTACACTCTACTGCCAGCCAAGGTTCCAGGACCTGGGGGGCACCTCTTGGGAATCAAGAACCTTTGAATAGAGGCCAGAAACAGGGATCAGGAAGGTCCATTTGCCAGTCCAAACATCTATATTTGCAGTAGGTCAGCTGTGTAGTTGCAGGGAGAACTGTGAAGCTTGATGTGTCCCTATAGCCTATACTGGTGGTCAGCCAACTGACCCATGGAGTCATTCTGGTTACCCTGGAATCAATCAAGCAATCAGCTTTGATCCCTAGAAGGGCGGCTAATCACCAGTTATGGTACCCAGGTGCTGTGATCTTTGCTGGGTCAGTCTAAAAACCAGGTCTTGAGCACCTTTGAGCTCCTTTCTGAATTCTTGGGGGGAGGGACCGGGGGGGTTTTGGGTGATGATTGGAGGCGAAGGGGTAGGTCGTTCCAGGACTTGGCGGTGAAGGAACGTCCTCCACTATTGTATCTGCGGGTGAGGGAGTGTGAGCAATGGCAAGAGAGGAAGAGTGCAGCTGTCTGGAAGGTTGATGGAAGTTTAGGCATTAGCTGATGCATTCTGGTCTTTGATCATGGAGGGCCTTGTAGGCGTCAATCAGCAGCATCTTAGATAGGCATTTTTTCTGGATGGCGAGCAGGTGGAGGCTCCTGAGGAGGGGTGTGATGTGGTCTGTTTGGGGAAGTTGAGGATGAACCCGGCAGGTGAGGTTTTGTATGGTCTGGAGTTTCTTTAGGAGTTGGGTGGTGAGGCATGCTTAGAATGCATTGCCGTATTCCAGCCGGTTGGTGACTAGGTCTTGAGCAACGGCTTTCTTGTGGTTGACAGGAAACCATCTGAAGATCTTTCGATGTATGCAGAGTATAGGAAGCTGGCTCTGTATATGATATTGCCACTAGGTGGTAATACCGTGCACGGAGTTCAGGGGTTCCCCATAAGGGTACAGGGCTCAATGCAAAACCCAAAGTGCCCTATTAATGGTCAATAAAGGACACATGACTCAAGAAGGAGCTCCAGACCAATTTATAAAATTATACTTTGTACTTTATTTCAAGACACAGGTCTTCATAATAAGGTAAGTACGTTTTTAATGAAAAAATACTTTACACTTTCAAGTGTCGACACTTAGAAACTTCTTCTCATTGTTCAATGTTATCCTATGTGGAAAACAATATTGTGGTAAACCAGGTGAGTAACACACTTACAATTTCATTCTTTAGAGCCAAAAGACAGCGAGTGCCAGGGGTCAGGTATGTACCAAAACTGCACCAGCAGCCGCACTGGGGCAGCCAGGTGCAGAGGTCAAAATCGGAGTTCAGCCTAATAGTTTCCAATGGAGACAGGGGGTGTCTGGAGCAACACTGCTTGCTGGTAAGTATTTCTGATGCAGGGGAATTTTTTGGGGCGGTTAGGTCTAGCACCGGGGAGCCACAAAGCAGCACCAAACACCAGCGGAATAGGGGCAGCCAGGTGCAGGGTGCAGCATTGGGCGCCCTATGCTTTTTAATGGGGGTTTTCATGACAGTAAAGAGGTTGCAGGAGGGAGACCAGTGACAGCAGAGGTAAGTTGGGATGTAAAAGGTCTTAGGAGCACAGTCTGTTCAGCTCACCAAGGCCCAGGGGGTTCGGGTGCAGGGGGGCCTTTGGACATCAGAATCTTCTTACTGGAGCCAGTCACGGTCGGGGCGAGCCTGTGGATTCACACTGTAGGTGGGAGAGGTCAGCCAATGCTGGACAGGAGGTAAGGATCGCTGGGGGGATTTCACTGCACAGGGGCGCCACTCAAGACTCGGGCCGTGGACGTCAGGTGCACAGTGGGCTGAGGATCCGTATCCGCCTGGATCCAGAGTCTGTGGATTTTGTTTCTTCTGGACAGGTCCGCTGTCCCATGGAGACTGGAGTCTTTATTGAAGGCCACAGTCCTCCCAGGGATTTTGGAGGTCGCTGTAGCAAGACAGGTCGTAGGTTCGTCAGAGCAGGAGACAGGCCGGTAGGGCTGGGGCCATGGCACTTGTTGTTTTCTGGCTTCGGCTGCAGAGTGTCTTCTTTATTCTTAGGTCATCGCAGATGCTGGGGCCAGGTCTGGAGGAGCCCCCTAAATGCTCATATTAAGAGGCGTTTTAGGCGAGTAGCAGGTAGGGCCACCTTACCTGGGGTGACTACACCCTCTATTATGCCACCCTCCTGTGAGAGGGGGCATAGGCCTAACCCTGATTGAAGGGGGTTTTCCCCATCTTCAAGATGGCTGTGACTGAAAAGTGTGCTTCACCTCGCTTCCCCTACCTTAGGGGTGGGGTTGGCAGAGGAGGACACATCTCCAATTGTTTTGAATTTATTACCCCCCAAGGTGGGGGTGTAAATTGTCTGTCAACACCAGAGGATGGGGGCACATTACAAAGGCAGCAAACCTCTGAAGCATCCCCACTTCGAGCATTGGCCCATCCTAGGGAACGAGGCATGACACCTCTGCCCAGTATGTGCATTGCTTCTGGTCCCAGAGACCCGGGCCTCTCTACTCAGGGGTCCAGAAACTTGTCTGGTGGTGGATGACTGCCTACGGCCGGTCAGAGACCACACCAGGGTTGGCAGGGGCCCAGGGGGCATCTCTGAAGTGTCATCTGGGTACATGGTACAATAAATCCCATACTGGCATCAGTGTGGGTTTATTGAAAGGCGTAGTTTGGCACCAAACACTCCTGTATTCAGTGAAGCCATCATGATGCTGTGGAACTCGAGTTGTCGAGTTCCCATCCCATGTACTCTCTATGGCTTCACTGGCAATTACACTATAAGGAAATGGTGCCCAATTTTGTAAGGGCCTATCTGCTCAGGCAAATATGCCCTTGCCTATAGTACAGTGCATCCTGCTTTAGGGCTGGGAGGCCTGCTAGAGGGGTGAATTACCTATGCTGCCAGGCAGTGCTAGTTGGTATGGCACCCTGGCAAAGTGCCATGTCGACTTTGTAGTTTTCTCGCTCACAAGAGCATAAAAGCTGCAAAGGCAGTGGCATGGTCCCATTGAGGGGGGGTCCCAAAGGACCCCTACAGCTCTCAGGCTCTAGGCACTCAGGGTACCTAGGGACTTACAGGGGGCAGAAGTACCAATTAGGGGTTTGT
Source organism: Lissotriton helveticus (assembly GCF_964261635.1). NCBI lineage: Eukaryota > Metazoa > Chordata > Amphibia > Caudata > Salamandridae > Lissotriton > Lissotriton helveticus. The sequence continues at coordinate 176,983,087 of NC_136062.1, read as the reverse complement.
TTTAGGGAAGTAGCACTGGAATGGGGCACCTGGTTGGCAGGGACCATGTGGTACTACATTTGAAACGACATTGCGATCCTCTGATGGTGAAATGGATGATGGAGTGGCGGTCCAGGTGAGTCATAGCAAAGGTGAAATGGATGATGGTGAGGTTGATCCAGGTGAGTTGAGTGACACGACTGTGCTTTACTCTGTTGCTGGTAGTGGAGATTGGGTCAAGCATGTGTCCCACGCTGTGTGTGGGGTTGGTGACCAGTTGGGAAAGGCTGATGGTGCTCATGCTTTCCAGGAGGTTGGCAGTGTTTGTGTCTTTGAGGCCACTGAGGTGGAAGTTAGGGTCACAGAGGAAGATGTGATTTATCTTCCACAGGTCCAGAAGTGGCTCTGGAGGTCCAATATTTATATCTGGTGCCAGCCTCTGTGTGGGGCAACTCCCTGACCCAACTCCACATCTAGTTCTGAAAAATTCTTCCACTACCCCTGTCAAGGCTCCAAACTGTCTGGGGGTGACAAAAGGCAGGGCAAGCCTGGTGTCTAGTTCTTTTGTGTGTGCAGGAGGCAAAGCTCTTTGACATTTAAGTGTGGCTGGGCACAGCCCCTCCCCAGCCATCCTGCCTGGATGGCCCATCTTGTCCACACCTAACCCCCATTTGTGATACTGTATGGAAACAATACACAAACCGCAGCAGCAGAGCCATTCATAGCCATGTGATCCAGGACACTGGCAGAAGACACAGATGGTTGGTGTAGGAGAGTAGGGTCTGCAATCCTATGGTCACCCCAGATTTTAGCTTTTTGCTTCACTGGTTTATGACTTTCCCTGGCTGTGGGCCTGCTAATCAGACCCACAGCCTAGCTGTTCTCTCTCTAAATTGACATCCATGTACGTTAGGTGCATTTACCAATTGGTATTGGGACACTTTGTCAGCCCCTGTGTATCTTAGGTACCCAGGGCATAGGTGAACCTAAGGCCTACCAGGGGCTGAAGCATGTATTATGCCACCCCTGGCTGGCCCTCTAAACAGACACAACTGGCTGGTAAGACAGCTGGGGCAAGGTGGTGTATTCACCCTTTGCTGTAGATATAGTATACCTATAGCTAACCCTAAAATGGACACATATCCTCCTATCAATCACTCCTATGGCAGGCCTTATCGATCCTGAGGGCAGAGTGCTTGGAATTATGTGAGATGGTGCTCTGGCATGAGCTGAGCCCGTCTGCAGCTTGCGGAACCAAGTCCTAATAGCTGTTCCATGATAACGCTATACCATATACTCTTAAGTGCATTATAATCCTCGCGGTTGAATGCTAACTTTGCTATAGCATTATCAAAACATGTCGAGTAAAGTATCATACGAATTGGAATACTACCCCCTCGCCAGTTCTGCGACGGGGGTAGCATTCCACCCTTCTAGAGGGACACGACATGTATGTAACTGTGAACCCCGGTTAAAGTTAACTCGAGCCTCAGCATCACAAAATGGATGCTGCCACCACAGACACAAGTCTGACCTCCTGCTGCTGGGAGTCCTTCCAGCGAGGGAGGCTTGGACAAAGGGTTTCCTGCCTTGGGAGGTGCTAGCACCACCCCAGACAGGATTTTGTGTATTGGGTAGGACCGGCCTGAAAGGAATGAGACATGCCTGGGGCACACAAGGTGCCCTGTGCATACACCGGTTCAAACCAGTTGCTGGGGCACCACTGCCCCAGCTCTGGCGGGAAGCCGGACAAAGGATAGGGGGTGTAACCACCCCCCTTCCTGGTCCCACCCATGGGAGGGACCTAGTCGTAGTGCAGCCCCCTTTAGGAGAATAAAGGTAGGAGCTGGTCCCATTCCAAATTAGATTAATCCTGAACTGAAACTCTACAAGAAGAAACTCTGGACTTCGACTTTCTACACAGAAGACTGAAGAAATCTCCCGTATGGGCAAGGAGTGTCCACCCTGCACAAGCAGGCACCATCAAGCGTCCAGCGGCTTCCCTTTGTCGTCTTCCCTCGAGGATCCAGACTTCAGAGCCCAACGAGACCCGGACTTCCAGACCTCTCTGACCTCTACCTACATCTGCAGCACAGCTGAGATCAGAGGGTGCGACGAGACACGTGGGACCGGCCATCTTGAAAGAAACTGCACTTCGCTTCCAGTACGACTTCTGAGGTAACCTCGACAAAGTGCTTTGGGGATTGAGAAGCCCCAGCCCCGAGCAGCTCCTGCACCGAAGATCAGCCCTCCAGCATCCACGAGATCTGCGTGGGGTCCTTCTGACAGTTTGCTGCTCGACGCGTTGTCTGGTCACTTGCCGGCTGGCTAGTGACCTCCTAGACGACGATCTTTGAAAACTACACTGCTGGTCTGGTTGCTTCAGACTGGCCCTTGCTCCCTTCCAAAAGAGGAGCATCCCAGACCCTCCTGGTTCACTCCAGACGCCGTTTCCACTCACCGCGTGGGTTGCCTTTGCCAAGGCCTGTTGACTCCAAATCCGGACCCGACACCGCCGACAGCGAGAGCCTGCGTGGGACAGCTCGTGCCTCCATCCTGGTCGTCGAAGACACCTCCTGGTCCATGTGGCTGCAGAGACAAGCGTCCACTCTTCACCTGATCGCGACAACAGCATCTGGTTCCCTCCTGGTTCCACTCCGGTCACTGGCTAGTGACTTTGAACATTGTCCCCTCTGCTTTCAGTTCCTCTTCTTCCTCGATCCACCCGTGGATCGCACCGGACATCTTGCACTTGGTCGCCTGCAGCATCTTTCCTCAAGGCTCCATTGACTTCGACGCGGAAACCCGACACACTTTGACACCTATGCACCCGCAGCCCGTGGGTGAGGTAACAAGAGCATTTCGGTGCTCAAGGGTAGATTAACTCTCCTAGTGTCCAGATTTCCAGTCGTTCTAGTCCTAGATAGTAAAGACTGTCCGTACTTACCTTTTTCGTAAACTGTACTGTCCATTGACTTTGTTCCGCATCTCGCGTGTGAGTTCACACTCTGCACACGCGTCCCGTGGGCCTCCTATTACTTACCTGAGGTTAGGATAGTGTAGTCCTAGCGAACCTACAGCCTCTGGACAGCTCCATTCCCTCTATCAATTTCCTTATACCATTTACTTAGTATATGGTTTGTCGTGCCCCTAGGGCACCATTGTAATTTTGTGCAACTTATCGTATTTTTCCTAAGAGATCGTCATGTGCTTAGCCCTCTGACCTCATAAAGAGTTCAGAGTTGTTTGTTATTAATAAATATACTGTTTATTTTCATAACAACCTGTGTGGTGTCCTTTCATCTGGTATTCAAGGGGTTATATGTGGTAAAACAGCTGGCTTCACATGCCAAAAGAGTTTAGCGTAAGACTGCTCTGTCCATGCTACCATTAGGATAGCTGGTCTGTAAGGTTGACTTACAACCAATCACCATTGTTTGGACTGATACAAGGTGATCACTAGAACTAGTGAGCATCATATATCAGGCCAACTTCTCACATTGGTGTGCAGCGGTTGGGATTTGAGCTTGCTGTTGTTTTTACCAAATATAATCTTGAAATATCATTTGAAAGATCACATAAGGTACCATAGGTACATATAACAAGCTTAGAAATACTCTGAGTTCTACTGAACCAGCTGTTGTAGTAGAAAGGGCCTAGCACACCCTGACTACAACTCTTAGCAAGGGATCAGTAGGAAAACCCATAGTGTAGGTAAGTGCATCACTTGCACCTCACTAGAAAGCACATGGAGAGACTTCAGTGACTCCCCTAGTGGTTAGTGACCCTCCACAGGTCCTTTCCAGATATGCAGCACTGAGTTTCCAGGAGATGAGACAATTATGTACCTCCAGGGGACTGAAACAGGGTTCTAACCCTACCTCCTCCTTTCTGTTAGGTCTCTTAAAGACATATGATGCAAGAAGGGCTTCTAACACAGGCCTCTCTGATCCAGATGGGAGCATGCCCCCCCTTAGAAGGTGAAGCTGGTGACCCAGACTCCAACCTCCCTGAAACAGAGAATGTAGATGGTAGGGGGGAGGGAAGCTTATCTGAGGATGAGGCAGACAATGGCCAACCTTTAGTCAGCAGACTTACAAGGGCCAACTTAGACCTACATAGGGAAGGAACTGGGGGAGCCCCAGTGCCATCCACTAGCAGGCCTAACCAAGGGGTCAGAAGAGATAGATCTCATTCTAGGGACTCCAATAGATCTATGCACTCTCATGCATCTTCTCAGAGGAGGATGACTTCCCCTCAGAGGAGAGAGCATGAAGCAAAGATGAGGGAAGTTAATCTGAGGATTCAAAGGGAAGAACTTGCCCTTGCCAAGGAGAAACTTGCCTTTGCTAGAGAGCAACAGTTAAGTGGGCTAGCTCCCACTGGTAGCAGCAATATCCCTAAGGATAAAGACAGGAGTTTTGACAATAGACACCTGAGTAAAATAGTGCCCTCCTATAAGACAGGAGATGATATCCACAAGTGGATAACTGCTCTGGAGAGGGCCTGCAAAGTACAGCAGGTACCCCAGAGTCAGTGGGCAGCTATATTGTGGCTCTCCTTTGAAGGTAAAGGTAGAGATAAGCTCCTCACTGTTAGAGATGAGGAGGCTAATGATTACCAAGTCCTGAAAACTGCACTGATTGATGGGTTTGGCTTAACAACTGAACAGTACAGGTTGATGTTCAGAGACACCCAGAAAACTCAGGCTCAGGATTGGACTGATTTTGTTGATTGTGCTACTAAGGCTTTGGAAGGCTGGTTACTGGGAAGTAAAGTTACTGATTACACAGGATTGTATAATCTAATTATGAGAGAGCAAATCTTAAATAATTGTCAGAACCACCAGTTGTTGCATCAGCACCTGATTGACTCAGATCTGACCTCTCCCCAAGAATTGGGAAAGAAGGCAGACAGATGGGTCAGAACCAGGGTCAAGCAGCAGAACCAGAACCAGGGTGGTGGCCAAAAGGGTAATCAGAATCCACAAAATGACCAGAAGTCTTCAACAGGGCCCCAACAACCTAAGGAGGGTGGGTCCCAGAATTCCCAAAAGAAGAAGACTGATGTACCAAAGAAACCATGGTGCCAATACTGTAAAAGTAAAACTCACTGGTTTAGTGAGTGCACCAAAAAAGGCCAAGCTCCTACCACTACTGTCCCTAAGACACCTGCACCCCCTAGTACAGTTAGTAGTGGTAGTGTACCTCCCAAGGCTATAGTTTTGTTAACCCTGGGAACTGAGGTGGGTTCTGACTTAGTCAGAACACCTACTCATGCTGTTCTTGTTTGTACTGGGGACATGAATATGACCCCTACTGTAAGTCCCAGTACCCTGGGCAAGTACAGGCAAATGCCTTTAATTAATGGAAAAATGGCTCAGGCCTACAGGGACACATGTGCCAGTGTCACTATGGTGACACCAACATTTGTGGACCCTGATCAGATCATGCTAGGTTCAGACTACCTAGTGACCAATGCTAGCAACGTCACTACCAATCACAGTATGGCAGTTGTTAACTTCTCCTGGGGAGGGGTAACTGGCCTCAAAAGGGTTGTAGTTAGTTCAGACCTCCCAGTGGATTGTCTTTTGAGCAATGATTTGGAATCCTCCATGTGGTCAGATGTGGAGTACAGGACTCATGTAGAAATGTTAGGTCTCTCCTCACATGTCCTTGCTGTGACCAGGTCACAGGCCAAGAAATGCCCAGCTGAACAAGTGCTGGATCCTGGAAGAATGGACCAGACACTACCCAAGAGAAGGAATGGTTGGGTTAAGGCAGAGCCTTCCCCCCTGCCTCAGGTTGAGGATCAGCCCTCTCAGGAGGCTGACCCAAAGACCCCAGAAGGAACTGTCCTAGAAGAGCTTGAACCTGAACAGGTTGAGTTTCTTGGGACAGGGGGACCTTCCAGGGCAGACTTGAGATAGGCACAATTAGACTGTTCCTCTCTTGAAACCCTCAGACAGCAAGCTGCTGCTGAGGCTGCAGGGAATGCTACAGGTGCCCACAAAGTATATTGGGATGAAGGACTCCTATACTCTGAGGCAAGAGACCCCAAGCCTGGTGCTACCAGGAGGCTGGTCATCCCCTTGTCTCTCAGAGGTTTCCTTCTCACCTTAGCCCATGAGATTCCCCTTGCAGGTCACTTACGCCAGAACAAGACTTGGGACAGGCTTGCCCCACACTTTCACTGGCCTCACATGTCTGAATACACCAAACAGTTTTGTCGCTCATGTGTCACCTGCCAAGCCAGTGGCAAATCAGGTGGTACCACAAAGGCCCCCCTTATACCACTACCTGTGGTGGGGGTACCCTTTGAAAGAGTGGGGATAGACATTGTTGGACCAATGGACCCCCCTACAGCATCTGGGCACAGATGTATACTGGTGGTAGTGGATCATGCCACCAGGTATCCAGAAGCTATTCCCCTTAGGACCACTACAGCTCCTGTTGTGGCCAGGGCCCTACTTGGAGTTTTCTGCAGGGTGGGGTTTCCTAAGGAGGTTGTCTCTGACAGAGGTGCAAACTTCATGTCAGGATACTTGACTGCAATGTGGAAGGAGTGTGGTGTAAATTACAAATTTACCACACCCTATCACCCACAGTGCAATGGGCTTGTTGAGAGATTCAACAAGACCCTAAAAGGGATGATAAAAGGGTTACCTGAAAAGCTTAGGCGAAGATGGGACATCCTTTTACCCTGCCTCCTCTTTGCTTACAGAGAGGTCCCACAGAAGGGGGTTGGCTACAGCCCTTTTGAGCTTCTGTTTGGGCATCCTGTAAGAGGACCCCTATGTCATGTAAAGGAAGGATGGGAGTTACCTCTCAAAAAGCCTAAGCTTGACATAGTGGACTATGTACTTGGTCTCCGCTCCAGGATGGCAGAGTACATGGAGAAGGCATCCAAAAACCTTGAGGCCAGCCAAGAACTTCAAAAAGCTTGGCATGACCAAAAGGCTGTCCTAACTGTTTATCATGCAGGACAGAAGGTGTGGGTGTTGGAGCCAGTGGCCCCAGCAGCTCTCCAAGACAAATGGTCTGGACCCCATACTATCATTGAGCAAAAGGGAGAGGTCACCTACCTGGTGGACCTTGGCACTCCCAGGAGCCCCCACAAGGTGCTCCATGTGAACAGGCTCAATGCATTTGTCGACAGGGAGGACATGGGCTTGCTCATGGCCACATATGAGGGACAGGAGGAAGAGAGTGACCCTCTCCCAGACCTGCTCACTCAGAACCCTGATGATGGGTCAGTAGATGGTGTAGTCTTTTCTGACAGCCTCTCTGAACATCAACAAGAGGATTGCTAACAAGTTCTTCAGTCCTTTAGACAAATGTCTCACTGACACCCAGTCAGACAAACTGGTGCACCCATGAGGTGGACACTGGTGACAGTCTGCCTGTCAAGAGTAAAATCTACAGGCAACCTGACCACGTCAGGGACTGCATAAAACAAAAAGTACAAAAGATGTTGGAATTGGGAGTCATTGAACACTCAGAGAGCCCTTGGGCTAGTCCTGTAGTTCTAGTGCCAAAGCCTCACACCCAGGATGGTAAGAGAGAGATGAGGTTTTGTGTAGACTACAGGGGTCTCAATGCTGTCACTAAGACAGATGCCCATCCAATACCTAGGGCAGATTAACTCTTAGACAAGTTGGCTTCTGCCACCTTCTTGAGTACATTTGACCTAACAGCTGGTTATTGGCAGATCAGGTTAGCTGAGGATGCCAAGGCCAAAACAGCATTTTCTACCCCAGGAGGTCATTACCAGTTTGTGGTGATGCCCTTTGATTTGAAGAATGCACCTGCCACTTTTCAAAGGTTGGTGAACCAAGTTCTCACTGGGCTGGATGACTTTTGTGCAGCATATCTAGATGATATTGCTGTCTTTAGCTCCACCTGGGAGGATCACCTGATCCACCTGAGGAAAGTTTTGGAGGCCCTGCAGAAGGCAGGCCTCACTATCAAGGCCACCAAGTGCCAGATAGGGCAGAGTCAGGTTGTGTACCTGGGCCACCTTGTGGGTGGAGGCCAGGTTCAACCCTTGGAGAGCAAGATACAGGCCATAAAGGACTGGGCTCCTCCAATCACCCAGACACAGGTCAGAGCTTTCTTGGGCCTGTCTGGTTACTATAGGAAGTTTGTCAAAAATTATGGGTCCATTGTGACACCACTTAATGACTTGACAAGCAAGAAAATGCCAAAGAAAGTTCAGTGGACAGCTAGCTGTCAGAAGGCATTCGATGACCTAAAGCAGGCCATGTGTACTGCACCTATTCTCAAGAGTCCTCACTACTCCAAAACCTTCATTGTCCAAACAGATGCATCTGAGTTGGGTGTGGGAGCTGTTCTATCTCAAATGAATATTGATGATCATGACCAGCCCATTGCTTTTATAAGTAGAAGGCTGACCCCTAGAGAGAAACGTTGGTCAGCTATAGAGAGGGAGGCCTTTGCTGTGGTTTGGGCCCTGAAGAAGTTGAGGCCATACTTGTTTGGAACTCACTTCAAGATTCAGACCGACCATAAGCCCCTCTTATGGCTAAATCAAATGAAGGGTGAAAACCCCAAACTTCTTAGGTGGTCCATTTCCCTACAGGGGGTGGACTTTACGGTGGAGCACAGACCAGGGACTGACCATGGCAATGCAGATGGTCTCTCCAGGTATTTCCACTTAGAACAGGAAGACTCATCTGGTCAAGGTTAGTTTAATGTCCCTAAGTTTGGGGGGGGGGTTATGTAGGAGAGTAGGGTCTGCAATCATATGGTCACCCCAGATTTTTGCTTTTTGCTTCACTGGTTTATGACTTTCCCTGGCTGTGGGCCTGCTAATCAGCCCCACAGCCTAGCTGTTCTCTCTCTAAATTGACATCCATGTACGTTAGGTGCATTTACCAAATGGTATTGGGACACTTTGTCAGCCCCTGTACAGTGTACCTTAGGTACCCAGGGCATAGGTGAACCTAAGGCCTACCAGGGGTTGAAGCATGTATTATACCACCCCTGGCTGGCCCTCTAAACAGACACAACTGGCTGGTAAGACAGCTGGGGCAAGGTGGTGTATTCACCCTTTGCTGTAGATATAGTATACTTATATCTAACCCTAAAATGGACACATATCCTCCTATCAGTCACTCCTATGGCAGGCCTTATCGATCCTGAGGGCAGAGTGCTTGGAATTATGTGAGATGGTGCTCTGGCATGAGCTGAGCCCTTCTGCAGCTTGCGGAACCAAGTCCTAATAGCTGTTCCATGATAACGCTATACCATATACTCTTAAATGCATTATAATCCTCGCGGTTGAATGCTAACTTTGGTATAGCATTATCAAAACATATCGAGTAAAGTGTCATACGAATTGGAATACTACCCCCTCGCCAGTTCTGGCGACGGGGGTAGCATTTCACCCTTCTAGAGGGACACGACATGTATGCAACTGTGAACCCCGGTTAAAGTTAACTCGAGCCTCAGCATCACAAAATGGATGCTGCCACCACAGACACAAGTCTGACCTCCTGCTGCTGGGAGTCCTTCCAGCGAGGGAGGCTTGGACAAAGGGTTTCCTGCCTTGGGAGGTGCTAGCATCACCCCAGACAGGATTTTGTGTATTGGGTAGGACCGGCCTGAAAGGAATGAGACATGCCTGGGGCACACAAGGTGCCCTGTGCATACACCGGTTCAAACCAGTTGCTGGGGCACCACTGCCCCAGCTCTGGCGCGAAGCCGGACAAAGGATAGGGGGTGTAACCACCCCCCTTCCTGGTACCACCCATGGGAGGAACCTAGTCGTAGTGCAGCCCCCTTTAGGAGAATAAAGGTAGGAGCTGGTCCCATTCCAAATTAGATTAATCCTGAACTGAAACTCTACAAGATGAAACTCTGGACTTCGACTTTCTACACAGAAGACTGAAGAAATCTCCCTTGTGGGCAAGGAGTGTCCACCCTGCACAAGCAGGCACCATCAAGTGGCCAGCGGCTTCCCTTTGTCGTCTTCCCTCGAGGATCCAGACTTCAGAGCCCGACGAGACCCGGACTTCCAGACCTCTCTGACCTCTACCTACATCTGCAGCGCAGCTGAGATCAGTGGGTGCGACGAGATACGTGGGACCGGCCAACTTGAAAGAAACTGCACTTCGCTTCCAGCACGACTTCTGAGGTAACCTCGACAAAGTGCTTTGGGGATTGAGAAGCCCCAGCCCCGAGCAGCTCCTGCACCAAAGATTAGCACTCCAGCATCCACGAGATCTGCGTGGGGCCCTTCTGCCTGTTTGCTGCTCGACGCGTTGTCTGGTCACTTGCCGGCTGGCTCGTGACCTCCTAGACGACGATCTTTGAAAACTAGACTGCTGGTCTGGTTGCTCCAGACTGGCCCTTGCTCCCTTCCAAAAGAGGAGCACCCCGGACCCTCCTGGTTCACTCCAGACGCCGTTTCCACTCACCGCGTGGGTTGCCTTTGCCAAGGCCTGTTAACTCCAAATCCGGACCCGACACCGCCGACAGCGAGAGCCTGCGTGGGACAGCTCGTGCCTCCATCCTGGTCGTCGAAGACATCTCCTGGTCCACGTGGCTGCAGAGACAAGCGTCCACTCTTCACCTGATCGCGACAACAGCATCTGGTTCCCTCCTGGTTCCACTCCGGTCACTGGCTAGTGACTTTGAACATTGTCCCCTCTGCTTTCAGGTCCTCTTCTTCCTCGGTCCACCCGTGGATCACACCGGACATCTTGCACTTGGTCGCCTGCAGCATCTTTCCTCAAGGCTCCATTGACTTCAACGCGGAAACCCGACACACTTTGACACCTATGCACCCGCAGCCCGTGGGTGAGGTAACAAGAGCATTTCGGTGCTCAAGGGTAGATTAACTCTCCTAGTGTCCAGATTTCCAGTCGTTCTAGTCCTAGATAGTAAAGACTGTCCGTACTTACCTTTTTCGTAAACTGTACTGTCCATTGACTCTGTTCCGCATCTCGCGTGTGAGTTCACACTCTGCACACGCGTCCCGTGGGCCTCCTATTACTTACCTGAGGTTAGGATAGTGTAGTCCCAGCGAACCTACAGCCTCTGGACAGCTCCATTCCCTCTATCAATTTCCTTATACCATTTACTTAGTATATGGTTTGTCGTGCCCCTAGCGCACCATTGTAATTTTGTGCAACTTATCACATTTTTCCTAAGAGATTGTCATGTGCTTAGCCCTCTCACCTCATAAAGAGTTCAGAGGTGTTTGTTATTAATAAATATACTGTTTATTTTCATAACAACCTGTGTGGTGTCCTTTCATCTGGTATTCAAGGGGTTATATGTGGTAAAACAGATGGCTTCACATGCCAAAAGAGTTTAGCCTAAGACTGCTCTGTCCATGCTACCATTAGGATAGCTGGTCTATAAGGTTGACTTACAACCAATGACCATAAGGGTTGTTTGGACTGATACAAGGTGATCACTAGAACTAGTGAGCATCATATATCAGGCCAACTTCTCACAGTACGAACAAGAAAATGCAACATTTCTGAAAGTGTCATTTTCAGAATTGTTTCCTAAGATCCTACTTTACCATTAAAGAGGATTTTAAAGTACAATTAATTTGAGTGTCAAAGCATATCTCTGCTTCCAATCCAAAGTTAGCACTTAGTTATTGTAATAAGGTATCGCAGTGCCAGTCAATGATAGAGATAGGCAATACAACAGTGAAAAACAACTTTTGGAGTTTTTTATTACCAGGATATGCAACTTTTAAGTACGTGTCCTACTTTTTAATACAATGCACCTTGCCCTGGGAGCCTTAAGGGCCTACTTTAGGGGTGATGTAAAAGTATTAAAAAGTAAGATTTAGGCCAGACAAAAGGTTTATTTTGCCAGATTGAAATGGTAGTTTAAAACCACTAAAGGCTTCAGTGGCAGAACTGAGGCATGTCTGTGCCACCTACTTTCGTGGGTGGCACAATGGGTGCTGCAGACCCACTGGTAGCATTTAATTTACAGGCCCTGGGTATGGGTAGTACCATTTACTAGGGACTTACAAGTAAATTAAATGTGCCTATTAATTTGACCATGTTTAAAGGAGAGAGCACAAGCACTAGCACTGGTTAGCAGTTCCCAGAGTCCTAAAGCCAACAAACCTAATTCAGTAAAACAGTAGAGGTGAAGGCATAAGGTTTGGAGGAATACCACTCCATCTATGTCAGGTTCAATTGGGGGCTTACATTTTACCTTTATTTTAAGAAACAACAAGGGCCAGGACAATGAATCTTCACCCTAAGAATTTGGTATCACAGAGGAACCATATATCCAAGTATCTCAGTCTGGCAAATTGGAAATCATCCCCCCTTGTGGTCATGGTCTCTACTTTTGTAAGCATTGTAATTCCTAACTCCTTGCGGGTCTGTCATATTCCAGTAGTCTTTTGATTTCCGTGGCACTCCCTTTCCTCTTTTTTCGTTTGTTTGTTGTTCCTCCTCTGTTCACCTTTCATGTATCGTTTTCAGCAAATGAAAACAAAAACAGTTAGCTGAGAATAAAACAGCCCACATTTATTTTCAGGGTGTACAAGAGAGAGAAAGGGTGGTGGAATGATTTAGTTTCCTAGAATATATGTATGATCCAATAAAGAATACTTATAGTTCTTTTACAGGCTATGGGAGCTAAGATACTAGACACAGAAATTAGAGTTCACGAAAGGGGGCAGTACTAGGCTTACTCACAATCATCCAGATCTAGCAGGGAGATCTCCTTCTTTGAGGTTTTCACTGGTTTCGAGGTAGGTTTGGAGGAGGACTTGATGGTGGGAGGCTGGACACAAACAAAAAGAAACAGAGTTAATAGGCAGCTCAATTAAATCAGGATGACCATGCTTTTCAAAATATGTTTTAATTTATGTGGTATCTGGAATAACACGTAGCTTGCTTCAAGAAGCAGGGAAGTGATTACACAGAACATTCAAAGTGACTTCTTAAAAAATAAAAGTTATGATAGATACAAGAAACTAGAATATAATTGGGATAGTAATGTGCAAGACCCTTGCTTATTACATTCCACACTGCATTCCACTTTGTAAATTCAATTATACAAATGAAAAATGAAATACCAGCATTTGTAAAGCGCACAGCTACCTCTGGTGAGGTGTCCCGGCGCTGGGGGCCGATAAGGAAGATTAAGTGAACTATTGCCCAGAGTCACATGGTGCTGGGCTAACTGGCCTCCGGCACCGGGGATCGAACCGTGAACCCCGTGGTCCGGAGTCAGGCACCCTGGCCGCTGCGCGACACCTCTTCCTCAATTTCAGGAACAAGAGATAAATTTGCCCAGGAACATGCAATTCCTTTTTGGCCAGACCTGAGTTTAGAATCTTGGGGGCACATGCATCTTTGAAAATTGCGGTCGCAAAGGAGCAGATTTGCAGAATCTGCCACTTTGCGACAGCTATTTTTGCATTTTGGGATGCCTCATCCAAAATGCAAAAATCGCTATTTAAGTAATCGCAACATTTGCGATTACTTAAACTGTGATTGCATTTTGCGGTTTCCTAAATGCAATGCAATAAAAAAAATTGTGAATTTGCATTTAAGAAACGCAAATTACCATCAACTTGCACCCTTGAAATTGCATGCGCAATTTGCGAGTACCTCTTTGGTACTCGCAAATTGCGCATGCAATTCTTATTGCATCCTATGGGCGCTAGGCCCATGAGAATGAATGGGAAAGAAATTCCTTATTTGCGATTCGCAAATAAGGAATGTGTAGGAATCTAAACTTTTTTACGATTCCTACATGCGTACCGAATTACGATTCCTAAGGAATATGCTACTTACCAGTATGCATCTGTTCTTGGCATAGAGGGCTGCAGAGTGGTACATTTATGAATAGATCGCCATCTGGTGTTGGGCTTGGATGATTGCACTTGTTTTTCTTCTGGAGAAGTCTTTGTCGTCATAGATGACTCCTCCTCTTGGTGTTAGTGCGCATGGGCATCGGCTCCATCTTTAGATTGTTTTGCCATAGTAGGGTTAGATGGAGTAGTGTAGTATAATACATAAAGATATGCCCATGTAAATGTATCTAAATAAGATAATGTTGGGACAGACACAGGTTTCCGGGGAGGCAGGGAGGGCATGTACCACTCTGCAGCCCTCTATGCCAAGAACAGATGCATACTGGTAAGTAGCATATTCCGTTCGAGGCATATGGGCTGCAGATGGTACATTTATGAATAGATTGTACAGCAGTTACCTCCCTAGCGGTGGTCACCAGTGTCTGTCGCAACTGTTTGAAATAGAGTTTTTAATACAGCTTGGCCCACTCTGGCTTGTTGTGTAGCCTGTACATCAACACAGTAGTGCTTTGTGAATATATGTGGTGTAGACCAAGTTGCTGCTCTACATATGTCATCTAGGGGAATGTTCCCTAAGAATGCCATAGATGCTCCTAGCTTTCGTGTAGAATGAGCTCTAGGAGGAACAGTTAATGTTCTCTTTGCTTTAATGTAACATATCTGTATACATCTTACAATCCATCTAGCGATGCCTGCTTTAGAGATAGGATTGCCCTTATGTGTTGGGGAAAATGCTACAAATAGTTGTTTAGTTTTCCTGAAGTTTTGTGTCCTTTCTATGTAGTACAAAATGGCTCTTTTGACATCTAGTGTATGTAGAGCCCTTTCTGCTACCGTCTGTGGCTTTGGAAAAAAGACTGGTAGCTCCACTGGCTGGTTGATGTGAAATGCTGAAATTACTTTAGGCAAGAACTTTGGGTTTGTTCTAAGAACCACTTTATTCTGGTGTAACTGTAGGAATGGTTCTTGTATTGTCAATGCCTGAAATTCACTTACTCTCCTGAGTGAGGTAATGGCTATAAGGAACGCCACCTTCCATGTAAGGAATTGTATCTCGCACCTATGCATAGGTTCGAAGGGTGGTCCCATTAGTCTGGTGAGTACTACGTTGAGGTTCCAGACCGGGGAAGGTGGTAATCTTGGTGGAATGACTCTTTTAAGGCCTTCCATGAAGGCTTTTATCGCTGGCACTCTGAACAGTGATATATGCTGCCTGTTTTGTAGGTACGCTGCTATAGCTGCTAAATGTACTCTGATAGATGTGTACGCGAGATTACATTGCTGTAAGTGTAGTAAGTAGCAAATAATCTCCCTTGTTGATACGTCCAGAGGGTTGATATTATTAGTAGTACAGTGTATAGCAAACCTCTTCCACTTAGCTGCATAGCATGCTCTGGTGGTGGGACGTCTCGCTTGTTTAATTATCTCCATGCAATTTGGGGGTAGATCTAAGTACCCAAATTCTAGGATTTCAGGAGCCAGATCGCTAGGTTCAGTTGTGTGGGATCTGGGTGCATTATTTCTCCATGGTTCTGTGTAAGGTGCATGGGTAGAATTCTTAGCTTTTGATGTGGCACTTGTGAGAGTTGCAGGAGCGTGGTGAACCACGGTTGTCTTGCCCACGTGGGTGCTACTAGTATCATGGTCATTGAGTGTTGTTGCAGCTTCCTGACCACTAATGGGATTAGTGGGAGAGGGGGAAAAGCGTATGCAAATTTGTTGGACCAATTTATCCATAACGCATTGCCCTGCGACAGGTGGTGTGGGTACCTGGACGCGAAGCTTTGGCATTTTGCGTTCTGATGAGTGGCAAAGAGGTCTATCTCTGGCTGTCCCCATCTTTGGAAGAATGGCTGCAGTATTTGTTGGTGCAGTTCCCATTCGTGTATTTGTTCCGACTGTCTGCTTAAGATGTCTGCTATCTGGTTTTGGACTCCTGGTAGGTGTTCGGCTAACAGATAGATGTTTTGAGGAATGGCCCATCTCCAGATTTCCTGTGCTAGTCCGGGTAGTTGGATAGAGTGCGTCCCCCCTGTTTTTGAATATAATACATTGCTGTCATGTTGTCTGTTCTGATCAGGACTGCTTTGTTGGCAACATGTATTTGGAAGGCTTTCAATGCTAGAAACACTGCTAGTAGTTCTAGATGATTGATGTGCAGTCTTTTTTCCTGCACACTCCACCTTCCTTGTACTGTGTATTTCTCCATATGTGCTCCCCATCCTGTGAGCGATGCGTCCGCTGTTATTGTCACCTGTGGAATCGGTTCTAGGAACGACCGCCCCTTGGCAATATTTGTTGTGTTCCACCACTTCAGAGAGCGGTGTGTGCGGTCGTCTACCAACACCAGATCTGTAATCTGTCCTTGAGCCTGATTCCACTGTGTCGCTAAGCATTCTTGTAGCGGACGCATTTGTAGTTTGGCATATGGTATTAGCAGTATGCAGGATGACATCATCCCTAATAGCTGCATGAACACTCTTGCTGGTAGCGAGTGTTGTGGCTGGAATCTTTGAATGATTGTAAGCATTGTCTGGATTCTGACTGGATTGGGGTATACTTTGGCTTTTTCTGTGCCTATAGTAGCCCCCAGATATTGTTGAACCTTGCTTGGTTGTAGGTGTGACTTTGTGTAGTTCACTGTGAACCCTAGCTGGTGTAGTAGCTGAATTGTCTTTTGTGTGTTTTGAAGACATTCCTCTTGTGACTTGGCTTTTATTAGCCAGTCGTCCAAGTATGGGAAGACATGTATTTGTTGTCTTCTTAGGTGAGCTGCCACCACTGCCAGGCATTTTGTGAACACCCTTGGTGCCGTTGTGACACCAAACGGAAGGACTTTGAACTGATAATGTTGTCCTTCTACCACAAACCTGAGGTATTTCCTGTGGGCTTTGTGAATTGGGATATGAAAGTAAGCGTCTTTTAGATCCAGTGTAGAAAGAAAGTCCCCTTTCTTCAGTAAAGGAAGTACTTGTTGGAGCGTGACCATGTGGAAATGTTCCGAATTTATGTATGCGTTGAGAGGTCTCAGGTCCAGTATTGGCCTTAGAGACCCGTCCTTTTTGGGAATTAGGAAGTATAGGGAGTATACTCCTGTTCCTTGTTGGTGCTGTGGAACCTTCTCTATGGCATGCTTTTCTAGTAGGGATAGTACTTCTTGTTTTAACAGTGTCAGGTGATCTTGTTTCATTGGACGCTGTTTGGGGGGGATGTTTGGTGGGGTAGATGTGAGTTCCAGGCAATAACCATGTTGGATAATTTGTCTCACCCACCTGTCTGATGTGATGTTTTCCCAGACAGGTAGGAACTGTGATAGGCGTCCCCCGACCGGTGTTATATGGTCTGGGGGGAGCTGTATGAAGTCACTGCTTTGGGGTTGGAGAGTTGCGGTTGTTGTTGTTTCCGCGACCTCTACCTTTGTTGTTGTTACCTCTGTAACTACCTCTAGAATTACCTCTGGGTGATGTAGGTGTAAAAGAGGTTTGTTGCTGGCTTGTACCTGTATTTTTGGATCCTCCTCTATAGGTGGACCTACGAAAGGAACCTCTTTGTGTCGGCTGTTGCAATGCTCCCATTGATTTAGCCGTTTCCGTATCCTTTTTCATCTTTTCTAAGGCCTCATCTGTCCCTGTGCCGAAAAGTGTTTTCTCATCAAAAGGTTGGTTCAGTAATGATGTTTGTACCTCTTGTTTGAACCCTGAAACCCTGAGCCATGCATGTCTCCTTAACATGATGCTTGTGTTTATAGATCTTGCTGCAGTGTCTGCCGCGTCTAGGGCGCACTTGATTGAAGTGTTAGTAATTAACTTCCCTTCCTGTATGAGTTGATCTGCTCTCTTTTGATGTTCGTTAGGGAGATGTGTGATGAGCTTTTCTAACTCATCATAATGCGCTCTGTCATACCTTGCAAGTAGTGCTTGTGTATTAGCTATGCGCCAGCTGTTTGCCGCTTGAGATGCTACCCTCTTACCAGAGGCATCTATTAGCTTAGACTCTTTGTCAGGAGGTGGAGCTTCTCCTGTAGATAAAGAGTTTGCTCTCTTACGAGCGTTTGTGACTACTAGTGAGTCTAGAGGAATTTGCCCTTTAATGAATATTGGGTCTTTTGGAGCTGGCCTATATTTCTTATCAATCCTTGGGTTCAGTACCCTAGCCCTCACCGGGTCTTTGAATATTTCTGATGTGTGAGTGAGAAGGCCCTTAAGCATTGGTAGTGTTCCTGATGTTCTTTGTGTAGTAGGTAGTGTTTCTAATAAGAAATCCTCTATTTGAGGTTCTGCATGTAGTTCTACCTTGTGGTATTTTGCTGCTCTATTAATGAGTTGCGCAAAACCAGTATTATCATCAGGAGGTGAAGGTTTTGAAGGATACAGTTCAGGGTCGTTATCGTTATCTGACCCTACATTGTACTCTTCCCATGGGTCTGCCTCCTCTGGGATTGTGTCTTCATCATCCCCAGGGTGTTCTCCCTCCCCTGTGTCACTTTCTACATCTGTTGTAGGTGTAGATGGTCGTGTGGGAGGAATATTTGGCCTATTGTGAGGAAGAGGAGAAGAGGGTATGTCTCTAGGTTTTGGGGAATGGGGAGGAGTTGTATTTGTCCCCATTGTTCTCTTCTTCGGATGAGTCCTGTCGTCCGACTGTTCATTCTTCCTCTTTTTAGGTAGTTCTGTGACTACCTTGCCAGTTTGTGGATCAATAAACAGAGTCTTTTGTTTAGGATCTGTTTTATATTCCTGTGTCGGTACCGCAGCTTTTGGGTCCGAAAGGTGTTTTTTCTTCTGACTGTCCATTTGTGTTTTCGGCACCGAGATTTTATTCGGATCCGATGTTTTCGGTGTCGACGATGTCCCCGGTGTCGAGGGTGTTTTCGACGTCGAAACGTGTTTCGGTGTCGACATGGACTGTTTCGACTTCGAGCTTTCTTTGACATGGAGCTTCGGTGTCGATGTGGGTCGTCTATCGGAACCACCATGATGGGAGACCGAGTGTTTCGGTTTCAGTTTCGTTGCCGGGCCCGAAGGCAGGGCGTCGGAAACTCTTTTCGGTTGTCTGACCGGGCTCGAGGGCGGGGTCGACACCGTGCGGGGTCTGTTCTTTGGTAAAGGGACGTCGTCACTCACGGTTTGTTGGACGTCGATTTCCTCGACGTCGGACTCGTCCACTTCAGACCCCGCCTCGTCGGCCTCTTCTTCCTCCTGTTCTGGGTGCTGGTCCTCGAACAGCTCCGGGATTGCTTGTGACTGCATTCTCGATACCTCGTGTCTTCGGGCTCGACGGTTTCTAATCATCGATTTTGAAGAAAATGCTGCACAGGCCTCACAGTCCCTGGATTCGTGTTCAGGGGACAAGCAGAGGTTGCACACTTCGTGTAGGTCCTTGTGTGGGAACTTAGCACCACACGTTGGACATTTTTTTAATGGAGTCCTTTCCATGGACTCCGGGCTGGACTACGTCGAGCTGGTCTTCTCGTAGTCGTCGTTCTTCGAAACGCGTCGAGATGGAATTGGAGTCGCGTTCGATAACAATACCGTCGAATTGGAAAGGGTTACGCGCCGAATATAACCTTCTTTATTGAAGTCGGTCCGGAGCGCTTCGATCCTCATCCGAACCCGATGGCGGAAAAAAAACAATCTAAAGATGGAGCCGATGCCCATGCGCACTAACACCAAGAGGAGGAGTCATCTATGACGACAAAGACTTCTCCAGAAGAAAAACAAGTGCAATCATCCGAGCCCAACACCAGATGGCGATCTATTCATAAATGTACCATCTGCAGCCCATATGCCTCGAACATTGTGATTTCTTAAAAATCGCAATTTAGGAATCGCAATTCCTAACTTTGATGCATGTGGCCCTAGGTCTTCAGGTTGCAAGGGTAGCATTTAGCCTCCAGACTACTTCTAATTCTATAAATGGTATTGTGTACCAGCCCAGGTGTAGAATGTTGAGATGATTACAAGAACACAAGGCACAGAGGAGAATATCACAGCTGTGAACAAGCTACCTAAGTGATGTAAGTGTTTGGATGATGGAGATTATTCACATGAAGAATTCACCCAATCATTCAACCAATTGAAAAAATATGAACTTTTCTACTTATTTATGTAAACACAGATGTTTAAAATAAATGTCTAACATTTCTGAATACTGAATGTATGGAAGGGTATTTTGACTCTGTATTTTATTCTAATGAAATTAGCAACACTTTCTATAAAGTTTCTTGGATTCTTTGTTTTTAGCTATCTGTTAACGAAGCAATGTCAGTTGTACAAATCTACTCACCCACAACATTCCTTACACAAAATAGCCTCTGATAAAATGTGTCTCCTCTGCAAGACATCACACTTTTCCCTAACAATGCTTACCTTCTTTATCAATCTAAAATGCGTTGATCATTTTGTTGATTAGAATTTGCACAGTAGGCATCAGTAATATTCTTTCTGGTGGAAACAATATCTAACCCTAGATTCTTCACATTTAGGATAATCCCGGATGTCTTACTGCATGTAGATTTTCAAAAACAATTGCTCAAGCATGCCAGAAGGTGGTGGTACTAAGACTTGGAGATGGCTTTGTGCCACCCCACAAGTGATGGCACAAAGGCATATATGGGCCCCACCCCTGTGTGCTGACGTCATTTTGACCATGTCTGCAGATTTGGCGTTCTAGGCAGTAGTGCTTGATGAATGTTTGCACGGAGGCCCATGTAGCACGCTGGCAAACATCTAAGACAAGAACACCCATTGCCAACACGTTTAAAGCAGTTTTGCCCGAGTAGAATGCACTCATAGGCCCTCAGGGGGATCCTTCTTGGCCAGGACATACCATATCTTGATGAACAGGACAATCACCCTGGACTGGGTCTGTTTCTGCAAAGCCATCACCTTCTTAGCACCAGCAAAGTCCAAGAAGAGCTGGTCGTCTACTGGGTATTTACTTGTGCACCCTATGTAAAAACCAAGGGCACTTATCGGAGCATACTGGTGAAGCCTCTCCTCTTTCAAGGCATGTGACAGGAAGAAATTGCAGGAAGTGTGAGGAGAAGGTGGAAGATTACTGCCCTTTGTTGTGCCCGTGACCCTGGCGACCACTATGTCCTGTGAAGCTGTGAAAAGTGTCGACCAGCTGCTGAATTGGTTGTGAAGGCTGCCGCTGTAGATAGGCTAGACCTTGCCTCTGAATTTTCCGTATTAATAATAAATAAATAAATAACATAAAAAAGTAGGATCCGAGAGTAAAGTGTTTTTGAAGATGAATTTCATCCCTTCATAATTCGGTTTGATGTTGTGTTTGTATTAGTGATGAAATGTTGATTTTGTCTCATTTGTGTTATGGGTCGACGTTCAAAATAAAAGTAGTTAATGAATAAAATTACACAGGTTAGTGTGCTGAAACTGGAATAGGGTGAATAATCTCAATTTTCAGAATTCTCAATCTCTTGCTTATCTGAATATACAATTCTCATAACTTGCTAGTGTACATTACAGTGTGCCCTGTTGCTAATTTCCCTTAATCTCTCGTTTACTCATTCAATCCAAGGAACATACTGCTGTTTGTTGGACTTGTTCCCACTTCCAGCATGATCACTGAAGGAAGCAGAACATGTTACCGTCTTTTTTGTCCTTATTTCTGGCTCAGACTGGGACTCATCCTCTTCCTCTGATTCAGACTCGGACTCCGAGGAAGCACTCTCAGAGCTGCTGCCATCCTCCGACGAGGACTTCGGAAGTGATTTAAGGTTGGACTTCTTCATCTTCACCTTCTTGGGGTCTTCCTCTTCCTCCTCACTTTGATCGCTGCTGAAAAACATTTCGTTTTAGTGAGACTCTGTACACATAATCACACATTCACTCTTGTTCTGAGCATTAGTTTTATTGATGTACTTTCCTATATATTCTACTTGCCCTAACTGATCCAGTGGCAAACAAATAAAAGGTAAACAAGATCTGCTATCAATTCTACCCTAGAACCCTGCCAATTCACAAAACACTGGATAAAAGCACATTTATTTTTGGTCTCAAAGAATAAACATCTCTGTAGGAGTCCCTGCTACATGGTATGCAGATGTGTTCCTTGTGAAAGAGCAGAATGCTGTCACCCACAATGAAGTGGCTCAATGGATGAAGGGGGCTGACACAACCCCATGCTTTAGTGTGTGGGAGAAAAATGAGAAACACAACAACAGACCGGAGAACGGAAGGTGCGCGTCTGAGCCACTAAACGTAAGCAAGAAAAGCAGTCTCTGAGCCTTAATTGGGAAAACAAGCCTGATTGTCGGTCACAGGGAATCTCCCTTGTTTCTAAAACTCCTGTAACTGAATGGAAATTGTTCTCTAGGAGTTTTAGCATCAGTGAGATATTAAAAGATTGCTATTTTGTGGCAATTGTACCACTCAGGTTTGTGTTAATAGACCAGTGCACTTAAGGGTCTACAAACAATATAAAAGGAGCTGGAAGCAGGGGCGTAACACAGGCCCCTACAGGCCCCTGCAGCCCCCGCAGTGCGGGGGGCCCTAAGCTCCAGAGGGCCCCCTCGGCACTGCACTCTGCCCAGAGAGCTCCTGATTGAGCCTGGAGGGGGCCCCTCTGCATGCTGTCCAGGGAGGCCCCCTCAATTTTCGTTACGCCAGTGGCTTGAAGGATTATGGGACTTACCCTGTAACATCTGTTTATGGCCTTAGTGCTGTAGATTCACATTCTCTGCAGTCTCCTGCCATCTAGTGTTGTGCAAGTTGTTTTTTTTCTAAGAAGATTTTTGAGTCATAAAATCGAGTGATTTCTCCTCCTCAGTGATACTGCGCATGGGCATCGAATCCTCTGTTAGACTGTTTATCCACAGTCGGGTGAGAAAGGGCTGTAGAAATAGTGTAAAAATTAGGATGTCCATGCTAAATGCAAATGCATCACCTAAATATTGAAAATAACTACAACGGCTGCTGGTGTATGGGGAGCAGGTAGAGAACATGTGAATCTACAGCACTACATGCCACGAACAGATGCTCACAAGGTAAGTAACAATCCATTTGCTGTCATGTGTAGCTGTTGATACACATGCTCTGCATAGATTATAAAGCAGTCCCTCCTAACAAGCGGTGGCTAGCCTGTGGGAGCTACCGTAATTTGAAAAAGAGTATGTATACTACCTGACCTACATTGGCTTGTTGGCATGCGAAAACTTCAACATAGTAGTGTTTAGTAAATGTGTGTGGGTTAGACCATGTAGCAGCCTTACAAATGTCTGCCTTCCGGAGGACATCAGACTAAGTCCCTCACTCCTGCAGTTCCGCAAGAAATTAAAAACCTGGTTGTTTAACCAATAGTGCCTTCAGGAAAGATTCTCGGTTGCTGCAAGCCATGGGGAGCCGTAGGTACGCAAATATTTTTTAGCGCCAAGACGCCTGCGGGTATTTGTCGCGCTGTACAAATGACAATAAATAAATAAATAACATTAATAAATAAATAAATAAATAAATGTAAGCTATGGTAATATTTCCTAAAAAAGCCATAGTATCTAACTTTTTACGAGTGGAATGTGCTCTGGGAGTAATAGGTAAAAGTATTTTAGCTTTAATGCAGCACATCTGAATACATTTAACTATCCATCTGGCTATGCCTGATTTGGATATGGGGTTGACTTTATGAGGTGAAGAAAAGGCCAATCAGTTGCTTTGTTTTTCTGAATGTTTTAGTTCTATCAATGTAAAACCTGAGCGCTCTTAACATCTAGGGTATGAGGAGCTCTTTCTGCTACAGAATACGGGTTAGGGAAAAACCTGGAAGCTCAATAGAGTGATTAAGATCAAATTTAGAAACCACTCCAGGTAAAAATGTAGGATTAGTACGAAGATCCAGCTTGTCTTTATGTAGTTGAACAAATGGTTCTTGTAAGGTTAAAACCTGGAGCTTACTAACACACCTCAGGAGGTGATGGCAACCAAGAATGCCACTTTACATGAAAGAAATTGTAGTGGGCATGAGTGAAGACTCAAAAGGGGGACCCTTGAGCCTGATTAGAACAGTGTTAAGATTCCAAGAGGGTGCCAGAGGAAACCTCGGAGGGATGACTGTTGAACAATGAGAAAGCTGTCTATTTTGGAGATAGGCAGCTATGACAGCCAGGTGTAATATAATGGAAGTATAGGCTACATTTGCCTTTTGAATATGGACAATGTAGCAGATAATGTCTTGGACTGTAGCTTTAATATGCTCAATTTGTTTAGGTTGGCAGTAATAAACAAAACGTTTCCATTTTGCAGCATAACATGCTCTAGTAGTTGGCTTATGCGCTTACTTAAAAATGTCCATGCATTCTTGTGGTAAGTTAAGATAGCCAAACTCTAAGACCTCAGGAGACAAACCGCTAGATTGAGAGTTTTGGGGTCCAGGTGATTTATCTGTCCTTGATTGAGTGGGAAGGTCTAGCCTGTTGGGGAGTCTCTAATGTGGGACTACTGAAAGGTCTAGCAGTGTTGTAAACACGTGTTGATGCGTCCAAGTGGGAGCTACTAGGACTATGGTGAGAGATGTCTGCCTGAGTCTCTGAATCAGAAATGGAATGAGAGGGAGAGGTGGAAAAGCACAGGTAAAAATCCCTGACCAACTCATCCATAGTGTGTTGCCATTGGATAGTGGGTGTGGGTATCTGGAGGTGAAGTGTGGGCATTTAGTATTTTCGGCTGTGGCGAAATGGTCTATTTGAGGAAACCCCCACTTTTGAAAGTAGGATAGGAGGAATTGTGGGTGGAGTTTCTACAAGTAAATCTGTTGCTGCATCCTGCATAGAAGGTCTGGAAAATTGCTGACGACTCGCAGCAGATACTATGCCAAGACAACCTTGTGAAATAGTTGAGCAAGGAAAACTTTCAGGGCAGGGAAAATTGGCTGAAGTGCCAAGTAGTTGATGAGTAGGGATTGATGTTTGGCATTCCACAGATCTTGTGTCCACCTGTGGGTCAAAAAGATGGTCTTTGTCGAAAGGCATGTTAAGGACTGCCTGTTAGACTTCGGGCTTGAAGCCAGAACACCTGAGCCAAGCATGTCTCCTAAGAAGAACGCTGGTATTAATACCTCTAGCGGTGGATCCGCTGCATCTAGGGCACACCTGATGGAATTATTGGTGATAGCTCGACCCTCTACAACAATCTGCTGCCTCTTTGATGATGGTCCTCAGGGAGATACTGTAGATAGGTCCTCCATCTCATCTAAATGAGCTCTATCATAACATGCTAGAAGTGGCTGGAAATTGGCAACACACCTGTAATTAGCTGCCTGCGCTGCCATTCTTTTTCCTGCTGCCTCAATACACTTACTCTCTTTTTAAGGAGGGGGCGTATCCCAGTTGCCTGGCTTTCTGCTCTCTACCACGCAGTAGTGGCAACTATTGAGGTTGATGGTACCTGACTTCGTATAAAAATGGGCTCTAAAGGAGCCGCTTTGTACTTTTTATCTACCCGTGGGGTTATAACTCGGGCACAAACTGGCTCTTTGAAGATGTCTTCAGAGTGTCGTAGCATGCCAGGAAAGATGGGTAAAAATTGTGTATCACTGTAGGTGGATGAGAGGGTATCATAGAGGAAGTCTTGCTTCAAAGACTCCTTGTGTAGCTCAACGCCATGGTAAATAGTTGCTCTATTAATGCACTAGCATCCTCAGGAGGGGAGGGGAGAGCTGGCTAAAGATCCATATAATTTGGTGTTACGGGATCTGCATCATATGTGTCCCATGGGTCAGAATCCCCTAATGGCTCTCCCATACCTCAGTGTTTGCGCCCCTGGTGACTCTGGAGGTGTAGCATTGAGGGTCATGATGTGGAGATGTAGGAGAAGGAGGGGATAGTGAACGTGGTGATGATGGTGGGGGAGGATGATGAGTAGGGCTGGTAGCATTGTCCTTTGTCCTCTTTCTGAGAGAACAGGAACATCCAATGCATCCTCAAAAGTGAATTGCCTCTCTGGTGGAGGAGAGGACATTATTATTCGCCCAGTGCCTTCTTGAATCTGGATCTTCTGCTGTCTTATGTCCATTGTTTCAAGGATAGGCTCGACCAGAGACATTGAAACTGAGGAATACTTTGAGGTTTCGTTCTCGGACGATTTCTGAATTGAGGTTTTAGGAACTGAGGAGTGCTTTTTGTTCAGCACCGAGGTACCTGGTGTCGGTTGTTGCATTGGTCCTGGAGGTTGGGTGGAGACTGAAGCATGTGCTCGATCCAAGGAAGTTGATACCAAGGGCTTAGTCTTGTTGGAAAATTTTCTTTGCAGCCGGTGGGGCAACCAAAGTGTTTTTTCGGATCTGACCATGGTCAGATGGTAGTGGCGGTCCGGGGACCTCTATTAGTGGAAAGGGCAAGTGTTTTAATGTCTGCTTGGGTGTTGGTGCAGAGTGTGGGGTGATAGTACTCACCTGCTGCCCGTGTGGCAGGGTGTACTCTGATTCCTCCTCCACACTGGAGCCGGAGATTTCTTTGACAGAAAAAGCCCCTTCTTCCTCAGAAGCGGGCTCTTCCTGGGTGTGCTCCTCCCAGGAAATGTCTTCATTCCGGTGAGACATCTCCAATGGACTCACCCTTCGATCCTGGAGAGCCTTTTTCGAAGGAAAAGACTTGCAGGCTTCACAGTCAGCCTCGCTGTGATCGTCGTAACTGCACCAAAAGGGAGGATTACTTCCGTGAAGCAAGAACTTTGCAGGCTAAATTGATGATGAGATCATATCCATATAGGCTTGTTAAGAAGGCTATGAAGCGAGCCTGGTACTATGACCGTGGCGCTCTACTTAGCATAAAAGACAAATCTGGCACAGAATCTCAACAACCATTAACTTGTGTGATGACCTTTGGGTCAGAATCTAATCAAATAACAAAAATTATCAAACACAACTGGCACCTGATAAAAAAAGTGGAACCACAGCTAGCTAAGCCTCGCTTCGCTTTCAAAAGAGGGCGGAATTTGCGTGATTATCTGGTACGGGCGTATAAAGAACCAGCCCCAACTACGATACAGACACAGTAGGGTTTGCCACCGATTACAGGGCATTATCCTTGCGGTAGCTGCACTGCATGCGCTACAACTAGTGCTATGAAAGTCTGGAATCTTAATGGTAGTGAGATAAAACTGTACCACCATTCAAATTGTCACACAAAAAACGTGATCTACTGCATACAGTGTCCCTGTCTGTTGATTTATATCGGCAAAACAACCCAAGAAGTCAAAAACCGAGTGTTACAACACCAATCTCGCATAAGATGCAACATACTCACTGCACCTCTTGTCGAACATTATCAGCAAATGTCACATACACCACAAGATATGAGATGGCTTGTATTGGAAGTAGTGAAATGTACCAAGCGCCACCATAATGTAAATCGTCTACTTACTTTGAAAGAAAACAAGTGGATCTGGAGGTGTAAATCAGTGGAACAGGGATTTAATTCAGTTATTGAATGGCAGACCTTGGCCACACTGTAATCCTCAACTCCATACTGTCATGTGAACATTGGTTTTTGTTATATGGGCATGGACTTGGCATTTAAGGGCTGGTATTGCATCATTGGACAGCCGCAATATCTGACTAGTTAGTGAGAAGACTAAATTTGCTTTTCCGCTAGAGATCGGGTATGTTTCGGATCGCTATAGTATCATACCATAAAAAACTCTAACCTATACTTACTGTTCCAATATGGCGGCCATTTTTACGATCTGTATAAAATACGTGAATGGGGCCGCGGTTCAGATAATCAATAGGATGAGGTATTTGTATTTGGTCGAGCTTGGTATTGGCTATTATCTATATACAAATTACCAATAAAACACATTACTGTGTAGATCGACTATGACCCTAATAGTAGGATGCATATTTCAAGATGGCCGAAATTGTCACGTGATCTTTTTCGAGTGAGCTTAAGGATTTCGTGTAGCCAGTTCGGCGTATTCGCCTGATTGTTACCGGCAGAACATGAACAGAGAACGTGGAGGACTCCAACTACTATAGTAAGTGGCTTAACACGCAAGGTTCCCGCTTTTATTTATAAATAGAACTGATCATTTGTCGGTTCACCCATAGCCAACACCTTGACATACAATTTTTTGTCTTTAGGTGATTAATACGCTATTGTGGAGCATTGATGTGAGTATGGCTAGTTGAACCCCTACATCCACTGATTGGAGGTGTTTTCACTGTGACGACCTTTAAACTTAGGGCAGGGTTATATTGAAAATCATTCTGTTTTCACAGAACGACATTGGTGACTTGTGTCCAGTGATTCAAAAGTTATGTGGAGTATCTGAACCTCCGGCTGGAAGTATATGGTAATATGAGTCTATGCAGTTTATTTAGTTTTATGGTGATTGGTCAGTCCACTGTATACACACTATTTGATGGGTTTATTTGGGAACACTTTGGGTGTTGAACACTTGGTTGTTTTTAAAGTGAGTAGACGATACCTCTCAATGCAGGGAACTTAAGGTTTTTCCTTCTTCTTGATTGTATTTATTTGTAGATATTGATGTGCAACTTGTCCGTCCTGATGATGGTCCCAAGGATTGTATAGATGAACGGGGGACCGAAACGTCGACAGTTTAACACTGTTTCGCAAATATAAAGATCATTTTCTTGACCTCAAACTAATGTATTGATGTTCACAATTGAATGAGATATATGGTCTTTTGCTTGGTCCATATGAAGGAGCGAAAAGTGTTGTTATACTACCGAGAATGAAATGTGAATATTGGAGTAGTATATATGTTGCCATATTTCAGTTTTTAAAGAATTTTGAATAAATAACATGACAAACTGTATTTCCTGCATTTTGTTTATTGAAGATCACTGTTTGGTGACTGAATTACACTAACCTAAGTATTATAAAACAAATCCTGTGAAGGCATATTTTGCTTCTGTAAGTGATCGGGTGAAAGGCACAGGTTGCACAACAGTTGTTTATTAGTGTGTGGCTATATGGAGTGGCACTAAAGGCAAAATCGAAAAGGCGTTCGTTCTATCAGGAACACTTCTTTAGCACTAACTGTGCACGTGAGATGGTAAAGCAGTGGGTTCTGAGTAAACTTTTTTCCAATCCAATTTAGCAACTTAAAAAAAATGAAGATATTCATTCCACCAGTGGCTGGTATGCAGTATGCTAGCCACTCTAGCATAAGAGCGGTGATAAGAGCTGTGGGATGCAGATTTCTCCTCTTCAGAACTATCATCATTAGTATCTACTCTGAGGTTTCCGGTGAGTTGGCGTCCATGTTAGAGGTAGAGACGAAAAAGCTACTGCATCCCAAGCAGGAGTGTGGGGACTAGTTGGCTAACAAACAGAAAGGTTGAGCCAGTAAACAGATTTATTCGTAGGTTTTATTAAATACATCTTCAGCTGGTGAATTGGATTATGCAGACCTTGGCCTGATTAGATACATTTCTGTAGCATGTCTGGTAGCTGTGAAAGTTGTATCTTCTATTTTCTTACAGGCAAACTGTCCATAGTATCTGCAGCAAAAGTGTATTGGTAAACACTCTTTATACGCAGCCTAAGGGATCCCATCTGAGAATAGGATACCTGAGAAGAAACAGAAGAATCTTCTCTGGAAGTGTGGGACAGAAGAAGGTGGAGTAGCTGGAGGCTAAGGCTGTGAATTTTGAACGATTCTGAAAATCACAAAACAAGGATACTGCCATCGACTGACAAAAAAAATGCTACAATGAGCCCAGCGAGCAAAGAACACTGATACTGGTGGAAACACTTTCAAACTATATAATTACCAATAACCAGTGTCTGCTGATAGTTCTGAAAGGATGACCTAAGTTTCCCTGGTAGTTATTTGTGAATTCCCACACAGAAAGTTTTTCTGTGGGCCTGTTTTATGTAGTGTGCCTTGCTGTCATGGCAACCAGTCTTACCTTTCTGCATTCTGAGGAGGAGCTTTACGTGGGACTTCCTTCACTTTCACCCTTTTGGTCTTTTCCTTATCGGATTCAGACTGATCTCCACTCTCCTCTTCTTCTTCTTCCTCCTCTTCATTGCTTTCCGTGTCAGAGCCACTCTCGCTGCTGCTCTCACTTGCAGATGCACTGATGGACTCTGGTTTCACCTTTTACTGTATAGAAATCTAGGACCGATCTGCGGCCAATGAACCAGTTTTTTAATCCCCATATTCATCGGAGCTGCTGAATAACGCCGGATCTGCCATAGTCTATGTAATCGCGCATTGTCTGATCATAGAACGAGGATCTTCATGATACTAGTGGATAGGAACTAACCGTGATCGTTCTCGAACCTTGTAAGAGAAGTCTCTTTGGCTGGAGTCTCTTCTTTTGTCCTCATTTTAGAAATTACTGACAACGTTTGTTATTCCCTTTTCTACGGGTGTTTTTGTCCCACCTCCTATTGTACATCTCCGCCCTGATGAAGGTGTAGCCCCGGCTAGGCGAACACACCGAAACGCGCATTGGCGTTACTTGTGTGGTGGCAGCTGGATTATTTCTTCCCCTACCTCCACATTGTCATCTGACCATCTTGAGGCTGTTATGCACAGTTTTTAATTTCATATCGTTTTGTGAATCTGGGTGAATGATGTATGAGTCATTATGATGAATTCTGGGAATGCATGGCTATATGAGTGTGTTGTGTGAATTAGGTGTGTGGGACTAGATTGTTTGAATTTTGCCTTAATTAATTATTATGTGCTTTGATAATTATCATGTGTATTTATTAATTGTTGAAATGACTACGCATACATTAATAAAATTGCTATACATTTTGTAAAAATGTATGTGATTATTCACCTCTGTTCTTGATTTGCTCCAGAGATGGTGATTGTATCGTAGGACCCTTTTTTAGGGCCTAGTTTTGAAACTTCGGGGCAGGCAGTTACCTGTGTTTTTGGTGTTCTCTTTTCCCCTGTCTACCTGCCTCAATCCTTATCTGGGGACCCCCTTCTTATTAGTATGGCAACCAGTCTTACCTTTCTGCATTCTGAGGAGAAGCTTTACGTGGGACTTCCTTCACTTTCACCCTTTTGGTCTTTTCCTTATCGGACTCAGACTGATCTCCACTCTCCTCTTCTTCTTCTTCCTCCTCTTCATTGCTTTCCGAGCCAGAGCCACTCTCGCTGCCGCTCTCACTTGCAGATGCACTGACGGACTCTGGTTCTAAGCAGAAGGGACACACAATTGGACGACTTTGGTTAAAAGTGATTTATAAATGTGTGGGTTGATAATGAACTTGATCTGCCACAGTCTGGCCTGAGGACCGCAGTTTTTTTTAGCAGTGTTTGATTGTTCTTGAACTTTGAGAGCAACCATATAACTTTGCTAGTAAAGAGTTAAGCAACTGAAGGACTCTCTCTTCATAAAGACTAGGCTCTGTGCCCTGCATACAGGAGCTTAACGGATCACTGCCTAAGGGACACACCGAGGGGCAATACAATGAGGCATGTTTCTTTCTTACAATTAAATAGACAGTAATAAGGATACATACTAAACTGAAAAATAAAGAATTCAAATAGAACATACAGCCTAAACACGGAGAATCATTGTTTCTGCTGATCAAAACCACGCAAGACAAAACGGAACGTGAAATGGCTAGTATAATGATCTGCGCTCACTGATCACTCTATACCATACATTATAAGCCCTAGCAGGTCGCCTTAGAGCCACTAGGGAGTGCAATAGTGAGATGCAGCTAAACAAGCTTGTGCACATAGGGTTACTGCACATAGAATGCAAACTAGGACTTTCTTGCTCTGGATTGGTCAGCCCTGATTCATAACCCATGTTCACTAAGTCATCTTTAGTCGTGTTACAATCCATCACTGCTGGGGGTGTATCAGTTGCACATGATCACCTACAGACAATTCGCCAAACATGGTCATACTGCAGCTCAAAGTTTGTTTAAACCGTGACAAACACACTGCATGTCATATGGCAATGCAGGACTATTAAATACGATCATGGCTTATCTGTTATCCAGCATGCATCCTCATTCATGCTGCATTACAGCACATTGCTAACTGAATAGTATTGAGGACCGGTATACATTATGAATCCTGTTACCTCTGATTTACAATTACTAATGACACAAAGTCAGGTAAAATAAAAGGAGGTCCACTAATCCTGCATGATACAACTAACACAGGTGGGTGTCTTAGGCTGTTTAAGTTCTTTGCAAGGTGACCCATAATTGAATGTGGGTAGAGTAACCATTCTGAGAGTAAACTTAAAAAGCCAAAACAATATATATCCTAATTTAATGAATTATATTTGGACAGCCATTGCTGGCACACAGTACTGCAATACAAGATGAGGGTTCTGTCATCAATGAGTCAGTGGTAGTTCACAACTCAAAGGATGACATAAAGGGTTGCTATCAAGCATTGTAGATTATTAGAGTGGTTGTGTGCTTTATTGTACACTGCCATAACAGTACTCCTGAGCAAACAGAAGGAACACTAAGAGAAACACATAAGCCGCACAGCATGAAAACCCTAAAGACCCCGCTTCTCACAAGTATGAGAAGCAAAAGAAGTGACCAAATCAGGTATTTAAAAATGTCATTAAAGATTTTTCAAAATCACTTACCACTGTCTGCAGATTCTGTGGGCCCAGATTCCCCTTCTGAGTCTGAGTAGAATGGCTTCTCCACTTTCTCCTTCCTCTTCTCCCTGCTGGTACACTTGGTCCACTCAGGAACCTGGACAGAAAGTAGTAAAGAAGGCATAGAAAAAATCTCCTAAGAACATTGGACAATCCACACACTTGTACTGATAGCCCACTATCAGACCACGTCAGGAGAAGACAAAAAGATAAAGACCCTATGTACCTTGAGTAACCACATTTTGTAGGCCCATAACTCTGCAAAGGTGTCTTAGTTGGTAGGTGCTATATAAAGATGGCATCCATATTTGCTTAAGCACACCACATGCAAATTATAGTTTGTAATATCACAAAATGAAAACATGGAACATTTGTCATTCTGTAAATCAGAATAAGAAATAAAATGAAATGTGAAAATAAATCAATCAATACCACTAAAACTGTTCCATGTGATTCTTCGCTTTACTTAACAGGCGTAAAACAAATTAAGATGGTGTACCTGGACCCTTATATGGTGCAGAACTTAACCAATATCAGCCACACTTGCACATTTGACAGGTAGCGTAGAGAATTAAGGACATCTTTGGGCACAGCATTGCAACTCACAGAATGTTTAACTTACCCATGTCCTAGCTAAATCTTGTTTGAGGCCTGTAGTTTCTACATGACACACATAGGGATCACACAAGAGCAGAGACATGCATCAATATCAGTCCAAACGGAGATGCTTGGCAGGCAACAATGTAGTACTATCCTATTTTCTGGTTACTACTTAGCACGTAAACATTCAAGTTAAGTACATGTTAGGAGTACAGGAAGGACCCTGCTGGGTAACTTTGACATGAATGGCACAGTGTTACCGACCTAGCTGCTACAGATCAATGTGATACTGTAGTATTTGAGCATCAAGAACTGAATGCTCAACAAGTGAGTTCTGGTATACATAGTCCTATCTCATCTATTGACATCCACTAACATAATGTGTTGTGTTAGTCTTTTGGGATGAAACAAGTTGCACCGAATGTATTCTGCTGTGTATTCTACCTCTTGTAAAGGATTTAATTCATTTATTAATAGATAGCAGGAGGCAAAATCATAATACCGGCGCAGGAACCAGTAGTACAGAAATTGAATAGAGATACATTTTTGCAAATGTATTAATGTAAATGTCATCAAAATTCACTTCAGTGAAATCAGGATCTTCTTTGGATCATAAGTAAGGACACACTTGCAGACTGTTCTCTCCTTTCTTTCGCAAGCTTTTGACGTTTCCATTTTTCATTATTCAGGGCAATATTCTGGGGTGTAAAAATCCAATTTAAAGTTGGGGTAGGCTGAATAAAGAGGAGGTTTCTCTTATGTTTGGGAAACTAGAAAACAAGAATAGTGAAGATGGAGTTCCATCACTCATCTTAAGTAGGCAACCTCATGTGCTCCTATTGCATATGTTCTAAGTAATAGCTTTTTATCGACCACTGGAGAACTATGTCAGTTTCTCTTAATTTTTAATATTTTAAATGATAAGCAGAACTATAATACTTTTTTTAAAGTATTCCGTGCACCTTTAAATATTTAAAATATATATTTTTCTCAGAAGCGGCGTTCGTAATCCACTATCCACACAAGGCACAGTAGAATGCGGATGGTTATATGGTTACGCTTTATGCTACTGACTTTACTTTATAGCTTTCTTGTGATATAATGTAGTACCTGCAATCTGTTATGCATTTATTACGTATAATAATATCGCCAGGAGCTATGGCAAACCTTTTGCTCAAATGTGAAGATGAACGTATTCATGCCTCATTACTGAAGCCATTATTATTAAATGTTTTCTTCCACGCAGAAGTTCTCTCGACTGTTCACTGTCAATATTGATTAGGGATCATATTTTGAAACATCGTAAAGAGAAAAGTAACTATCACATTTTAAAGTTAAAATCAATGTAAAGGTGGCATCCATACTTGTGCCCTCTGGGTAGATGTGCAGTGAGACATTCAAAGACATGTCTCTGATGACAGTGGTAATGGACACCATCACAAAGGTTACCGAGAACGCAGTCCCGCTTGCTCCCAAGTGCTGCCTATTAAACATATGGGAACCAACAGTACTTAACCATGCGGATAGGCAGTGGGCCACAACGGAGGTGATGGTAGCTAAGTGGAATATTGCTCAGAAATGGGGGGCATCGCAAGCCCCAACCCTAACGGACTGGTGTAAGGACATGGACATGATCATGGTGGCCAAATAAGCTACATATATTCACAGAGGATGCCCCAAGAAATGGGGAAGGGTGTGGGATAAATTGAACGCATACAGAGGCCATATATGGACTCCTCCTGTCATAGATCAAGGCTCAGACGACGAGGTATAAGAGGCAAAGATGTATGATCTGTACGTTGCTATGTATAGTGATATTGCTGAGATGCTGTCAAAATGATTTCTCCATTAGAAGAAATGTACCTGCAGATCTTCTGTTACATACAATAAAATGTCTCTGATTGACTTCTACAATGTAAAACTTTGGGACTTGAAGAACTAATGTAGACCTATCCGCTGGGTGGCATAAATAATCTATAACAGACGCTTGCTGCCAAATCTATCTGTTGTGCCAATTCACCCAAGTAGCACATCTTTTGTAAGTGGTATACATATTCCAGAGCGACACATAGTATCCATTTTTTATGTTGAGTGATAAAATGTACACACAAGCTAATTACAAGCTTGGAAGGGTATCATCTTTCTGCACTTTCCAACTCAGTCCCCATTCCTTGTGAATAAGGCTGTGGTCAAGATGCCCAATTCCATGACTATGGCCTGAAGTAGATGGAAAAAGTACAAGCACACTGAGAAAGCTGAAATGAGGAAAACCCACAAGGTCACACAAGGCCCGGATGTCCTTGATCTCTACCCTATGTCTTTATTGCTCTTTAGTGGTCATGGAAATCGCAACAAGAGGGGCAGATTTCTGAGAATCTAGACAGAAAATTAAATTGACCAGAAAGAGTAGATAGGTGACAGGACAAAGGTCTGCACAGCAAATCACGCAAGACACACCTCTTTCCAATCTCCCAACAGCCCGATGCGACCCGCCTGGGGTACGACTGTTTCCTCCTCCTGCAGACATTGGTGGGAGAATACATTTATGACCGTATATTGTGTGCAACCCCTCACATTCATTCCTGCTTCTTAACAGTCAAACTCTCCTACCTAACATCCACACTCCTGTTTCTGTATGCATACAAGGCCTCATCAGTATGTCTTCCTTTGATAGTATTTATGCCTTCAAACGTGGCTATGAGCTTTCACAACATCTGTGACCCTGGGGTGAGCAGTCTTAGTCCTTCTCAAAGCTAAACATTTGTTTCTGAGCTCAAAGAGTGGTGCAATGGAGTCTCATTGCCAAGTTACTTAGGAGCAGTTGTATCTTTCTTCAAATACATTCTTTTTACTGGGTGTTGTGTGCTGTCATTTCAAAATCTGTTTTATAAATAGGGCACCCAGTTTTATGTTTCTATTGATATTTACAGATAAATAGAGAGGGAAAATAGTATTTCCTGTCTGTTTTTATTTTTTAAAGTGGAAAAATACAGAAGATCATGCTTCTTCTGAGTGACCTTTGCTGCTGCCCTTCAGGAGTTCTAGGCCAACAGCTGAGCAGATAAACAGCATGGGGAGTTAAAAAGGAGGAGGAGTTTCCTTAAATACAGGCATATTTTAACATATATTTGTATATAATGTTAATCCTTGCCTGCGCATGTAGTGTTTTGCTATATTGGCTGCTAAATTTGCTAAAACGCAACAGAATGATTGCATGTTTATCAGTTAAATAAATGTGGAAATATACCATTATATCACTCCATTTGTTCTTATAACACAAAATAAATATGGATAAATATAGACGTAAATGTTGAAAAAATAAATGCCATAAAACCAGGCGCCCTATTTCTAATGACAATGACACTAACATAGAAATGTATGGCTATGGGTTGTTATGGAGTAAATGGTGCTGTTCCCCACAGTGCACATTGTAAGTTACCACCAAAGATTATCATGCACGTCCAGGAAGATTTGAGTGTCCCAATAACCCATATCGCACTGCTGTCTACACTATTCCAATTATTTCTGAATTCTCTCACCCAAACATAACTACTATTTTTTATCTACATAATCACATTTATAAATGTAGCATTTTATATAGTGCTTCTCAACCTAGGGATTGGTGATGGTGTGCTTTAAATAATAATAATAAAAAGATAACTTATTTTTTCACAATTTAAGTGTTAAACAACAGTGACAAAAAGGGAATAGTCAAGGAGAAGAAGTATTGAATTTGGGGGAGGAACATGGGAGGATGTTTGAATAGATGAGAATCAAATTTGACTAAAATATTATTATGACAGTTGCAGTGCGTGCTCAGTCCTCACCTCCACATTGCGTACTGATGGGTCTGGGGCAGCCTCTGGCCAATCTGGAAGCTCCTGGTAGCCGACTGCTTTGGAGTTCAGCAAGTGAGAGAGTGAGCCAAGCTGGAAGTGGTCCCGATCTTTCATTCGGAGAAAGGGCACATGAGTGATACAGAAAAAAAATCTAGAGATGAGGTTTCAATATAACTCAATATACTTTTTTTTAAACTTATTTTTATTATAGTACTGCATTATTTGTCACAATAATTTGTACATTTTACAATTTTCATTGTCTGCCTATAGGGACATTAGTGAGGTTTACATCTCGGCATGAGTTGTGTACTAAGGTTTACTCACCCAGCTCAATATAATTTTTAATCATTCCATTTAAAACATCTTAATCCAGTTTTTATGGGCATGTTCTATCAAAAACATACAAACGAGTTTGAAGTGGCAAAATGTAGGTGATGTTCCAACAGTGATTGTGAAAACATCTTATTTCAAGAGCTTGCTTGCCCTCCACTCGCTCAAGTCTATGAAGGATTAGTTACTTACCTGTAATCCTAGTTCTCTTCCAGTGGTATTGTAATAATCCAGGAAACAGCTTGAATTTAAAAGGTTTATTCAACAGCACAGCATAAGTTCCTAGTACAGCTGCATCAAGGTTAAACTGACAGAAAGTGCAGAATGCTACATGAGGAAAACTCTGTTCAGAACATGGAATGCAAGCAGAAACATAACATGTCGCATGCAGTTAAAGGAACAGTCTTACAAGACTAAATAATAAATAAAAGCTATATCAGAATGTAACACATCCCCCTCATTAAGAAAATAACATATATATGTATTATACAAAATCTTGTAAAGAAGTGGGTCTTCTTCTGACTCGTGTATCATCTTTGACCCTTGAAGCCACTGAGTCAGAGAAAGAATTATCGTTTGTTTCAACACTGTCTAAATCACCATTAGACTGAAACTGTACATCATTTTGCGTTGGACATTTGGCAACTTTACTCACATTCCAAACTTTGCCATCTTGGGTAATGACAGAATTAGTGAAAACCTTTTTAACCTGCCTAGGTCTGCCATACTTACTCATGCCTTTGCTGACCATGAAAGGTTTCAAGATTCTGACCCAATTACCAACCGCCAGATTATGCTCTTTGGTTTTCCACCTTTTATTGTACCACAAAGCTGACTTGCTTTGCTTGCAACTAACCTTGTTGGCAATTCTTTCAATGTCAACTTCATCTTTTGTTAAATTTTTGCATTTCTCCTTAAACCACCAGGGACATATATTCGAAGCAGGATCTCTTCCTTTAAGTAGTTTGAAAGGACTAACCTCCGTGGTGGTATGAGGAGTTATGCTATAAGTCCAAAGCTTCTCTCTAAGCACATTCAACCAATTACTTTTCTCCTTAACAGCTTCAGCAACAAAACCCTTTACTACTCGGTTAAAGCGCTCAACCTGTCCGTTCTCATGTGGTTCATAAAGAGATGTCCGAATGTGCTTGATATTGCAACCCTTTAAAAATGATTGCATCTCAGCCAAAACTAACTGTACACCATTGTCAGACACTAACACTGAGGTAGACCCCTCTCTCGCAAAAACTTCTTTGAAAAAGGAAATAACCACCTCAGAAGTAACTTTAGCCACAAATGATAATCTATCATGACTAATGCGAAACGTGATGCTTCTGGCAAAATATGGAAAGGGCCCGAAATATCAAACGCTATTTTATTCCAAGGAAATTCCGGCCATTGCATTTTTGTCATTGACACAGCACTCACTACACTCCCTAACTGTGCGGTCAACAAATCTGTCCATCCCTGGCCACCAAAAATTGAATCTTATTAAACGCTTCATGGCCGAAATCCCAGGATGGGTTTTATGAGCTAACTGAAGTATCAGTTCTTGTATACCAACTGGTGGAATACATTTACCAGATTTGAAAATCAAATCTCTTTCGCACCATAACTCATCCGCCACATTATAAAACGGAAGTAAATCATCTTTGACATTGGATTTGTTGGGCCAACCCTCAAGGAGATATTTTTTTAACCAAACCAATTTTTCATCATCATCTTGACATTTTGACCAACATTGCTCAGTGATGTCCCGATACTGAGGAGAAACAAAATCAGACAAACTTAACACAAAATCAACCTGCCTGAGACAATCAACTTGGTCAACTGTACTTCCATAAGGCAAATGTGACAGACAGTCAGCAGTAACATTTTTCTTTCCAGGAATATATTCCACTGTGAAGTTGTATTCCTGTAATTTTGATGCTAGGCGTGCAATTCTTGCCGTGGAGTTCCAACCTCCACCAACCGATAAAATATGTACAAGCGGCTTATGATCTGTTCTTAAAACAAACTTACTGCCCCATATGTAAATTCTATAATGTTCAATAGCCCAGACACAAGAGAGCAACTCTCTTTCAATGACAGCATACCTGCGCTCCGTTTCACTCAACGTCCTAGAAGAAAAGGCCCCATTCCATTCTATGGCACCATCTGTCTGCGACAACACACACCCAAGACCATACAGGCTTGCATCAGTGGTAATAATACATTTTTTACCCATTCTAAAAGGTTTCTAAGTTGGCGAATTTACAATATCATTCTTAATGTCAGTGAATGCTGTTTTTTGTTCAGCTTTCCAAACAAACTCATTACTTTGTCTTAGTAACCTCCTTAGTGGCTCCATTTTAGTAGCGAAATTTACAACAAATTTACTGTAATACTCGCACATGCCTGAGAAAGACAGTAGTTGTTCCTTGTTGCTCGGAGAAGGAGCTTTGAGAATAGCCTCCACATTAGATTTTTTAGGAATCAAACCTTCCCCCGACAATGTATGGCCCAAGTACTCTACAGATTTATTAAACAATTTGCATTTGTGTGCCTGGAGGGTAAGACCAGACTTTTCCAGTCTATTACACACTTCACTTAAGTGTGAGGCATGCTCAAACTCATCTTTGGAAAAGATCAAGATGTCGTCCTGAAAACATTTAACAAATGAATCAAGGTCTCTAAAAATTTGGAACATAACCCGTTGAAAAACAGAGGCAGCGGATGCTAACCCAAAAGGCATTCTTTTATACTGAAAAAGACCCATGGGAGTGATGAAAGAGGTGTCTTTTTTAGATTCCTCAGTGAGCTCAATTTGATGGTACGCAGATCTGAGATCTAATGTGGAGAAAATCTGCGCACCATCAAATAGAGAAACAAGCTTGTTTATATTTGGAAGGGGATGACAATCTATAATTATATTGGAATTTAGTGCCCTCAAATCAATGCAAACTCTTAATTTTTGATCATGCTTCCGTACCAAAACTATGGGCGAAACCCATTCTGATGACTCAATGGGTTCTATAATGTTATCTTTAAGTAATTCGTTCAACATTTCCTTTAACTCATCCCTAACATTGAGAGGAACCCCTCTTAATCTTTGTTTAACTGGAAGTCCTCCTTCCTTCAGCACTATTTTATGTGCACATTTTTTTAATTTCCCTAACTGATCAGAGAAAACTTTATCAAATTTGTTGCTCCAAAAGGAAATATCATTTTTCCCTACCTCACTGGGACACATAGAATTTAACATATCTTGCTCACTACACAGTGAAATGGGGTCTTTAGCACGTGGATTTAACATGATACCCAGTTCCCATTGGTCATGCCAACCCAGTACATTAATACCTTTAACTGCAATATACAGTTTGATATGGGCTAATCTGCCCCTGAAGCTTAACGGAACCTTGAAATATCCTTCAACATCAATTTTGTTCCCGTTGAAACCTTCTGCTAATATATCAGATTGTTGAAAACTAGCAATATCACATACTTTTTGTAATTTTTCATTAAAATATTCTCTAGTAATTATGGTCCAACGAGACCCAGAATCTACCATAAATTCGATGGCAATAGTAAAAACATGAAAGATACATTTTGGTGATTTCTTACTGGTTAGCATAACACAACCATTTTCAACAATAGAGACAACATAACCTCTGTCAAGATTTTGTTCTAGACAATCGCTGCTACTGCTACCAATGGATGAGACTTTTGCGGGTGTAATATTTTGAGAGGATGGACGTGTTTGTCCTGTTCGCAATTGACTGTTAAAACGTCTCTCTCTACAGACATTACTAAAGTGTCCTACTCTACCACAAACGTTACATGTTTTGTCAATAGCAGGGCAACCTTGAAAAGATGCGATATGTGATTTGCTACCGCACCTATAACACGAAACAAAATTATTACTAAATTCTGTCCTCTTATTATTGATACCATATTGATTCTTATCTCTCACTTGTGCAGGAATAAACCTTTTGTTGTCAGTTTTGGGCTTTACAACACATACTTCTTCTTCAGAAGTGGTTTTATTATGGTTAGAACTTTGTTTGACAACAATGTCCATCCATTTTCCCGACAACTCGGTGGATTTAGCGATGGCAATTGTTTCTTCCAAGTTAGGGTCACCCATGCACCATAATTTATCCTGAGTTTTTTTGTTCTTAACATGAACAATGATCTGGTCACGAATCATTTCATCAGACATAGATCTGAAATTACAATGCAAAGTTAGAGCCCTTAAAGAAGTGAGGAAGTCATCAAAAGATTCTTCCTGCTTTTGTGCCCTAGTATAAAATTTGAAACGATTTAAAGCAATATTAGCTGTGGCTTTAAATCTTTTTTCCAATCTGTTGAGAGCTTCAGTATAAACATTCATAGTGTCCCCACTACCCGTAGGAACAGACAACTGTGGTAAAGTTCTGACAATTTCTTGTCCTTCAGAACCTAAACAATGCAACAGAATACTCTTCTTTCTTTCTTTCCGCACCCATTCGTTCCCCATCAATAGCTCTCATATAATTGAAAAATTCCTCCTTCCACCTAGACCAAGGCATAGGAGGATCACCCTTAATCTGTAGGAATTTAGCAGGAGGATCAAACTGCATTGTAATAATAGCTAATTTATTTATTTAGTGTGTTTTGGTATCGCGCACAGCTACCCCAACGGGGTGTCCCGGCGCTCCTGTGT
This sequence comes from Lissotriton helveticus, assembly GCF_964261635.1. Taxonomy (NCBI): domain Eukaryota; kingdom Metazoa; phylum Chordata; class Amphibia; order Caudata; family Salamandridae; genus Lissotriton; species Lissotriton helveticus. Next base: position 176,941,237 of record NC_136062.1, on the reverse strand, counting down.
GACTACATACAACCTGGGGAGTTTATGTGAGACAGAGGTCGATCAGCAGAACAGATAATTTTTGAGGGCTCTCCAAAAAGGTTGTTCCTCCTTAATCAACCGGATAGCAATAGGAAGTTTGTTCCAGAGGGCCGCAGTCAATACTGAGAAGTTTTCCCCCCTGAGCGGGATTTCCTGAATCTGGGGACTGTAAGGAACTTTTTAGATGAGGAGCGTAACGTCCTGATGTTATTGTAAGGGATCAGGCAAGTGGACAAATAGGCAGAGCCTTTACCTTGCAAGGCTCGATGAGCTAAAACCAGGGCTTTAAATTCAGCCCTTTTATGCAATGGTAACCAGTGGAGTTCTCGACGGTGGGGAGTGATATGCTCACGAAGGGGAATACCTGCAACTAGTCGCACCGCCGCATTCTGGACCGTCTGTAGGCGATGACAAAGCCCTACAGACAGACCAGTATAAAGGGCATTGGCGTAATCAAGGTGCGAAGTAATTAACGCCTGTACTATGATCGTCCTGGTGTTACAGGGGGGATAGTGTATGAACTTTTTTATCATTCTAATCTTTGCTAGACAAGCAGTGGAGACTGAATGAACTTGCTGATGGAAAGTGAAGTTGGAGTCCCATTTAACTCCAAGATTCTTCACTGAGTCTTTTGGGAGAGGGGGGGGCACTTAAGTCAAGGGGCCACCAGATATTAGGGTCAAGAGGAGAAGGCTGGTGGAAAAAGAGAACCTCCGTTTTCCCTGCATTCAGCCTCAGGAAGTTATTGTCCATCCATTGGGCAATTGTGCGGAGGCAGTTTTTTAAGGGATCAAATGTAGAGGGAGAGATGTTATTAAATGAAAACAAAAGCTGAATATCATCGGCGTAGGAGGTGACCTTTATACCAGTTTGCGCGATGATATCAAAAAGTGGGGAAAAATAGACATTAAATAAAAGGGGGATCAGTGAGGAGCCCTAAGGAACTCCCCACCGAAGTGGACGACTGTCAGAAGTGAATGGGGGGGGGGGTGAAAACTGCCTGAGACCGGTTGGACAAAAAAGATGAAATCCATCCCAAGGCCGTGCCCCGGATGCCCTTCGAGTGGAGGCGTTCAAGGAGGAGGGGGTGGGAAACGGTGTCGAATGCTGCCGACAAGTCCAGCAGCACCAACACCGCTCTGGATCCCTCGTCTAGCCTCCATCTTACAGCGTCTGACATCTCGATTAGGGCCGACTCAGTACTGTATCCTGGCCTAAAACCATGCCGTGAGTCGTGAAAAGCACCTAAGGTTTCAAGAAAGCCTGCTAGTTGTTGTTGAGCCAGTCTTTCAAGTACTTTGGCAGGGGCAGGTAGAAGAGAAATTGGCCTGTAGTTAGCAGGCTCACTCGGGTCAGCACTAGCCTTTTTAATAATAGGGACCAGACGTGCTAGTTTCCATGTGTCTGGAAAAAGTCCCAGCTTCAATGAGTCATTCCAGATTCTATTTAGTGAGGGATTAATAATAGGGGCTAGTGACTTATATTGTTTAGCGGGCCATGGATCCAATGGAGAGCCTGATCGCGGACGGGCGCTGACGGGCAGGACTCTGGCACGACTCCGGCGCAGCTCCGGTGCGTCCGCTGATCGCGTCCGCTGGTCGCGTCCGCTGCGCGGAGGCATGTCCTTCTGTTTTTATAGGGGCCAATCGGGTGCCTTCGAAGGCTACCCCACTCCAAGATGGCCGACAAAGTTAATCCAAACACCCTAGACAGCGTTAAGATCGGCTGGGGTGAATCTCAGTCAAGGTGACGGGGGGAGCAATTTTCTAACCCGCATATAGCATTTATAGCATAGCATTTAAATAATAAAATGGTGAGGAAAGAAGGTTAAAAAAAATGTAAAGAAATTGCACTGTTACAGAAATTCACATAGAAGAATAAAATACAAAAAAAATATATAATTCAGACTGTAAACATAAAACAGTACTTGTAAATGTAAGAGTTGTAAAGAAATGCTTCGATGTCTTAATCAGTTGTGGCTGCCATGAAGTACTTCAAGTCTTGAAGAAAAGGGGTAAAATAAACACAATGTTGAAATCTTGCAATAGAAGGTGTTAAAAACGCAACAGAAATTTCCCTATTGGCTTCCAAACTTATCACAAAATCGCTTGGAAACATAAAACGGTAAACGCGGTGAAAAGAAAAGCTTCTTGTTGAAGAAAATCCCTTCCGATGCCTGTGGTTGCTTAGCAACGTTGCCGGTGACTTCACTGCTCTTGCGAAGAAATGAAGGCAGAGATAGGCTGAACGCGCTTACGTCAGCGTCGTCAGCACAAATGAAGAGCCTCGTAACTGTAACATGCATTTGCAAGAATGCCGAGGAATAAGAAAATGAGCGATTCCTCACAAGTAAACGAGGGCTTGACAGCTTCAACAAAGTGCAGGGAACATTATGATTTCTAGAATCACATGAAGGCTTTGAAATAACATGAAGCGCAGGGAGAGTCAAACCGGCACAAAATGACGTCAGCCCCAGAGCGTTCCAGATGCCAAGCTCGAGAAGAGACGGCGTTGAAACAGCAACAGCAAATTGAATGATGCTTGTCTTAAAAACACTGGAAATTGAATTAAATAGTCCCAAATTACGCAGAAAGAAATCCAAAGTAGGCAATCTTCAAGTAGGATAAAGTAGAAAGTTTCTTCTTATATTTGCTAGAAGATAACATAAGGAAAAATAATCCAAAATCGTAGAAAATGTAGAAAGGGTTCAAAACTCCGCTCCTGTGCTGTAATTGGCTGGAGTAAGGTTGTCCTCGTGGCCAAATTTTGTAATAATCCAGGAAACAGCTTGAATTTAAAAGGTTTATTCAACAGCACAGCATAAGTTCCTAGTACAGCTGCATCAAGGTTAAACTGACAAAAAGTGCAGAATGCTACATGAGGAAAACTCTGTTCAGAACATGGAATGCAAGCAGAAACATAACATGTCGCATGCAGTTAAAGGAACAGTCTTACAAGACTAAATAATAAATAAAAGCTATATCAGAATGTAACAGGTATCCTCATCAAAGTCTTAAGCACTAGAATATTCCCGCCCATGCGCGGGACCTCTGAAACACAATCAATTATGTGAATAAACACATATATATATATATATATATATATATATATATATATATATATATATATATATATATATATATATATTCCTCCACAGAGCAAAAAACAGTTCCAATTTTTGCTGTAATGAAAAGCACACTCGGAGCTCGTTGTAAAGCTAAAAATGCTTTATTTAGTGCATAGGTCCTCTCCCCCGTATCCCCTTCGACAGACGCGTTTCGCCTCGCGGCTTTCTCAATGTCGATTAGTATTTAGTGAATCAACCATTTTGAACCCTCCAAAACGTCATCATAGCCATGAAAACAAAAGATGGACTCTCAACCCAAACCAACAATAACACTTTGTATGGGGGCCATCTTGTAGGAGGTATAAAATGCAATAACAATTTCATTTTGTAAAGTGCAAGTGCTACAAAATTTAACGAAATATATAAACCAAAATGTAAGGATTTAAAAAATCATTTCATGAGACAAGTATACTTTTGTAAGCAGAACAAATACATTATCTGCATTATATTTTGCCTGTCTCAAATCTTAATCGCAGTAGGCAGAAGGGAGGTCATATATTATCTACCTGATAGATAAACTTCAGATCTAATTCCCATGTTACTCGACCTTCTGCGTTAGCATAATTGTGCCCTGTATGGGCTGTATCTTACATAGAAATGTCCAACAAAAATTGCTGTTATAGGGTATTCCTATCATTTACAGTTCCTATATGGAGAATAAGGAATGTACGACGTTCATGGAATAAGTATGTCTTCACATATTTTGCATACATTTACAGTTATCTTACAGTTCTTTTACATATGGTGTACCATTGAACTTACAATATAGCTGCTTTTTCTACACATCATATTGCCACTATTTATTCTAGGTGTGTCCAGAGTTCCTCATCATTGTTGAGTCCAGCCGGACTCATACTTTGGAGTTCTATAATGTAACGCGATTCCTTCGCTCTGAGTTTTTTCAGTCTGTCACCACCCCTTTCATGCTTCTCAACCCCGTCAATGCAATAATATTGCAACAAATCCCTGTTGCTTTGATGGTAGATTTCAAAATGTCTTGCGACGGGGTACGTTGGGTCCTTGTTGGTGATTGCCCTCATGTGTTCTAAAATTCGTTTTTTTGGGGGGTTCTTGGTGCTACCTATATATCTTTTATTGCACGGACAGACTAAACAATATATAGTATACTCAGAATTACAATTATAGAAATTCTTAATGGTCCTTATTGACCTCGGGCCCCCTGGTCCACCTTCAAAACTAGTCATTTTCTTACTAAATTTGCAGGCTTTGCATTTTCTGCAAGGGAAAAAGCCATTGATCCCCATTTTTTTCTGCATGGTGTTAAATTTAGTAAAGTGGCTGTGTATGAGATGGTCTCCTATTGAAGGACACCTTTTATAGGTGATGGGCGGGCGTTCTGGAATGTGGGTTTTTAAAACATTATCTGTTTGTAGGATGTGCCAGTTCTTCTTGAAAATTTGAACAATTTGTGCAGATTGATCATTATATGTAGTAATCATTCGTACCACATTTTTCTCGGTCATAGATTGTCTAGATTTTGTATTATTGGAAGAAAGTAATGCTTTCCTCTCAATCTGCTGCACCTTAGACTCTGCAGTTTTTAGGTGTCCTTTCTTATAACCTCTGTCTACAAAGCGTGTCAAAGCGTCATTTTTGGCACTTATATAGCTTTTCTCAGTTGAACAATTGCGCTTTAAGCGCAATAGTTCCCCATAGGGTATGCTTTTAATAAGGCTAGTTGGATGATGGCTGCCTGCATGTAGTACTGCATTACCCGCAGTAGGTTTTCTGAAGAGACGGGTTGATAAAACATTGTTTTCAATATAGACCTGTAGGTCTAGATAATCGACAGTTTGATCACTGATATTTCCGGTAAATATGAGATTGAGATTGTTATTATTTAGTGATGCGATGTACTCCTCAGCAGAGGAGCGGTCGCCTCTCCAAATAATAAACAAATCGTCGATATATCGCGACCAGTGCACAATCCTATCCAGCCATTGATCGTTGGAATCCCCCCAGGCTACGTGCTTCGCCCACCAACCCACGAAGAGGTTCGCGTAGCTGGGGGCGAAGCACGTACCCATCGCTGTACCTCGATTTTGTAGGTACAGTTGCCCATCAAATATAAAGATGTTATTGTGGAGACAATATGTTACCATCTGAAGCAGCATTTCATTGTGTTGAGTAAATTTAGGATGCTTCTGACCTAGGAACCATCTTATTGCTTGCAAACCATCCGAGTGACAAATTCAGGTGTATAAACTTGTGATGTCTAGAGTTATAAGCAATACATTATTTTCCCATCTAATCCCTTCTATATGTCTCAGAAAATCCTGAGTGTCCTGTATATATGATGCCAGGTTCTTTACAAAGGGAGATAGGAATGAGTCCACATATATTGCAGTATTCTCCAAAAGGCTGTTATTGGAGGCCACAATGGGTCTTCCTGGTGGATTCTTCAGATGTTTATGAATTTTTGGCAAGTGGTAGAATGTGGGCAAGGTGGGTTCTTCACAGAGCAGGAAGAGATATTCATCATTATTAAGCATGCCTTCCTCTTTCCATAGTCCCAACAGTTGATGGTATCTAGTTATACTTTCCACATAGATGACCCGATTGATTTTAGTATAACAGTCAATATTTTCCAATTGCCTCATTGCTTCTTTCTGGTAATGTTGTTTATTAAAGATCACCATATTTCCACCTTTATCTGAAGGTTTTATCTCTATAGATTTGTCACTTTTCAATGTTTGCAATGCTTCCCAATATTTCCGTGGAATATTGTACTGTTCAATTCCTTTGTGGCATTTTTTGGCAAGATTTTTCAAATCAGTGATTACAGCTTCGTTAAAGACGTCTATAGCATCAAAGGATGTGTGTGGGATCTTTCTTGATTTCCTTTTATATTCACTATTCCCGCTTACTTGTTTGATACCTGCAAGTTCCAGATGATCCTGTGTATTAGGTGCAGTAGTTTCGCCGGCACCTAAGCTTTCCAATGCTTGCAGAGTTGACATTGTTCGAAAAGTATTTACAGTTAATGGTATCTCCGGTATTTCCTCATTGGCATAGGCGGAATTGGATATAGATGTTTCAACTTGCGGATTAATAAGAAAGATCTTTTGGAATTTCAATTTACGGATGAACTTGAAGAGGTCTATGCGGAAGCCTGCAAAATCATATCCTGTGGTAGGACAGAAAGTAGGACCTAACTCTAGAACTTTACGTTCATCTTCCGTTAAAGTTCTATCAGAGAGGTTGACCACTGTTTGTGCCGGTTTATCATTCAGTTTTTGTTATTCTTCCGTTGACTTCTGGTTTCTCTCTGCGTTGGTACTTCTTCTACCACCTTTCTTGCCCCGCCTTGTTTTCCTTTTTGATTTTTCGATTTTTGTTGTACCAGGGTGTGTATCTGTTTTGTTGTTCTTAGACGGCTTTCCTGATCAGTTTGTACTCCTGAAAAAACGGGGGGTCTGTCTCATTTTCTACATTGCGTCCGCTTTGACCACTCTGGCCATTTTCTCCAGAGGCTCGTTCATCTTCGGATACTTCCACTTCTAACTCTGATGTTTCTTGGCCTTCCGTGACTGTAGCTCCAGCTTTGTTTAGTTTCTTTCGGGCATTGTCGTATTTCCTTGCGAAGGTCAAGATGCGTCCTGTGGTGTAATCCTGTTCATCGCGATCAAACTTGCTTTGTTTTCTTCGTCTGATCGTTTGTTCGTAATCCTTCAGTCTTTTAAGCATAGCGTCTCTAAGGTCGGTTATATTCACAATATCTTGCTCCTTCCCAATTAAATCCTCCAGTTTTTCTATTTCGACAAGAGCCTTTTTCCTGTCGCTCCAAGCATAGTGTATTAGCATTTTAACCATGCCTTTCGCCGATTCTGCGGTGTAGATTGCCCAGTCTTTAAGAAGTTGGGGGTTTGGGTTCTCGTAGGCTGGTACAGTGTAGATTCTAAGTCGCCTGGGAATTCGATCACAGTCCACATACCCTTGCAGAGAGGTGGCTTCCCACCACTTTCTTAGTTCCCGTTCGTGGGCTTTTTCTAATGCTTGGAAAAGTGTGGATAAATTGCTGGTAGAAGTCGCTATGGTTGGTTTGTTTGTATTCTGTTTGGGCCGTCCACCGGAATTGGGCTTGAACATCCCTGTAGCCATTTCCTCGCGTTCCTTCACGCTGGACATGTTTGTAAAGATTTATCAAAGTATTAGGCGTGCTGTGATAGCGCCCTCAGTAGCTGTTGCACTGGTTGTTTAAAAACGGGGAGGGGGAGAGGATCGTAGCGCACCGCTGTTATGCTCCTCGGAATAAAGGCTCGAGCATTTGGCTGTTAGGCAGTAAAGGAAACGCGCACGGAGCAAAGACTCACCCAGGTCGGCGCCGCCGCTCCCTCACGGAAGTCGTGTCACTTTCCCTGCGGTTCGTCTCTGCCACCTCGGAATCCCTTAATCTGCCAGTCCGTAGACTCTTTCCACGAAAAAAAGGCGCTCTCCTTCTTCACGCCCGCATTACCAACGGCGTTGCTGAAAACTTCAAAGCCTCCGGGCTGGCGGCCATATTGATTTATCGAACAGAACTTCACCGCCGCCGCTCCTTGCTTCCGGGTGCTCACTTCAGCGTCGGTGACTCGCTAAATATTTCCTCCACAAAGCAAAAAACAGTTCCAATTTTTGCTGTAATGAAAAGCACACTCGGAGCTCGTTGTAAAGCTAAAAATGCTTTATTTAGTGCATAGGTCCTCTCCCCTGTATCCCCTTCGACAGACGCGTTTCGTCTCGCGGCTTTCTCAATGTCGATTAGTATTTAGTGAATCAACCATTTTGAACCCTCCAAAACGTCATCATAGCCATGAAAACAAAAGATGGACTCTCAACCCAAACCAACAATAACACTTTGTATGGGGGCCATCTTGTAGGAGGTATAAAATGCAATAACAATTTCATTTTGTAAAGTGCAAGTGCTACAAAATTTAACGAAATATATAAACCAAAATGTAAGGATTTAATGAGACAAGTATACTTTTGTAAGCAGAACAAATACATTATCTGCATTATATTTTGCCTGTCTCAAATCTTAATCGCAGTAGGCAGAAGGGAGGTTATATATTATCTACCTGATAGATAAACTTCAGATCGAATTCCCATGTTACTCGACCTTCTGCGTTAGCATAATTGTGCCCTGTATGGGCTGTATCTTACATAGAAATGTCCAACAAAAATTGCTGTTATAGGGTATTCCTATCATTTACAGTTCCTATATGGAGAATAAGGAATGTACGACGTTCATGGAATAAGTATGTCTTCACATATTTTGCATACATTTACAGTTATCTTACAGTTCTTTTACATATGGTGTACCATTGAACTTACAATATAGCTGCTTTTTCTACACATCATATTGCCACTATTTATTCTAGGTGTGTCCAGAGTTCCTCATCATCATTGTTGAGTCCAGCCGGACTCATACTTTGGAGTTCTATAATGTAACGCGATTCCTTCGCTCTGAGTTTTTTCAGTCTGTCACCACCCCTTTCATGCTTCTCAACCCCGTCAATGCAATAATATTGCAACAAATCCCTGTTGCTTTGATGGTAGATTTCAAAATGTCTTGCGACGGGGTACGTTGGGTCCTTGTTGGTGATTGCCCTCATGTGTTCTAAAATTCGTTTTTTTGGGGGGTTCTTGGTGCTACCTATATATCTTTTATTGCACGGACAGACTAAACAATATATAGTATACTCAGAATTACAATTATAGAAATTCTTAATGGTCCTTATTGACCTCGGCCCCCTGGTCCACCTTCAAAACTAGTCATTTTCTTACTAAATTTGCAGGCTTTGCATTTTCTGCAAGGGAAAAAGCCATTGATCCCCAATTTTTTCTGCATGGTGTTAAATTTAGTAAAGTGGCTGTGTATGAGATGGTCTCCTATTGAAGGACACCTTTTATAGGTGATGGGCGGGCGTTCTGGAATGTGGGTTTTTAAAACATTATCTGTTTGTAGGATGTGCCAGTTCCTCTTGAAAATTTGAACAATTTGTGCAGATCGATCATTATATGTAGTAATCATTTGTACCACATTTTTCTCGGTCTTAGATTGTCTAGATTTTGTATTATTGGAAGAAAGTAATGCTTTCCTCTCAATCTGCTGCACCTTAGACTCCGTAGTTTTTAGGTGTCCTTTCTTATAACCTCTGTCTACAAAGCGTGTCAAAGCGTCATTTTTGGCACTTATATAGCTTTTCTCAGTGGAACAATTGCGCTTTAAGCGCAATAGTTCCCCATAGGGTATGCTTTTATTAAGGCTAGTTGGATGATGGCTGCCTGCATGTAGTACTGCATTACCCGCAGTAGGTTTTCTGAAGAGACGGGTTGATAAAACATTGTTTTCAATATAGACCTGTAGGTCTAGATAATCAACAGTTTGATCACTGATATTTCCGGTAAATATGAGATTGAGATTGTTATTATTTAGTGATGCGATGTACTCCTCAGCAGAGGAGCGGTCGCCTCTCCAAATAATAAACAAATCGTCGATATATCGCGACCAGTGCACAATCCTATCCAGCCATTGATCGTTGGAATCCCCCCAGGCTACGTGCTTCTCCCACCAACCCACGAAGAGGTTCGCGTAGCTGGGGGCGAAGCACGTACCCATCGCTGTACCTCGATTTTGTAGGTACAGTTGCCCATCAAATATAAAGATGTTATTGTGGAGACAATATGTTACCATCTGAAGCAGCATTTCATTGTGTTGAGTAAATTTAGGATGCTTCTGACCGAGGAACCATCTTATTGCTTGCAAACCATCCGAGTGACAAATACAGGTGTATAAACTTGTGATGTCTAGAGTTATAAGCAATACATTATTTTCCCATCTAATCCCTTCTATATGTCTCAGAAAATCCTGAGTGTCCTGTATATATGATGCCAGGTTCTTTACAAAGGGAGATAGGAATGAGTCCACATATATTGCAGTATTCTCCAAAAGGCTGTTATTGGAGGCCACAATGGGTCTTCCTGGTGGATTCTTCAGATGTTTATAAATTTTTGGCAAGTGGTAGAATGTGGGCAAGGTGGGTTCTTCACAGAGCAGGAAGAGATATTCATCATTATTAAGCATGCCTTCCTCTTTCCATAGTCCCAACAGTTGATGGTATCTAGTTATACTTTCCACATAGATGACCCGATTGATTTTAGTATAACAGTCAATATTTTCCAATTGCCTCATTGCTTCTTTCTGGTAATGTTGTCTATTAAAGATCACCATATTTCCACCTTTATCTGAAGGTTTTATCTGTATAGATTTGTCACTTTTCAATGTTTGCAATGCTTCCCAATATTTCCGTGGAATATTGTACTGTTCAATTCCTTTGTGGCATTTTTTGGCAAGATTTTTCAAATCAGTGATTACAGCTTCGTTAAAGACGTCTATGGCATCAAAGGATGTGTGTGGGATCTTTCTTGATTTCCTTTTATATTCACTATTCCAGCTTACTTGTTTGATACCTGCAAGTTCCAGATGTTCCTGTGTATTAGGTGCAGTAGTTTCGCCGGCACCTAAGCTTTCCAATGCTTGCAGAGTTGACATTGTTCGAAAAGTATTTACAGTTAATGGTATCTCCGGTATTTCCTCATTGGCATAGGCGGAATTGGATATAGATGTTTCAACTTGCGGATTAATAAGAAAGATCTTTTGGAATTTCAATTCACGGATGAACTTGAAGAGGTCTATGCGGAAGCCTGCAAAGTCATATCCTGTGGTAGGACAGAAAGTAGGACCTAACTCTAGAACTTTATGTTCATCTTCCGTTAAAGTTCTATCAGAGAGGTTGACCACTGTTTGTGCCGGTTTATCATTCAGTTTTTGTTCTTCTTCCGTTGACTTCTGGTTTCTCTCTGCATTGGTACTTCTTCTACCACCTTTCTTGCCCCGCCTTGTTTTCCTTTTTGATTTTTCGATTTTTGTTGTACCAGGGTGTGTGTCTGTTTTGTTGTTCTTAGACGGCTTTCCTGATCAGTTTGTACTCCTGAAAAACGGGGGGTCTGTCTCATTTTCTACATTGCCTCCGCTTTGACCACTCTGGCCATTTTCTCCAGAGGCTCGTTCATCTTCGGATACTTCCACTTCTAACTCTGATGTTTCTTGGCCTTCCGTGACTGTAGCTCCAGCTTTGTTTAGTTTCTTTCGGGCATTGTCGTATTTCCTTGCGAAGGTCAAGATGCGTCCTGTGGTGTAATCCTGTTCATCGCGATCAAACTTGCTTTGTTTTCTTCGTCTGATCGTTTGTTCGTAATCCTTCAGTCTTTTAAGCATAGCGTCTCTAAGGTCGGTTATATTCACAATATCTTGCTCCTTCCCAATTAAATCCTCCAGTTTTTCTATTTCGACAAGAGCCTTTTTCCTGTCGCTCCAAGCATACTGTATTAGCATTTTAACCATGCCTTTCGCCGATTCTGCGGTGTAGATTGCCCAGTCTTTAAGAAGTTGGGGGTCTGGGTTCTCGTAGGCTGGTACAGTGTAGATTCTAAGTCCCCTGGGAATTCGATCACAGTCCACATACCCTTGCAGAGAGGTGGCTTCCCACCACTTTCTTAGTTCCCGTTCGTGGGCTTTTTCTAATGCTTGGAAAAGTGTGGATAAATTGCTGGTAGAAGTCGCTATGGTTGGTTTGTTTGTATTCTGTTTGGGCCGTCCACCGGAATTGGGCTTGAACATCCCTGTAGCCATTTCCTCGCGTTCCTTCACGCTGGACATGTTTGTAAAGATTTATCAAAGTATTAGGCGTGCTGTGATAGCGCCCTCAGTAGCTGTTGCACTGGTTGTTTAAAAACGGGGAGGGGGAGAGGATTGTAGCGCACCGCTGTTATGCTCCTCGGAATAAAGGCTCGAGCATTTGGCTGTTAGGCAGTAAAGGAAACGCGCACGGAGCAAAGACTCACCCAGGTCGGCGGCGCCGCTCCGTCACGGAAGTCGTGTCACTTTCCCTGCGGTTCGTCTCTGCCACCTCGGAATCCCTTAATCTGCCAGTCCGTAGACTCTTTCCACGAAAAAAGGCGCTCTCCTTCTTCACGCCCGCATTACCAACGGCGTTGCTGAAAACTTCAAAGCCTCCGGGCTGGCGGCCATATTGATTTATCGAACAGAACTTCACCGCCGCCGCTCCTTGCTTCCGGGTGCTCACTTCAGCGTCGGTGACTCGCTAAATATTTCCTCCACAAAGCAAAAAACAGTTCCAATTTTTGCTGTAATGAAAAGCACACTCGGAGCTCGTTGTAAAGCTAAAAATGCTTTATTTAGTGCATAGGTCCTCTCCCCCGTATCCCCTTCGACAGACGCGTTTCGTCTCGCGGCTTTCTCAATGTCGATTAGTATTTAGTGAATCAACCATTTTGAACCCTCCAAAACGTCATCATAGCCATGAAAACAAAAGATGGACTCTCAACCCAAACCAACAATAACACTTTGTATGGGGGCCATCTTGTAGGAGGTATAAAATGCAATAACAATTTCATTTTGTAAAGTGCAAGTGCTACAAAATTTAACGAAATATATAAACCAAAATGTAAGGATTTAAAAAATCATTTCATGAGACAAGTATACTTTTGTAAGCAGAACAAATACATTATCTGCATTATATTTTGCCTGTCTCAAATCTTAATCGCAGTAGGCAGAAGGGAGGTCATATATTATCTACCTGATAGATAAACTTCAGATCGAATTCCCATGTTACTCGACCTTCTGCGTTAGCATAATTGTGCCCTGTATGGGCTGTATCTTACATAGAAATGTCCAACAAAAATTGCTGTTATAGGGTATTCCTATCATTTACAGTTCCTATATGGAGAATAAGGAATGTACGACGTTCATGGAATAAGTATGTCTTCACATATTTTGCATACATTTACAGTTATCTTACAGTTCTTTTACATATGGTGTACCATTGAACTTACAATATAGCTGCTTTTTCTACACATCATATTGCCACTATTTATTCTAGGTGTGTCCAGAGTTCCTCATCATTGTTGAGTCCAGCCGGACTCATACTTTGGAGTTCTATAATGTAACGCGATTCCTTTGCTCTGAGTTTTTTCAGTCTGTCACCACCCCTTTCATGCTTCTCAACCCCGTCAATGCAATAATATTGCAACAAATCCCTGTTGCTTTGATGGTAGATTTCAAAATGTCTTGCGACGGGGAACGTTGGGTCCTTGTTGGTGATTGCCCTCATGTGTTCTAAAATTCGTTTTTTTGGGGGGTTCTTGGTGCTACCTATATATCTTTTATTGCACGGACAGACTAAACAATATATAGTATACTCAGAATTACAATTATAGAAATTCTTAATGGTCCTTATTGACCTCGGCCCCCTGGTCCACCTTCAAAACTAGTCATTTTCTTACTAAATTTGCAGGCTTTGCATTTTCTGCAAGGGAAAAAGCCATTGATCCCCAATTTTTTCTGCATGGTGTTAAATTTAGTAAAGTGGCTGTGTATGAGATGGTCTCCTATTGAAGGACACCTTTTATAGGTGATGGGCGGGCGTTCTGGAATGTGGGTTTTTAAAACATTATCTGTTTGTAGGATGTGCCAGTTCCTCTTGAAAATTTGAACAATTTGTGCAGATCGATCATTATATGTAGTAATCATTCGTACCACATTTTTCTCGGTCTTAGATTGTCTAGATTTTGTATTATTGGAAGAAAGTAATGCTTTCCTCTCAATCTGCTGCACCTTAGACTCCGTAGTTTTTAGGTGTCCTTTCTTATAACCTCTGTCTACAAAGCGTGTCAAAGCGTCATTTTTGGCACTTATATAGCTTTTCTCAGTGGAACAATTGCGCTTTAAGCGCAATAGTTCCCCATAGGGTATGCTTTTATTAAGGCTAGTTGGATGATGGCTGCCTGCATGTAGTACTGCATTACCCGCAGTAGGTTTTCTGAAGAGACGGGTTGATAAAACATTGTTTTCAATATAGACCTGTAGGTCTAGATAATCAACAGTTTGATCACTGATATTTCCGGTAAATATGAGATTGAGATTGTTATTATTTAGTGATGCGATGTACTCCTCAGCAGAGGAGCGGTCGCCTCTCCAAATAATAAACAAATCGTCGATATATCGCGACCAGTGCACAATCCTATCCAGCCATTGATCGTTGGAATCCCCCCAGGCTACGTGCTTCTCCCACCAACCCACGAAGAGGTTCGCGTAGCTGGGGGCGAAGCACGTACCCATCGCTGTACCTCGATTTTGTAGGTACAGTTGCCCATCAAATATAAAGATGTTATTGTGGAGACAATATGTTACCATCTGAAGCAGCATTTCATTGTGTTGAGTAAATTTAGGATGCTTCTGACCTAGGAACCATCTTATTGCTTGCAAACCATCCGAGTGACAAATACAGGTGTATAAACTTGTGATGTCTAGAGTTATAAGCAATACATTATTTTCCCATCTAATCCCTTCTATATGTCTCAGAAAATCCTGAGTGTCCTGTATATATGATGCCAGGTTCTTTACAAAGGGAGATAGGAATGAGTCCACATATATTGCAGTATTCTCCAAAAGGCTGTTATTGGAGGCCACAATGGGTCTTCCTGGTGGATTCTTCAGATGTTTATACATTTTTGGCAAGTGGTAGAATGTGGGCAAGGTGGGTTCTTCACAGAGCAGGAAGAGATATTCATCATTATTAAGCATGCCTTCCTCTTTCCATAGTCCCAACAGTTGATGGTATCTAGTTATACTTTCCACATAGATGACCCGATTGATTTTAGTATAACAGTCAATATTTTCCAATTGCCTCATTGCTTCTTTCTGGTAATGTTGTCTATTAAAGATCACCATATTTCCACCTTTATCTGAAGGTTTTATCTCTATAGATTTGTCACTTTTCAATGTTTGCAATGCTTCCCAATATTTCCGTGGAATATTGTACTGTTCAATTCCTTTGTGGCATTTTTTGGCAAGATTTTTCAAATCAGTGATTACAGCTTCGTTAAAGACGTCTATGGCATCAAAGGATGTGTGTGGGATCTTTCTTGATTTCCTTTTATATTCACTATTCCAGCTTACTTGTTTGATACCTGCAAGTTCCAGATGTTCCTGTGTATTAGGTGCAGTAGTTTCGCCGGCACCTAAGCTTTCCAATGCTTGCAGAGTTGACATTGTTCGAAAAGTATTTACAGTTAATGGTATCTCCGGTATTTCCTCATTGGCATAGGCGGAATTGGATATAGATGTTTCAACTTGCGGATTAATAAGAAAGATCTTTTGGAATTTCAATTCACGGATGAACTTGAAGAGGTCTATGCGGAAGCCTGCAAAGTCATATCCTGTGGTAGGACAGAAAGTAGGACCTAACTCTAGAACTTTATGTTCATCTTCCGTTAAAGTTCTATCAGAGAGGTTGACCACTGTTTGTGCCGGTTTATCATTCAGTTTTTGTTCTTCTTCCGTTGACTTCTGGTTTCTCTCTGCGTTGGTACTTCTTCTACCACCTTTCTTGCCCCGCCTTGTTTTCCTTTTTGATTTTTCGATTTTTGTTGTACCAGGGTGTGTGTCTGTTTTGTTGTTCTTAGACGGCTTTCCTGATCAGTTTGTACTCCTGAAAAACGGGGGGTCTGTCTCATTTTCTACATTGCCTCCGCTTTGACCACTCTGGCCATTTTCTCCAGAGGCTCGTTCATCTTCGGATACTTCCACTTCTAACTCTGATGTTTCTTGGCCTTCCGTGACTGTAGCTCCAGCTTTGTTTAGTTTCTTTCGGGCATTGTCGTATTTCCTTGCGAAGGTCAAGATGCGTCCTGTGGTGTAATCCTGTTCATCGCGATCAAACTTGCTTTGTTTTCTTCGTCTGATCGTTTGTTCGTAATCCTTCAGTCTTTTAAGCATAGCGTCTCTAAGGTCGGTTATATTCACAATATCTTGCTCCTTCCCAATTAAATCCTCCAGTTTTTCTATTTCGACAAGAGCCTTTTTCCTGTCGCTCCAAGCATACTGTATTAGCATTTTAACCATGCCTTTCGCCGATTCTGCGGTGTAGATTGCCCAGTCTTTAAGAAGTTGGGGGTCTGGGTTCTCGTAGGCTGGTACAGTGTAGATTCTAAGTCCCCTGGGAATTCGATCACAGTCCACATACCCTTGCAGAGAGGTGGCTTCCCACCACTTTCTTAGTTCCCGTTCGTGGGCTTTTTCTAATGCTTGGAAAAGTGTGGATAAATTGCTGGTAGAAGTCGCTATGGTTGGTTTGTTTGTATTCTGTTTGGGCCATCCACCGGAATTGGGCTTGAACATCCCTGTAGCCATTTCCTCGCGTTCCTTCACGCTGGACATGTTTGTAAAGATTTATCAAAGTATTAGGCGTGCTGTGATAGCGCCCTCAGTAGCTGTTGCACTGGTTGTTTAAAAACGGGGAGGGGGAGAGGATTGTAGCGCACCGCTGTTATGCTCCTCGGAATAAAGGCTCGAGCATTTGGCTGTTAGGCAGTAAAGGAAACGCGCACGGAGCAAAGACTCACCCAGGTCGGCGGCGCCGCTCCCTCACGGAAGTCGTGTCACTTTCCCTGCGGTTCGTCTCTGCCACCTCGGAATCCCTTAATCTGCCAGTCCGTAGACTCTTTCCACGAAAAAAGGCGCTCTCCTTCTTCACGCCCGCATTACCAACGGCGTTGCTGAAAACTTCAAAGCCTCCGGGCTGGCGGCCATATTGATTTATCGAACAGAACTTCACCGCCGCCGCTCCTTGCTTCCGGGTGCTCACTTCAGCGTCGGTGACTCGCTAAATATTTCCTCCACAAAGCAAAAAACAGTTCCAATTTTTGCTGTAATGAAAAGCACACTCGGAGCTCGTTGTAAAGCTAAAAATGCTTTATTTAGTGCATAGGTCCTCTCCCCTGTATCCCCTTCGACAGACGCGTTTCGCCTCGCGGCTTTCTCAATGTCGATTAGTATTTAGTGAATCAACCATTTTGAACCCTCCAAAACGTCATCATAGCCATGAAAACAAAAGATGGACTCTCAACCCAAACCAACAATAACACTTTGTATGGGGGCCATCTTGTAGGAGGTATAAAATGCAATAACAATTTCATTTTGTAAAGTGCAAGTGCTACAAAATTTAACGAAATATATAAACCAAAATGTAAGGATTTAAAAAATCATTTCATGAGACAAGTATACTTTTGTAAGCAGAACAAATACATTATCTGCATTATATTTTGCCTGTCTCAAATCTTAATCGCAGTAGGCAGAAGGGAGGTCATATATTATCTACCTGATAGATAAACATCAGATCTAATTCCCATATATATATATAAAATAAAAAACGTAAATGCAACCTTCCATACACGATAGTTGAATGATGCTGCGAGGACTCCCCTGTATTTAATAAACAATACATTAAAAACAGGGAAAAACAAAAGCAAAGCATGTTTGAAAACTGTTTTAATGCTTAGCACAATCCCTCAGCTAGGACTGAAAGCAATGACAGCTCACAGGCTGCATTGCAGAAAACATAGCATAGAAAAGATGAAAAGCTAACCAATAGCAACATAGAAATAAACTGTCACCGTGCCTTTAAGGCAGCCATGACCCCTAGCTTCCCATCATGCCTCAGGGGTTACAGTTAGGTCAGTTGTTCTTTGCGGTGACCCAAAGGCCAGGGCACAAAGAGTTGACATTTCTTTAAAGAAGGTTCCTTTGCCCGGGGAGGCGGGAGCGTTGCTTATGACTTTGATGAGGGTACCCCTGGAAGAGAACTAGGATTACAGGTAAGTAACTAATCCTTCTCTTCCAGGGGATCCTCATCAATAGTCATAAGCACTAGAATAGAATAGCGAGCCTCACCTCTTCCACCTGCGGGCAAAGAAAAAAAAGGAATTAACAATCAAGCTCAGATAACTAAACTTGAAAACACAGATATCTCATTATCTGAATAGATTCCTCAAGGAGGCTTGGCCTACTTGGGTATCGGCCCTGTATTCGAATTCAAGACAATAATGTCTTGTGAAAGTGTGTATCGATCTCCATGTTGCTGTCTTGCAAATCTCTGCCATTGGAACATCATGCAAGAAAGCTACTGTAGCTGCTTTCCCCCTTGTGGAATGTGCTTTAGGAGACAACAATACAGGACACTATCCATCTTGAAATGGATTGTTTGGAAGCTGGAAAACCTGACCTCATGGCCCCACAATTTAACAAGCATTTGCAATGCAATAGGTCTCACATTTGCAAAATTTTGAGCTATTGGCATTGTAAATGACAAACCTTTTATCTATGTGTTGTTTTTGAAAACAGATAAAGAAATGGCATTGGCATTGTCATTTACAATGCCAATAGCTTAAACTCTTGCATTGTAAATGACAATGCCTTTTATTTATGTATTTAAAAAAGAAACATAAATAAAAACGCATTGTCATTTATAATACCAATAGCTCAAACTTGTGTAAATGCGATACCTATTGCATTGCAAATGCTTTTTTTTACTTTTCTTATGTGATGGCAATAAATATCCAGCATAGTGAAACACTAACTTAAACCCTGACCCTTCTTCGCAAGACCAGTTCCTGTAGAGTCTCCCAAATAATTAATGGCTCTTATCTGCACTGGTTATTTTTAGTTCCCTGTACACCCCTTAGTGGGACACTCTGAGTCAGAGGCCTACTAGAGCCAAACTTGGGGGTGGGAGCTACTAAAAATGTCAGGGGGGGGGGCTAATGCTTCCAGCAATAGGCAGAGGGGAGACGTAGGGGTGAAAAACCAAAAAAGCACGTAAATGGTCTTTTAAAGCTGAGGCCAGGCAAGACAAGTAAGGAGCAGGGGCATAATAACTGTCCCAAAGAGGTTATTAGCATAATTTAAGCGATTACATATCGGGGTGTAATTTATAAAAAAAATAAAGGTAAACAGAAGTAGAGACTGCTGCACAACAACAATGTAACACGGGGGTTGAAATTTGCTTAACTTTAGAATGAGGGCCATATTTCCAGAATGGTGGTCAAGAAAGTTGTTCTATGCAACTCCCGAACAAAATTCTGCCGGCCACGAGTTTAATGCATGGCACAGTCAATGCATTATTCCGTTCTGTGGGACGATACAACGAGTACCACTTACGTGGGTACAACTTTGTCAACGCCTGTTATTTACACCGTTCTGTCTGCAGATGACACACGCACAGGAAGATTCATAGATCCTTAAATTAAACATTATGTTCTTACGCCATTTTGAATTGTACAGAGCATTTTACACCATCTGTAAGAAGACGACTCCACGATTCCTAATTTTATTTTCTAATTGTTGTTTTATTTTTCACTACTCAATGCACACTTTTTGTTTTATAAATCTAATGTCTAATGTGATAATCAATCTTTATTTCACTTCAGAAAAAGTGAGATCTTTGACAATAGTGAAGCCGCTACACTCCAAAAACAAGGAATGGAAGGGGGACAGCAGAGAGGACAAAGAAGGAATGAAGGGGGTGACGTAAGGAAGGGAGAGAGAGAAGAGAAAGAAGGAATGGAGGGGGAAAGGGGAGGATGCAATGAAGGGGAGACAACAGAGAATGGAAATAAGGAATGGAGGAGAAAACACTCAAGGAAAAAGAAAGGTGGAGAATGAAAGAAAGTAGAAGGATACAAGGAATAGAAAGGGGTAGATAGCAGAGAAGAGAAAGAAGGAAAGGAGGAATAGAGAGGCAAGGAACGGAGAGAGAGAGACAGGAGAGAAGAGAAAGGCACATCGAATGGGAAAGGAGAAGACAGAATGGAGGGAGGAGTAGAAATGCAAAGAATGAAAAGGAAGAGACTGAAGAGAAGCATGCATCTGCCACTGCTGACACATGCGTAAAAGCAGGGAAAAGTCCCTAGTGTAAACCATAGCACAGCAAATAACTAACCAAGCAGTGCATAAACACTTTGTACTTATAGTACTTATGTATGAGAAGCAAGGCTGGCAGTAAAAATGCTTCTTGTACACAAGGACTATAAGTACAACGTGCATGTTAACCCACAGCTTGCAGGTATGCAAAACCAGGGCACTGAAATGAATTTTAGTGCTTGCATTGGGGTCCAATGCTCCCATGCTAAACCACAAGGCAGCAGCAGTAGAAATTCAGGTTTCTCACACACACACATAGCAAGTGCAGAACAGCAGAAACATGTAGCTACACAAAGACACCATGTACTCCAGTGGACACAACATAGGGCAAGCTACCCCCACACAGGGAACAAGTAAAGCATCAACGGCAGAAGTGACAACTTAACTCATACACAGAATAAGTAAAGCATGGGTGGCAGTAGTGCATGCTTTCCCCACACACACAATGGATAGTTTTAACAGTGCAGGTTTAACCAATGTATAGAACATGTGTAGCATATAGAATAATTTGCTAATTTCTTATATAACGCACTCAAGATGGGTTGCAGAAGGCACAAAATATCCTCAGCTTGGGCAGCAGAACAGAACATTTTCCTCAAAGAAAGGGTAGGTGCAGGCCAAGTATCCGAGGTGCAAGCTCCGAAATAAAACTAAAATCCGCCTCCTACCTCATAGTCTTGTCCATCACAAGTCTGAGTGTGATTCACGCTCGCAAGTGTAGAAGAAGCGCTGCTCTGCCAGACACTGGCGCGCTAGGAAAAATAAACCTGCTGCTCTCTTTCTTAATGGCCTTGCTGCCTAGTAGGCCAATCACCCTGCATGCCGTGATCACGGTGAAGGGGGCCTTGATAGAAAAAAACAATGACAATGAGCTGCAAAAAACATCTCGGATGTGGTGTTGATTAGTGATTCGCCAGGCTGCGCAGCTCGTAGCTGACAATGTTTGAGATTGCTATGCGTGACATTTTCATAACTTCATTGTAGTTATGAGTGACATTACAAAGACTATGACTAACTTGGGCTAAAAGGGGCGTGCGAACAGAGCCAGTGAGTTGCTCTGTTAATCAATTTGGCCCATGGTGAGTGGTGGCCTGAGTAAAAGCAACAATGAAAACCAAACATAAGCAAACGGTTTACTTACGACATTTTTAGAGATAAGGTCCAGTGTGGAAACCAGGATATTCACACCAATGTCAGTGGCTTAGGTGTCCATTACACCATCCCTAAAACAAAGTTATCCTACAAGCAAACTGAAGGTCAGCAAACTCGTAAACAACACAGGTGGAAACAATCCTTTTAAACAAGCAACGGAGTTAATCTACAAACATGAGACCGCAAGTTGAGCCGAGAAATAAAAGAAATACGTGACCATCTGCAGTGAATCTTACTGTGCTCATTCGCCATGCTTACTACGTAAAAACAAGCGGTGAGCGTGCACATCGGCGTGAGCGAAAGTGAAAGCGTGGGGAGCGCGAGAACAGACGCTGCTAACGCCGCCGTCCATGCTCACAGCTTATGTCTCCAAAAGCGCGCGTTCACAGAGCATGTCTCGTATGTGTTTCCACGCTCGTGCACCTCTCCTGTCCCACTTCGCTAAGCTACACGGCAACAATAAGTCTCGCTTATGCGAGCAGCGCATGGCGCTACATCAGTACGCGAGACCTAAAAACAATTGGTCTGATTTACTTATAGCCTTCATTCCTTCCAAATAGAACTTAAGCACTCTCTTAAGATCTAAGGAGTGGAGTGACCTCTCTGCAGGAGTGGTAGGATTGGGAAAGAAGGAAGGTAGAGCGATCGTCTGGTTAACATGAAAATCAGACACAACATTGGCAAGAAAGCAGGATGAGTCCTTAACACCACCCTGTTGTGGTGAAAAACAGTATACGGCTCTTTGGCACACAGCACTTAGATCTCACTTACTCTGCGCGCTGATGTTATTGCCACTAGTAAAGCGATCTTCCATGTCAAGAGCTGCAACGTGGCCTTATGAATGGGCTCAAAGGGAGGACCCATCAATCTGAAAAGGATTAGATTCAACTCCCAAGGAGGAGAAGGAGGCCGAACAGGGGAATACACCTTTTTCAAACCCTGTAGGAAATCCTTAACCACCTGCAGTTGAAAAAAGGATGGCTGGTGGGGTGACCTCCTGAAAGCCATAATGACCGTCAAGTGCACCCTGCTCGATGAATACTTTAAACCTGCATAGGCTAAGTAAAGGAGGTAAGGAAGAATTACCTCCTACTGCCCGGTTGTAGGATTAAAATGATTACGTGCACACCACAAGTAGAATCTCTTCCACTTAAAAGCATACTACGTCCTCGTGGATGGCCTCTTTGCCTCCTTCAAGATGTGCATACAGTCCTGCAGTAGATTCAAGTGTCCATATTGCAGGACCTCAGGAGCCATGGTGCCAAGCTCAGCGAGGGAAGGCTGGGATGGAGAATCTTCTCGTCTATCTTGGTCTGAAGGTCCAATCTGAAAGGCAGCCTCTTGTGGCGGAGTACCGACATCTCCAAAAGGTCTGGATACCACCACTGACGAGGCCAATCTGGAGCTATGAAGATCATTGTCAGGTTGGATCGGAAGAGCTTGGACACCACCTTCGGGATTAGAGGCAGGGGAGGAAAGGCGTATGCAAATGTTCTGGACCAATCCATCAAAAGCGCATTCCCCCTCATCCCTGGACGGTAGAACCTGGACGCAAAGGAGTGAAATTTTTTGTTTTGGTCGTCTGCAAACAAATCTATTGAAGGTTTCCCCCACAGATGGAAAATATCCACCACCACCTCGTCGTTTAGCACCCAGTCTGGTTGATCTTCGAAGTGCTGACTGAGTGCGTCTGCTCGCACGTTTTGCTCCCCTGGAAGGTGCACCACTGTGATGGAGAGGCCTCGGCTAGAAGCCAGTGCCAAATCGCTTGAGCTTCCAGGGAGAGTGGGCGGGAGCGTGTACCACCCTGTTTGTTGAGGTAATACATGGTGGTCATGTTGTCTGTTTGAATCAGAATCGAGTTGGATTTGATCGAGGGCTAAAAAGCTTTTAGAGCTAGATGGGCTGCTCGCAGCTCTAGCATGTTTATATGATAGGACTACTGCTTGCTGGACCACCGGCCCTGCATCTGTAGGCAATCCATGTGTGCCCCCCATCCTTGCAGAGATGCATCCGTGATCAAGGACTGTGCTGGAACTTGTTGATGGAAGGGTACTCCCACCAAGAGGTTTTTCGGTCGAGTCCACCATAAAATGGATGACTTTGCTGCCTGAGAGAGCACAATCCAATATTCCCAGTGACCTGATGCCTAGTCCCACTTGTCATCTAAATCCTGTTGCAAAGGTCTCATCCTCAGCCTGGCGTTGGGAATGAGAAATATGCAAGAAGCCATCGACCCTTGTAGCGATGCCACTTGCCGGACCATTGGTTGAGCTGCCTGGAGAAGATCGTATTTCTGCTGCATTTAAAAAAAAAAATATATCTCCTCCGAAGGAAACGCTCTTCCTATGTTTGAATCCAGAGTGGAGCCCAAATAATGGATCTTCTGAGTAGGCCGGTGAACCAATTTTTCCATGTTCACATGAAGGCCCAACCGGCGGAGCAGATTCAAACAAACTTGAAAATCGTTCTTTACTTTTCTAGGCCCTTTCAACAGCCAATCGTCTAAGTAAGGGTAAATGAACAGACCCTTTCAATGCAGAGCCACCGCCACCACTACCAAGCACTTGGTAAAGACTCGTGGGGCAGATTTCAGTCCGAAGTAAAAGACCTTGAACTGGTAATGCTTGCTGCAGACCACGAATCGTAGGTACTTGCGATGACGTGGAACGATTGGTATGTGGAAGTACGCGTCTTGGAGGTCCATCAAACACATCCAATCTCCTTCTTGTAGATCTGGACATATTTGATGAAGCGCCAACATGCAAAACTTCTTCTTCAAGATGACTTTGTTCAGCGATCGAAGGTCCAGGATAGGTCTGAATTTGTGCTCTTGATCTCCTTTTGGCACAAGAAAGTACCTGGAATAAACTCCCTTCCCTCGCTGAGCAGGAGGAACCTCTTCTATGGCCTTTTTTTGCAGAAGGGTTACCACTTCCTGTCAAAGCAACGTTAGCTGGTGAGGACGAGATCTTTTCGGAGGAATGTCCTTTGGAGGCACACGAAAACGTAGTGCCTATCCATTGCGCAGTATACTGAGCACCCACCGATCTTTTGTTATGTTGCACCACTCTCTCAGATGATGTGAAACACTTCCTCCCAATGGAGTGGGCAACGGTGCCAGAGGAAAAGCTTGCTCATTTCTTCCCTGTGGCTCTGGCCGTGTTGGAGGACTGGTGCTGATGATCTCCTCTACTTCTGTTTTACTTTCGGCCTTGGAACTGAGACTTGCCTTGGTTTTTGCCTTGGAACCACTGAGGGGTTTGAACCCTCTGTTGGTAGCCTTTGCGCTGGTTGGGTCTGTATCTTCGCTTGACCTCTTTTTTCTTTTCCAACCCCACAGCCTTGAGAGTGTCTAACTCGGCTTTCATCCTAGCCATCTCTTCGTCAGTGTGTGAACCATACAGGGAGGAACCAGAAAACGGTAGATTAAGGATCCTGTGTTGTGCATCTGGTTTAAGAGCCGTAAGACTCAACCAAACAGACCACCTAGCGCAAATCCCATGCGCATAAGAATGCGCCCGTCAGCGTAGCACCATCCTCTGCCGTGCTAATCCCTTGGTTTGCTATGAGCGATCCCTCTCTGATAAACTCCTCAAAGTCTCTCTGTTCTTTTTTTGGAAGCTTTTCCTTGAAATGGTCCAAGGAGTCCCATAGGCCCTATCATAGCGGCCTGATGATGCTGCTGCGCTAGATACTTTTAGAGACGATGCTGCAGACCTGCAAACTTTCCGTCCCCAAGAGTCTTGGGACATACTTTCTTTGTCCAGTGGGACTGATGAAGATGCAGCTACTGCATGCGTTTTTCTTGCCGCCGCAATGATCACAGAGTCCGCAGGCGGATCTGATTTCAAGAAAACAGGTTCTGTTCCTGCCGGCTTATATTTCTTCTGAATTCTAGCCGGTGCAGCCTTAATTGCAGATGGAGTTAGAAAAATGTCCATCACCGGTTCTAGAAGACCAGGAACCAGAGGGAGCAAGGGTCGAGACGCTGATCTCTGATGTAGTGTCTCAAAGATCACCATTGTGGCGACCTGAGGAGTCAACATCTCGATGTTCAGCTACTGTGCTCCCCTCTGAAGAACATCATGGTAAGTATTTATGTAGTCGATTGGAGACACTCTTGATTGAGGGCTATCCGATAGAGTAGGTGAGTAGTGCCTTTTAGAGGAGCGAGTGGAGGAGGAAGACCATGTAGAGGACCTTCTTCTCTTGTGATGAGAACCAGAAGGTCTGCGCTCCTGTGATCTGCCAGCACGGTCCCTACGTCTGGCTGAAGGAGATCTATCCACCTCTTGCACCAATCTTTGTAGAGGTGACCTGTGGAGCGGACTGGTGTATTCTTCCTCTCGCCATGATGCTCCTGTAGGGTTTTTACTCCAATGATGGAGTGGAAGCATCCACCCTGGAGACAAATGAACCGAAGGGGAAGCACCCCTGTGTTGTGAAGGAGACCTTTGTTGCGACCTATTCGAATGTCGCTCTGGAGATGTAGAAGGTGAATGTTCTGGTGAAGGGACCCTCGAGGAGAGATAGGAAGAGTGCCATAACGCTGACTCCGTCACCAAAACTACCGAACCTCTTTCAGACCTCACTGATGGGGCTATCGACATCGAGCGTATGACTTGCTCCGATGGAGCCTACCTCGACGCCAAATGAGATCTCTTTCTCCACGTCGATTTCGCCCAGTTGCATCTGGTCTCGGCGTTGGTTCTGTATTCATCGATGTCGAGTGTCTTGCTGACGACGTCGAAGTACTTCTGTGCCTCGACGCCGATCGTCGTGGAGCTGACGACGGTGGAGGGCTTTTATGCATCTACGTCGAATGTCGCCGGGATGACGACGGCGGAGGACTCCTGCCCCTCGACGCCAATCGTCGCCGGGTTGATGACGGCGGAGGGCTTCTGGCCTTCGACGCCAATCGTCGCCGTGATGACGAAGGTGGAGGGCTTCTATTTCTCGATGCCGATCGTCGCCGGGTTGAAGACGGTGGAGGATCCCTGCTCCTCGACGCCGATCGTCACCGGATTGACGACAGCGGAGGACTCCTGCTCCTCGACGCCGATCGTCACCGGGGTTGACGAGAGCGCAGGACTCCTGCTCCTCTATGCCGATTTTCACCGGGGTTGACGACGGCCGAGGACTCCTGCTTCTCGATGCCGATCGTCGCCGGGGTTGACAACGGTGGAGGACTCCTGCTTCTCGATGCCGATCGTCGCCGGGGTTGACGACGGCAGAGGATTCTTCAATGCCGACGGCGAATGAAGTGACACACCTGAATGTCGGCGTTCTTTCGACGGCGAGCCCGCCGTCGATGGTCTTTTCTTGGACGTATGTCCTACCGGTGGAAGTTTTTTCAGCGCCGAGCCCGACGCTGAAGAAGAAGAGTGTAGAATCTTGCTTCTTGAAGAGGATTGGATCCTCTTGGAGTCTTTTCTCACCGGTGACCTGCCTCTGGAAGATGTTCTATCCTGGTCAGCCAGTCCATAAAGACAGATTCTTTCTCTGTCTTTCAAGGTTCTTTTGGATAGAGACGTGCAATGAGGGCAAGTCTTGGGGACATGGTCCTTAGGAAGACAAAGTATACAGACTGCGTGAGAGTTTGACCTGGCCTCCTTTTTTCCACAAGAAGGGCAGGGGTCAAAAAGAGATGCCATTTTGGAGTTTAAATTTTTTTCAAAATCTGTAAAAAAAAAAAAGACTGTACCTTACTTCTCAAGATGTAAGACGTCAAAGTAAGAAGAGATTTCCCAAAAAACTGGAGATTATTTCTGACAAAAAATCAGAAAAAGGAGGAGCTGTGTAACCAGGGTCCTGACTGAAGGAGCCGGAAAGAACAACTGACCTAACTGTCACTCCTGAGGCATGATGGTAAGCTAAGGGTCATGGCTGCCTTAAAGGCACAGTGCCAGCTTATTTCTATGTTGCTATAGGTAAGCTTTTCAGCTTTTCTATGCTATGTTTTCTGCAATGCAGCCTGTGAGCTGTCAATGCTTTCAGTCCTATCTGAGGGATTGTGTTAAATGCTAAGCATCACAACAGTTTTCAAACATGCTTTGCTGTTGTTTTTCCCTGTTTTTAATGTATTGTTTTAATATGTACAGGTGATTCTTACAGCATTATTCAGTGTATGGAAGGCTGCATTTGTGTTTTTTATTATGTATATATATATGAAGGCAATCGCCGAAACGCGTTGACCGTCCTCCTTGTTTGCACAAAATGGTGTCGTAAAAAATAAAAATGACCTTTACCTGAAGAAATTACGTTTTTGGATTCCGTTTGTGCTGTGGTGTATCCGGACTGCTTGGCTACGAACTGGAGCTCGGCTGGGTCCGTTCTTTGTCTGAGGAATATATATATATGTGTTCACATATATGATTGTGTTTCCGGGGTCCCTCCCGCGCATGGGCGGGAATATTCTAGCGCTGATGACTATTGATGAGGATCCCCTGGAAAAGTACCTGCTGTGTGTGTGCTTCTGATGTTTACAGCAAGAGGAGCTTTGAAATCTAAGGTCACTGTCAACCTCTGAGATGAAATAGTGGGGACACCTCTTTCCACTGTTGCCTCCTGCTCTAAAGGGGGATTACAACTACATCCCTCCAACCCATGGAAAGGAAAATGCTACTTACCAGTATGCATCTTTTCTTGGCATGTAGAGCTGCAGATTCTTACACTGCGCATTAGATCGCCACCTGGTGTTGGGCTCGGATGATTGCATGTTGTCGTCTTGGAAGAAGTCTTTGTAGTCACGGGTTAGGTGACTCCTCCCTTGGACGATAGTGTGCATGGGCACCTGCTCCATCCTTAGATTGTTTTTTGCCATGATGGGAAATGATGGAGTTTGTAGAAAGAAGAAAGGATGTCCATGCATGTATATCTAATTAAGATAGAACTGGAACAGATACAGGCCCCGGGGAGGAGGGAGGGTGTGTAAGAATCTGCAGCTCTACATGCCAAGAACAGATGCATACTGGTAAATAGCATTTTCCGTTCGAGGCATATGAGCTGCAGATCTTACACTGTGCATCGATTGTACAGCAGTGTCTCCCCTAGCGTGGTCACCTGTATCTGTTGCAGTAGTTTGAAAGAGAGTTTTGAGGACAGCTTGGCCTACTGCAATTTGCTGCTTAGCTTGCACATCAACGCAATAGTGTTTAGTGAAGTTGTGTGTTGTAGACCATGTTGCTGCCTTGCAGATGTCTTCTAGGGGAATGTTCCCTAAGAAAGCCATGGAGGCTCCTAGTTTGCGTGTGGAGTGCGCCCTAGGAGGAACTCTTAATATACGTTTTGTTTTTTGATAGCATATTTGTATACATTTTACAATCCACCTTGCAATTCCAGCTTTAGAGATGGGGTTGCCTTTATGTGGTGGAGAGAAAGCTACAAACAATTGCTTTGTTTTGCGAAAGGATTTGGTCCTATCTATATAATAGAGGAGAGCTCTTTTAACATCTAGTATGTGTAGAGCTCTTTCTGCTACAGAGTCTGGGTTTTAGAAAAACACTGGTAACTCTACAGATTGGTTTAAATGAAATG
The DNA here is from genome assembly GCF_964261635.1 of Lissotriton helveticus. Classification (NCBI taxonomy): domain Eukaryota; kingdom Metazoa; phylum Chordata; class Amphibia; order Caudata; family Salamandridae; genus Lissotriton; species Lissotriton helveticus. The sequence goes on along the minus strand of NC_136062.1, from coordinate 176,912,555 downwards.
GAGTAATGACTTTTGGAAGGAATTTGGGATTTGCTCTGAGAACCACTTTATTACGGTGTAATTGTAAAAATGGTTCTTGTATAGTGAAAGCTTGAATCTCACTTACTCTCCTAAGAGAGGTAATAGCTACTAGAAAAGCTGTTTTCCATGTGAGGAATTGCAGTTCACATTTGTGTAGAGGTTCAAAAGGTGGTCCCATGAGCCTTGTAAGAACAATATTTAGGTTCCACACTTGAGAGGGTGGTAACCTGGGAGGAATGATTCTTTTTAATCCTTCCATAAATGCTTTAATAGCAGGTACTCTAAATAGAGACAGATGTTGTCTATTTTGTAAATATGCTGCAATTGCTGCGAGATGTAGGCGTATAGATGAATATGCCAAGTTATATCTTTCTAAATGTAGAAGGTAACGAATGATATTTTGGATGGAAGCATTTAGGGGATCAAGTTGGCAAATCTTTTCCATTTAGCAGCATAACAAGCTCTAGTAGTAGGTCTCCTGGCTTCTTTAATGATATTCATACAGTCTGGTGGTAGGTTAAGATAACCAAACTCTAAGACCTCAGGAGCCAGATCGCCAGATTCAGTTGACTTGGGTCTGGATATCTGATGTCTCCATGGTTCTGCATTAGCAGGGATGGTGTCAGACATAGCTTTTGGTGTGGAACTAGGGATAGTTCTAGCAGAGTTGTATATCACGGTTGGCGTGCCCATGTGGGAGCTACTAAAATCAGTTTGAGCTACTGTTGTCATAGCTTGCGTATTATTAGTGGTATTAGTGATAGTGGCGGAAAAGCGTACGCAAATCTGCCAGTCCAAATCATCCATATCGCATTGCCCTTGGACAGCGGGTGTGGAAACCTGGCGGCGAAGGTTGGGCATTTTGCGTTTTCGTGTGTGGCTAACAGATCTATGTCTGGATGACCCCACTTGTGGAAGAATGGTTGAAAAACTTGCGGATGTAGTTCCCATTTGTCAATTGGTTGTGTCTGTCGACTTAACAGATCTGCTATCCGATTGTGAACTCCTGGAAGGTGTTCTGCTAACAGATATATGTTTTGTGGCATGGCCCATCTCCAAATGTGCTGTGCAAGCTGGGACAGCTGTAGAAAGTGTGTCCCCACCTGTTTTTGTATATAGTACATAGCTGTCATGTTGTCTGTCCGAATTAAGACAGCTTTGTTTTGTACTTGGAATGTTTTGAGTGCTAAGAATATTGCTAGCAGCTCTAGGTGATTGATATGGAACGTTTTTTGTTGATTGGTCCATTGCCCTGGAGTTGTATGATGTAGGAGATGGGCTCCCCATCATGTGAGAGATGCGTCTGCTGTAAGTACTATTTGTGTAACAGGTTCGAGGAACGGCCACCCTTTTGTCAAGTTTTTGGTGTTCCACCACTGCAGAGAGCGATGTGTGCGGCTGTCTACCAACACCAGGTCTATTAGTTTTCCTTGAGCCTGATTCCACTGTTGTGCTAGACATTCCTGTAACGGACGCATTTGCAGTCTTGTATATGGTACAATGAAGATGCAAGATGCCATCATACCTATCAGTCTCATGAACACTCTGGCTGGGAGAGAGTGTTGATGTTGGAACTTTGTGACTAAGGCTTGAATGCTCTGTATCCTTGCTGGACTGGGATATGCTAGAGCTGTAGACGTGTTTATTGTAGCCCCTAAATATTGATGTACATGAGAGGGCTGTAGGTGCGACTTAGTGTAGTTGATTGTGAACCCTAAGTCGTGCAATGTTTGAATTGTCTGATGTGTGTGTTGGACACACTGTTTGAATGACTTGGCTTTTGTGAGCCAATCATCTGGATAAGGGAAGACATGTATCTGTTGTCTTCTGAGATGTGCTGCTACTACTGCTAGGCACTTTGTGAACACTCTTGGTGCATTACTTACCCCTAATGGAAAAACTTTCAATTGATAATGCTGTCCTTCCAGTACAAACCTTAGATACTTCCTGTGAGAAGGATGTACAGGAATGTGGAAGTAAGCGTCTTTTAGATCTCGTGTTCTAAGTATGTCTCTGCATGTCGTGTCGACGGGTCTCCGATCTCGAATGTTTTTCTTGGATCAAAAGGATGCACAGGCTGTGCAGCTGGATTCGTCGTGTTCTAATGATAAGCACAGCTTACATACCTCGTGATGATCACTGTGTGGGAACTTTGCTCCTCAGTTGGGGCATCTTTTGAATGGCGTCCTTTCCATGAGGTGTAGGCCTCACGGCGTGGATAGGCCCAACGGCCGCGTCGACGACCAGAATCGCGCTGATGGAGTCGAGACGATGTTTGTCGATGTCGAAAGTAGTTTGGTGAAGTTTGAATACGTTTTTATGCATCAAAGTACTTACAAAGTAGATTTCCAACCGGGGCGGAAAAGTTTCATCCGAACCCAATGGCGGAAAAAAACAATCTAAGGATAGAGCCGATGCCCATGCGCACTATCGTCCAAGGGAGGAGTCACCTATCTCGTGACTACAAAGACTTCTTCTAAGACGACAACAACATACAATCATCCGAGCCCAACACCAGGTGGCGATCTAATGCACAGTGTAAGATCTGTAGCTCATATGCCTCGAACACTAGGTATACAATTTCTAAGTGCTACTGTGGTTCTCACAGGCAACCATACAACAGAATATAGTATTCAGTAGAGATTATATAATAAATATGAAAGAAACTTGTGAAAGGACACTCACCAAACTTAAATAAATATTGCCACAAACAAGTCACGTACATGTAACAACCAAACAATTAGCACATTGAACAGGAAAGGATTTTAGTCAAGTTTCTACCCCTGGGTACTATGCTGCAGTGGCAGTAGTTGTGATGAAGGATGTAAGGCATATGAATGACTTCAAGAGAAGGCCAAGAATTCCGGGAAAAATTTAACGGTTAGTGAATCGGGTGGGAGGGCAAGATTGAGTAGGTAAAAGGCGTAGGTGCAGATGAGAAAGGGAAATACAAATACATTGTTAACGAAGGTAAGTAACTCGTACATCTGATAGAGACAACTAGCTGCAGATTCCTTAACTTAGAATTGATACCACAGCCATACCCCAAAAGGGAGGCGGGTCTGCGACAGAACAACAGAAAGCGCCAAGCATCTGATCTGGCAAAAGTGTGACGAATAAAGGGGGGAAGCTGTGGCGGAACAGCCAGACAGCAACCCAAGCAGCTCGAGGAGCAGAAATAACAGGATAGAATAAATCCTGAAATCATGCCAGAATGGCGCTACACCATACCCGTATAAAAAAAGGGCAGGTAGAACGGCATGAGCCCTATACCAGAGCAAGAAAGAGAGAGGAAGAAAGACCACTCTCCGCTTATTGGCTCATGATGAGTGCACTGACCCAAGCTCGAAATGAACTTGAAGAGATGCAACCAGTGCCTAACATACTAGCCTACAGAAGGAAGCTGAAGGAGCCAGTGTCAAGAGCCCAAAGGCAAGAGCTAGAACCTGAGCAATGCGTTGGGAATAGCCAGCGGGACAAGAAACCGCCAAGCGCACACCCAACCCCAAAAAGGGTAATGAGGGGCAATTAGCATCAATTCCCAACCCGCTGAAGCAGGTAGAAATATGCAGCAGGTAACCTTAATGTGGCTTACACAGGAAGTATAAGAGTGCCCGATAGGGCAGCATGAAGCCAAAGTGAGAAACAACCCACAATGTAGGCTTGCAGGCAGTAGTTAATGACCACTGCCATGAGAAAAACTGTCCCGCAAGGGTACCTTTGTAACAAGAGTAGGTGATAATTTGGAAAAAAGGCATATCTGAAGCAAGGTGCCAAAGACACCAAGTCAACACCCCCCCCCGCCCCCAAAATAAGACACGTAAGGCGTTGAACACCAAAAAGGGAGCATATGTCAATTTGGGAAATCACTCCAGTAAGCGGAAGCAAGGAGAACCATATGGCAACTTGCAGCACTTCAGAAAAGCTCCCCCACACATGGAGATATTGGTCCAGACCTCGCAGCCTTGACAAGACGTGGCGATATATGTAGAGGATACCAAGGCAACTGGCATATACATAAATGTATAAACATATAATTATGTATAGAGAGATCGAGGATTGTGCCCTCTCGATCTGTCAACGTTAGTGCAGAATAATTGTCAATCGTTCTATGAAGTTTTTCACGTGCGTGATCTTTATTTGTATTTCTATACATGAAGCAAGAACAGGAATAATGAAAATACAGCCGCCACGTGTTTCGCCCTACTGGCCCATTGGCCGTGGGCTTTTTCAAGGCAGAGCTTCGTTATGTAAGAAGTAATGTTCATGATTCTCAACAAAATTGGGCACTGACAATTGTAGCACCAAAGCCTGAAAATTTCCACCCACTACAGTTACATATAATTATGTAGAAACACAACTAGCCAGGAGCATAAACATGCCCAACCCAGATCATACCTAGTACAGTAAGGGCAGGTAGGAGCCGTTTTTGAAGAGGATACCATGAAACCTCCCAAGGAGGGGGATGACTATGGTGTAAGCAGACGGTACCAGAGAAAAACATAGAACACCGTGCAGTGGATCACCAAACAACGCATGGAGCCCACAGGAACTCCAGGCCCAGGTGATATAAGCAAGGCTATATAATAGCGTACAAGTACCCCACATGAAGTATGCACACCCCAACAATTGGGAACACCTCTTAGGGCAATAAGCCAGGCCAAAACAACGCACTAACGAACCGAAATTGTGAACTGAGTTCTGAGCCGTAATGACATTACCGAGCTGAGCCACCGGCTGAATACCACAGTCAGAGGACACAGCAACCTGTGCAACACGGCCACAGAAGGCCAACAGGCAGCTGAAAGCAAAACGGATCTAAGGGATGCCAATAAAAGGATAAGCCCCCTTAACCACAGAAAAAAGAGGACGTAAGGCTCACTGCCCATGTTAAACAGAGAGCGCATCTAAAGGATGCAAAATGAACAATCATTGCCATAGCCAATAGGTCTCGCCTTTGGGACCTTATAGGTCTTAAGACAGGCAACAGTTGATGTTGTTGCACCAAGGATATTATACTGCATAACTAAATACTTATAAGGTTCCAAAGGCGAGACCTATTGGCTATGCCAATGCTTGTTGTAAATGGGGAGCAGTATCAATCCCTGTCAAGAAGAAGGGATGGATTCTGTAGTAAGGTAGGTTTTACATCTGCAGGGACCAAAATTCAACATTGCGCTTATATACTGAGGCAAGAATGCCGGTAGGGCCGGGGGCTCCATTGGCTCTACTTTTTTGGAACAGGTTTGCTATTCTTTTGGCCGCGAAGGTTGATGCACTATTGTAATATGTGGAATTGGGAAATGTATACATTGAGTTTTTTCGCATTTTAATTGTAAATATGTTTGTATATGTTTCTCTGCAGCCTCGATGAAGTACTGTGGAAGGGAAGAAAAGCTTTGACTGGGCTGATAATTTGTTTACTATACGTAGTAAAGTAGAATGTTGTAAAGATTAATGTACAATAAACAGAATACATAATGAAATGGTCTCTTTGGACATATCAATGGACTGAAAGTGAGCATCATTGAGTACATTTTAGTCATATTCGATGAATAGATTGCGTATTACACATACACAATACTTTCTGAGAGCTTCTTTCTTATTTGTGTTTGTCTGCTTTTGTGTCAAGCTACCAGAGGATTAAGCACAGGTTAATTTAGTGACTTTTTTGTGGTTCACCCTAACTAGGATTGTGTTTATTATTTGAGTAGGGCCTACACCCCTCTCAACTAATAACACAATTTCTTACAAGGGGACTAATTGTTATTCATTTAGGGCATAGTGTTAGGACGGTGTCAAGTATTGTCGCATTTTATTCTGTATTGCAACTCGCTGAGCCTTTGTAACATTTTGCTCACCTTATGCTGGCTGTGTGATTTTTACTGTGTATTTTCCAACAAGAGGCATCATTTTGGATATGAGCCAATCTTGCTTTCCTGATTCATAAAGAGCAGACTCAGCTTGATTATTTGCATTCTCTTGACTTGAAATAATTTGCAGATTCTACTTGAGCAAGAACCCGAGTCACGTGTGCCATTTATTACCTTAATACCAGTTCTCAACTAGAACTGGCAACTGGTTTCTGCCATTCATTGAGCCTTTTGCTAATTTCCCATATATGATTTATTATGCTTTTTGGACTAACCATATTTTGCATCCTGTAGTGTACTTCATCTTTTAATAACCTTAACGGTTTCTGACTTATATTTTGTCTGGAGACGGGTTATTTAACAGATGTTGTTACTGGATTTGCTGACTATGGTGCTGGTTACCCTCCTATATTCATGAGGATAACACCACGACGACCATAGTAGGTGTTATTTGTTCTTTTGCAGTTTTATATAGCACAACCCCGACCTGTAGGTATTAGAGCGCTTTACATGAGCACCAGTAAGAGTACACAAGGACACATTCATTTTTGGTAGGCCCCGGAAGATTAAGTGATTTGGCCAGATTCACAGGATGTTGAGCCGACGCGGAGACTTAAACCTGACTCTGACCCTTGCACCACATCCTCTGAGAAGATGGTTTCACTCTAGCGCCTTATCTAGATTGTGCCCCGATGCCCTGTGTGCAGATATGGGGCACACGTCCAGCGTGGCTTACTGGAGAGCTTTAGTGCTCCTAGTTTCCTTTTGAGTGTAGTGGTCCACATGATGGCTTTCTTCAGAGAATCTCAAGTAGTGTATTCCCTGGTTCTGAGCAGTTGGAGCCCACACACGGTAGCCACACCCTGCAGATACAATGATGTACCCTGCATGGTCGACTGTCACTTCAGACCTGGCTAAAAGATAAATGATATTTTAACATGGATTTGACCTTCTCATGATCGCCGTCTCTGCGTGCTGTGTGGGCCTCTTAAGATATCGAGCTTTTAACAGCGAAAGGAAACGTAACATAAAATAGAGTTTTGCAGCGTAGCACATTAAATTCAAAGCTGGGGTAGGAAAACAGCCCATTGAAAGGGTGGCTTGAGTAGTTCTAGAATTCTAGAACCCGCACACGAGGACAACAATGGCAGCCGCAGTCTTAGACGTGCACGTTTTTTATTAAAATAGAAAGTGAAGAAGGTGATAGGCGGAGTATGTCCGTGATACTCCGCGAAAATTGTGCAGGATCAGGTTACTGATGACACTTAAAAGGAATTAATCTATACAGCACGAAGAATTTTGTTTCGCATTTGGTAAGTGTTTGTAACCCCTGGTAAGTGCAATGAAATATTTCCACGCCTGGCCTGCTCTCTCTCTAAACTCTATAACACCTCTTTTGAGCAGGCATCTATGCCTAGCTGCTGGAAGGTGGCCCAGGTAAAACCCATCCTTAAAAAGCCCACTAGCGACCCCACCATTGCCTCCAATTACAGGCCAATATCTTTATTACCCTACTTTGGAAAGGTACAGGAACACCTTGTCATCAAACGTATTTCCAGTTTTGTGGAAACTCATTCACTTTTAGATCCGTCGCAATCAGGCTTTCGTGCTGCCCATGGCACTGAAACGGCAGTGATGGAAGTGGTGGATAACATTCGTCTCACATTGGACAGAGGTGATTCCGCATTCTTGATCTTATTAGATCTTTCAGCAGCCTTTGACACCATCTCCCACAGCATCCTTCATTAACGGCTGTGGGAGATCGGTGTCAGAGGCAAGGCTCTTGCCTGGCTCAAGAGTTTCCTTGCCGACCGGCATACTTACATCAGGATTAACTCTTTGGAATCCAGTAGGACTCCTCTTTCTGTTGGGGTTCCTCAGGGGTCCATACTGAGCCCCATGTTATTCAACATTTATCTTACCCCATTGGCCAGAATTATCAAATCTTACGGTTTCACCACAGTGTCCTACGCGGACGACACGCAGGTTCTTATTACCTGTAGTCCAGACGTTCTTGACACCCGCACAAGATTTAAGAGATGTATGATCCACATCAGTGAATGGATGAATGAAAATAAACTCCAGCTTAATTTCAGTAAAACTGAAATTATGCTATTTGGCAAGGCAAAGACACAGTGGTCACATGACTGGTGGCCTTTAGAATTGGGACCATGTCCTGAGCCCAAAGAGGCGGTTCGTAACCTGGGAATAATGCTCGAATGTGCCCTATCCATGAAGGCTCAGGTTAACCAAGTATCTGGCATCTGTTATGGTATACTACGAAAATTGAGGAAGATTTTCAGATGGCTACCCATTGAATCCAGAAAACCTTTGGTCCAAGGACTGGTTGTTAGCCGCCTGGATTATGGCAACGCAATGTATAACTCTATCAATGAGGGCTTGTTAACTAAGCTACAAACCCTTCAAATCGCTGCTGCACGCTTGGTGCTAGATTTGCCCCCCAGATCCCCCTCCGTGCCCTGTCTTAGACAATTGCACTGGCTCCCAGTGCGACAAAGAAGCCAGTTTAAGATCCTTAGTCTCACACATAAACTTCTACATGGGACTGGACCTTCTTATCTTGTTGAGAAAGTAGTCAGGTACAAACCCTCTAGAGCCTTAAGGTCTAGTACTAAAGCCCTTCTGGTACAGCCTAGGGCTAGAACATCTAGAATGGGTTGTAGAGCCTTTTCTTACTTAGCCCCTCAGCTATGGAACAAACTACCTACACACCTGCTGTCTCTCTCCAATTATCAGGCTTTTCGTAAGGGCTTAAAAACCTGTCTCTTCCCCAATTAATCTCCTCTCCTTTGCCCCCTTTTACACTTGGTTGTCATTTGTTGCTAAGCGCCTTGAGACTATTGTGAAATGTGCGCTATACAAGAAATTATGACTATGACTATTTGTAAGCCTCCTGTGCTATCGTCTCTAAAACAATCTTTAACCTACACTTATCACCTGTGCTCTGCTGCAGGCACCAGAGCTGCCTTACACATATTATACAATGAAACTTGTTGGGTGCAGCAGGCTCTTCAACCTCCTTGGCTAACATCAAATGGAGCTCTCTGTGACTAAATAAGTAAGCCACACTACCAAGATCTTATTGCCAATTTCGTTGGTTGCGACCTACGTAACAAAAGATCAACACGGACGACAGTGGTGCTTTCAAGGTGGATAACACACAATAGAAAGAGCAACACTGATCGCAGAGAGGTCGTGAGGTTGCAGGGGGGAAGCAAACCAGGGAGAGAGCAACATTTAACATGGGGCTAAGCGGGTAGAAGCGCAGAAGGAAGAACGCAACATAGAATGCAGGGAATAGACAAGGGAGATCACAGGAGGGGGTTGCAGGAGAGAAGAACACAGAGAGAGTAACATGGATTATGGGTTGGGGGATGCGCACATGGTAGAGAGCAACATGAAGTACTGAGGCGTGGGGTTTATGGGGAAAGCACAAGAGGAACAGTGCAACACAGAGCATGGGGAGTGTTTTATGGGTGAAAGAATCACAAGGGAGAGAGCAACACGGAGCTGGGACCAGGAAAACACACATGGTAAAGCACAACACGCAGTGCTTGTGATTTTCGTGGGGACAAGTACACAACAGAGAGAGCAACACAGAGAATGGGGAGGTTTGTAGGGGGAAGCATACAAAGGTAAGAGCAACGTAGAGCAATAGGAGTATTTTGTGGGGGAGAGGCATGCAAAGGACAGAGCAACATTGAGAGCGCATAAGCACACACGGAAGAGAGCGCTATGGAGCGCAGCAGGCGGTGTGGGGGGCAGAGGAGATGAAAATCACATGCACTCACATGGACTGTTTAATGAAAAAGAAAAACAAGCATTGGCCACGAAAGTCATCGCAATCACGATCGCTGTGAAAGCAAAAGTGATTGTGATGACGCGCTAAAACATGCAAGGCATGCGCGCGCAAAGGCGTGTGTCTGTTGCGCGTTCTAGCAAGCTGGTCGCCACTTTGGGAGCACTCCCCAAACCAGCTTCTAAATGTCTCTCCGAGCAGCGCATGCGCGCTGACTCAGCGAGACCTAAAAAGTACGACCACAGAAGACAGGCCTAAAAGGACCTAAGTGGGAGGGCGAAAGCTCGCCAGAAGCCGGTGAACGGCAGATTCGGCGTGAGCATCAAACAACAAAACCCCATCAAAGGGTAAGTCGACCAGTCGGTCCTGGATATTTTCAGGGAAGGCACTATCTCGCAACCAATCGTGACGCCTTAAAGCAAAATAACCCGCCATGGCTTGGCCCAAAGAATCTGTAGTATCTCAGGCTGAACTGATTGTGAATTTGGCAAAGTCGCGGCCATCCCGGAGGAGGTGAAGCAGATCAATGCAAGCACCTTCAGAGGTGGCAGGAAGCAAAGACTCTGCAGAGTCCCACAGGGCAGAGCAGCTAGCCCGAGCCAAAACACACACTGTATTCAAGGACCGTAGGGCTGCACTGGTGCATGCAAAGATGTGCCTACCCCATGACTCAAGCCTTCAGGACTCCCGAGAGGGAGGAAGCGTTAGAGGGGGCGGAGAAGGAAAGGCAATCTGCAACACAAACCCCTCCGCATCAGGGTGCACAAAAAGACAAACAGGATCATGTGGAGCTGGACGGTGGCGGTGCAAAACTGAACGGGCCACCGGCTCACCTGAAGCAGGCCGGTCCCAGGTACCCAAAAGGGCATCATAAAGGGAAGCCTCCAAAGGCAAAAGCGGCTCCACATTTCCGGGCCCACGGTGGAGGAACTCAAGCAAGGGGTCCACAGACAAAGGGGCAGAAGGGGGTTGCATATTTAACATGCGGGTGGCCAATAAGACCATTTTCAAAAATGCCACACCAGCCTCGGTAGCCCTCCGCAGAGGGGTCAACAGCTCATCAGTGGGGGAGGGTTGTAAGCTGACCCTCCCAAGACACTGAGGGTGCGCCCAATGCCCCACGGAATGAGGATCCTGACGTGGCTCCTGGGGAGGTGAACAGCCTGCCGGATCTGGGACCTCCTGAGGAGGCTCCACAAATTCCATGGGGGGCACTGGCAACACTAGCTCCGGTGACGCCGGGCGGGAGGGGGGCCCAGACTCTCTCCAGAGGCCTCCAGAGAAGAGTCCAGAACTCAGCATCAACACGGTGCCAAAACGACGCGCGTCGGCGCCGATCATGCTTCGTCAAACGCCGGCACGAAACTATGACAAGCTCCCCCTCTGAAGATGGAGAGGGCGCCGGGGCCGGCGAGGCAAGCTTCTGGCGCCGGCTCCACCTCAACCAGAACCGGCTCTGATTCTGGAGAAAGGAGCAGAGGCGGAGCCAAGGAGATGAGCCTTCGGCGCCGGAACAGCGCCAACCCCGGCTCCGGACAGGCGGCCACCTGCCCGGAAGGCTGGGGTGTGCTCAATACAGGGCTATGAGCACCGGCAACTCCCTGCGGCGCCACAGTGAGCCCCGAGGGGCTCTGCGGTGCAGAAGAGGCGCCATAGGTCTTAGAGGGGGACCCAGCTGGGCCGTGTCGTAACAACTTCATGTGGACTGGAGAAGGGGACCCAATCGGGCCGCGCCCCAACAACACCACATCTCCGAAGTTCCTGGGGAGCAAAGGCTCAATCGGTGCCGGGGGCGAACCCACCGGAGACCCCACAAGAAGCGGAGGTCCCGAGGACGCCCCAGGACGGGGAGAGGACCCAAGGGAGACCTGCAAAGCCGTAGCATAGGCCTCCATTTGGGCCTGAGTCGCCCCCACATCCGGAAAGGGCGGATAGAGGGGGGGTGACTGTCGGGAGCACACATCCGGAATGTTCCGGGAACCAGTGTCCCTGACAACAGAAGAAGGTGAGGTCGAAGACCTAGGCGACAAAGCGCCTCGACTTACCAAGTGGTGAACGACGGCCCCAGACCCCAGAGGGCGATCGACGGTGGAACCGAACTGTAGAGGGACCTGCCATTAACAAAGAGGCCGGGGGCAAGACGACTCAGACTGGGACAGCCGTGCCGAGAGAAGCTTCATAGGGCGCTCCTGCCGAGGCTTCGGTTTCTGACGTTGGCAGGCTTCATAGTCCGTGGAGTCATGGTGCTCTTCCAGACACCACACACAAATAAGATGCGGGTCTGTCGCGGACATCTGCCGTGAACAGGAATGACAAGATTTAAAGCCAGAAGGCATCGCACACTGTTCCCGATGCGAAGTGCCAAAAAGGAGGCCTGAAAACAGGCCAGAGGAACCGCTCACTCCGGATCCGCGTTGCACGTAAAAAAAAAGGAAACTGACGTCAGCGCGCCAGGAGGGACTTGTATGACCTCGCTGACGTCAGGTACGTGGACGACGTCAGGGCGGGGTCATGTGGCGCTGTCCCCTGGCGCGCAGAGGTGCTGCTGCAAAAAATGTCAGGATCCAGTCTCACGCCTGAGGATATTCTAAGTTAAGGAGTCTGCGGCTAGATGTCTCTATCAGATACTAGATATTGCAAGTGATCAGGGAAGCCATTGTAAATGCAGGTGCTGGACAGTGGTGGAGCTTGACTGAAACATATGGTATTTGGTATCAAAAAAACTTGTAGTAATAAAACCCACACTGATTCCAGGGTTGGATTTATTAATGCATGCACTCAGAGGGTACCTTAGAGGTACACTGTGAACCTTACCAGTCATCTAGTGTGCCAGCTGACTGGTTCAGTCCAGCCAGCTGCCTCAGACGAGTTACTGACACCCGGGATGACAGCCTTTGCTCTTAGGAGGTTAGGAACAATGTCTACTCTGGAGAGAGGTCTTATTACCCCCTCCTCCAGTTACATTAGCATTCCAAGGCAGGGGGTTTCATAGAGCCTACTGCCTTTTGGTATGCAAGTCTGGCTGCTCTCACAGGAGAAAATACCAACCCCCCTGCCCTGGGCCATCAGGTGACAGGAAGGTGGGAAAATTAGCTATGCAGGAGGCGTGATTCACTGCAAGGATGTACAAACCTCTAGGGTGACCAGCTGGAAGTGAATGCGACCTTAGAGACTCCACCATACTGTGAGTGGTGGAATTAGGAATAATTCTGGGACAGGGTAAGGCCCACTACCCAAAGGAAGAGGTCATCTAGGGGGTGCAGTGACCCCAGGGGTAAATAGGCCATTGGTTACTATCCCTCACTCCGCTTAACGCCCCTAAATTGAGCATTTTGGTGGCCCTCTGATTCCAGCTCTCCAGATTTGTATTGGACACAAGAGAAGGAGTGGAAGAATACTGCTAACTCTAGAACCAAGGAGTATGACTGACTTGGCGCCTACCCTACCAGCCTGTCTGCTGCTCCTGACCCTCATGGAGCAACTGATTTGTCACTGCATTCAAGCCCCACAGCCCTAGGAGAAGTGGACCAAAGGTGTCTCTGCGCTCCCGAGGATCTCAGGGGTTGGGCGCCCCTGTGGGCTCCCCCGGACTTGTCCCCTAGTACCAGCTTGCTGCCTCTTTGTAACTGGACCGTTCTCCCATTGAAGTGAATGGGACACTAGAGACTGACATATTTTGCACCTGGATGCCCCAGAGCCTCCTGACATGACCTGTTGGTGTGGCCTTGGACCTTGCCCAATACTCACCTCAAGCCCAGAAGTATAGCCCCTTAAGTAGCGGACAAGTGCCCGAATGCAATACATGTTTTCCTATATAGGATAACGTTGCAGGTCCATTTATGAAAACTGTAAAAATTCATAACTTGAAAAGTACTAACCCAATTCCGATGATCTTTGTATCAAAATTTACATAAAAGTATGTGTTATTTTTATAAATTAGTATTGGATTTCTTTATTGAGTGTGACTCATTTACTGCCTTTGTTTGTGTAATAAATGCTTGGAATTACCCTCTGATATGCCCAATTGCTTTCCCACACTACCACAAAAGAGAGCATTTAAAGTGTCATTTGTTCCTCTGTAATTCCTTTGGGGTTTGCCTGGACTCTTTCACAGTATACCTCTTTTTGATCTATACTACTATAATAAAGGAAGAACTTTCAGCCTTTGAGGTGGGTAAACTCGGGAACCACAGCGCCAATCCACACACCCGATACACCGAGGGAATCGTCAGGGTGTGTAGATGGTTATAGGCTATATAAATAAATAAAAAAACGTTATATACAAAATTTACAGTAAAAAAAAAAGTAGTCTCTCCGAAGTAGCGCCGGCCGCGACGTGCGTGCTCACGTCAGGAGCGCGGGGAGGAGCGGCGTCCAGGAGCGCGACGAGGAGCGGCGGACATGGCGCGGGGGAGGAGCGGTGACGTGAGGAGCAGCGGACAGGCCAGTGGCGGTGCAAGCAGCGGACAGGCTGGAGGAGCGGCGGCCGAGGTAAGGGAGCGGCAGACATGGAGCGAAACAGCAATCATTAACACACCTCTAGGCCAAAAAGATTAGCTATGATGTAAGCTTTCCCAGCCAATGTACACTCTGTAGAACGGATTGGTCAGCTGTACACCTCTGCAAAGAAGAACAGACATATTTAAAGCAGTATATCAGCAGCGGGCAGGCGGGAGGAGCGGCGGCTGAGGTAAGAGGACCCATGTTGGGGCAGGCGGGGGTCGGGGCAGGCGGGGGTCGGGGCAGGCGGGGGCCGGGCTGCTGGACAATGTCGGGGCGGGCAAGGGTCGGGTAAGCCTGTTGCTCCCGGACAACGTCGGGATGGGCTGCTAGTATACAATATAGAGAGCCAGCTTCCTAGAAAGATGGATTCTCCTTTTTGTGGTTCATAATGGAATATATCCCTTTACATTGAATGCGCTACAACGCATTCCATTTATTTATTTATTTAGTATTTAATAGAGCGCGAACCAGACCCGTGAGGGTATCAGATCGCTTTACTATTCTTGGGCCACCCAAGAGAAGGCACAATTATACTTTCTTTTTTCCTGAAGCGTGCAGGTTGGAGCAAAAGGTCTCTGGCGGACCGGGAGTTTCTGGCTTCTCCAGATATCACGAGTTTCTGGGTGAGAAAAGCAGGGGACTTGGAGTAAAGGGCCTTGTGGGTGATGCAAGCCAGCTTAAATGGGAGTCTGGCCTCAAGAGGAAGACAGTTCAGAGCTTTGAGGTGGGGTGAGATATGGTCGTACTTCTTGGAACCTGTTATAAGTCTGGCGGCGGCTTTGAGGCAGGCTTTCAAGGGTGCCAGAGAGCTCTTGGGTGGGGTAGAGCAACCATATTCTAGCCTAGAGATGACTAGATCCTGAATTGCCAATTTTAGATCTGGGGTGTCTAGGAATGGTTTCAGGTTTCTTAGGTAGTTCAAGTGAAATCTGGCAGTTTCGGCTAAATCGTTGATATGGCCACGCATGTTCAGGTTGATGTCTAAGGTAATTCCAAGGGATTTAGCAGAGTTCTCAATGGTAGGAGAGCAGTTTAGCGCTGTGATAGCCTTGATCCATTCTTGAATGTCTGTATTGGCGTTAGGTGGTGCAATTAGGAGGAATTTCATTTTTTTCGCGTTGAGTTTAAGCTGGTTAGATGTGAGCCAGTGAACAGTCAACTTCAGGGACTCATTCAGGATGCGAATGTCCAGTGGAGAAGAGATTTTGATGTAGAGCTGTGTGTGGTCAGCATACATGTGGTAGGAGATATTGGCGGTGCGCAGCACCTCAGAGCGGTTCAAGGTAAAGATTGAAGAGGGTAGGGGACAAGGTTGATCCTTGAGGGACTCTGACCGGGATCGGAGAGGAAGCGAACAGGTTACCGTTCATCAGGACTCTCTGTGAGCGATTCTGGAGGAAGGACCTAAACCAAACAAGAACAGTGCCATCAAGGCCCATCCAAAGATTGAGGCGATTAAGGAGAATTTCGTGGCTAACTGAGTCAAAGGCGCGGATAGGTCCAGGAGGATCAGGAGACAGGTTTTGCCTTGGTCAAGGGCTTGAAGGGCATCATCCACGATGCGGAGGAGGGTGGTTTCCATACTGTGCCCAGGTCTGAATCCGGTTTGCAAGTCGTCTAGAAGGTGGAAGTTGGTGATGTGATGGCTCAACTGCTGTGTACACATTTTTCCAGCACTTTAGCTAGGAGTGGGATGTTGTCTGTAGTTGTCAGGAGAAGCAGGATCTAGCGTAGGTTTTAATGGGGACAACCTGGTCGGCTTTGAGAGAGCCAGGTATCGATCCCTGTAAGAGGGAGGCATTGATTATTGCAGTCCCAGATGGGATGATAGCCAGGGAGGCAGCGGCTAGGCAGTTTGCAGGGAGAGGGTCATTGTAGTGATTGCTGGGGTTTAAAGAGGATAGAATTTTTTAACAGATTGTTCATCATAGACTTTAAAGTTGGTCCAGGACGCTTGTTTTTTGAGGGCAGTCTGGAGGGGTTGCGCGGAGTGAGGATGTTGAACCGGCGGGGTTTGGAGATAGGTCGCAGATATGGAAAGAGGTGTGGCGCATCGATCCCCGGTGCCAGCGGCAGATCAGCCCAGCACCATGTGACTCTGTGCAATAGCTTGCTTAATCTTCCCAACGGCCGCCAGCGCCGGGACACCTCTCCGGAGGTAGCTGTGTGCATTACAAATACTGAACATATGAGTTCCTTTCCTAGGGCAGAGATTTTATCACAGAAGAAGGAGGAAAATTGCTCGCATGGAATTGTAGATATAGGGGATTCTTTGGACGATTTAGCCAGTTTGTTTGATTGGTGTTTGACCAACAATAATTGCAAGGTCTATTCTTGGTGTTATCCAGTTCTGTTCTGAAGAAATCTTTTTTAGAGTTTTAGGATTTTCTTGTTATAGGCGTTTCTGGCCTGGCAAAGAAGTTTAAGACTGTGCTTTTTCCAGTTCTGTTCTGTTTGTCGGAGGGACCTCCTCTCGTTGTTGAGGGATCCCTTGAACCATGGGTTCCTGTCTTTGATCTGGGTTCTTTTTAGTTTTAGCGGAGCAAGGTCATCGATAATGTTGGATATAGTTGTGCTGTCGTTACAACGCAAACAATTACATCGCAAGTCATTTCAACGACTTGCTGTAGGGGTCGCGCTGGACTTGGGAATAGTATAAATTACTATTCCTACTCCATTTTGTGCAATAGCAGGGAAGGTGTTGGATTGTAAATCCAACACCAGTGTGCCCCCTACAGCAAGTCATTGAAACGACTTGCGATGTAATGGTTCGTGTTGTAACAACGCAGTCGTTGTAATGAGCGCATTGTAG
Source organism: Lissotriton helveticus (assembly GCF_964261635.1). Lineage (NCBI taxonomy): Eukaryota > Metazoa > Chordata > Amphibia > Caudata > Salamandridae > Lissotriton > Lissotriton helveticus. Next base: position 176,895,526 of record NC_136062.1, on the reverse strand, counting down.
TGGAATGAGCTGTAGCGCATTCGATGTAAACGGTGTCTCCATTCATAATGCAGTCTACCAATGACAGACAGTATGGCATTTCCAATGGTTGTGCACATATTTATATCAAGTCAACACATTAATTCTGCAATGCATAATATTGCCACATCATGAATAGCTTCCTCCACTCACATAGTTATTCGCTTTAACATAACTCTATTGTTATATTATTCTTACGTACCTCCTAATCCATAACATTGGAAATCCTGGGACACCCCTAGGGACCATCACCATCAAGAATAACCACCTCTTGTTTTGAAACATACGAACCCCTGGCCTTTTCTAAATACTTTGTATGCCATCTTCCACTTTGATTCACATAGAACTACTATACAAACACCTGTAAGCATTTATTACATCTAACCATCCATCTTTTCTTTCATCTATATGTCTGCATAATAGTAGATTGATGTATTTTCCCATCCATGTGCTCTTCCCTTTATCTACCTCTGCACAAACAACCAAGGCAATAATTACATTCTCAAACCTACGCAGTACTCATCCAAACACCAAAGCACCACAACAAATCCACAAAGACTGTCCATTTGATCTATCAAGGCAGTAGTGCAACATCTAGTAAAACCTGCCACACAAAGGGAAGGTAATCCTTAGAAATGCTAGAGTTCTGATCCTCTCATGGTCTGCTCAAGATAGATATGCACCTGCGACTGAACATGAATGGAAGAGATCACCATCATAATGGCCAACTTAAAAAGCTTTCTGAATAGGATAATGTTTACTGTGTCTTTAGGGGCATATACCTTTAAATGAGGATTCGAGGACAGGGGCAGGCTTCTGTGCAAGGAACAGCTTTTTAGCATATTTACTCAGAGCACCACTTTTATCCGTGGGAACGATCAGCTGGCGGATGAAACGAGCTCGGTCTCGGATATCATAGTTCTGATCATATTTAGCCAAGTTCAGCACATACTGGGTCAGCAGCTTGGTCTGTAATAAATAACAAAAGCACGGAAATGTAAATCAAGGGAGCGAACAATAAGGACTAGAGAATGCAGTGGAGATGAGCAGAAGACTAAGACACAAAAAACCAGGAAGTGGAGGGTAACAGAAAGACGAAAAAGTGAGTAAGAACAAGCATGAGACAGTGAGATGGAGGGAAAAGAAATGTATAGGAATAAGAAGTAAACTTTTCCAAAAGAAAGTTGAAGAACATGCTCTATTCTGCCTAAACACCTTCACAGGACATATGATACACCCACTGTTCTACAAAAAAGATTTCCAAATGTATCAGCAGCATGTCCAAGAAGTCAACTTGAAAAGGCTAATTTGCTTCATATAATTTTGTCATGTAGAACTGTCAAAACATTCTAGGAAAGGGTGCCCACCTTATTACAAGGTTCAGTGGGCAACATGATTACATTACACATTAAACTTGCATTGGGTTTGCATCCACATGTGAAAAAATCCATATGGAATATCAAATGACAGCAGTGGGCCTAACCTTAGCCAAAAGATGTAGTGCAATCCACTGGAAGCTGTCAGAGGGCCACGGGGTTTGATCTCTGGCAAAAGGTATGCATGACTGCGGTCCTTACTGACCCCAAACTGAGAGATGACCAGGAGAGAAGGAGAGAGATATTCAAATCCATCTGTATACAGGCTAAGTGTGAATTTTCAGACTAACAGAATCTCTACCCAACACTAGGTGAAAGTGTATTATTTAACTGCAGACAATATGCACATGACATGTCTCTATCTACAAGAGTCTAATCATGGATATGTTACTTGTACTTCTTGCTAGAACTGTTTTGCTGCGTTGGGAGTGAGTTTTTCTTTAAATTTCTGTCTTTTATGAAAAAAAGAATACGTTAAAAAAAAGAGGAAGGTCAAATTGAGAGAGCAGGTGTAGACCACAAATGAAGAATGAGGCAGATAGATGGAGAGAGATAAAAGACTCTGGTGGAGACAGTTTAAGACGTTGTGGCGAGAGACAGATATAAAATGAGACTGAGAAACAGTTAGGTTTGGACTCTTTACTACTTGAGAATATTTTCAAGAGAGGGCTTATAGATATTTATTAAACTATGAAGGGTCACTCTGGAAGAATTCTGCTTCAAAATGAAAGAATAAAAGCTTGTACAGGAAAACATGGATAATGGTAGGAGTCCTGAAGATTGGATATGATTGGCCAGACTCTAATTTAGTCCGTTTTGAGTAACTTGAATATAAATATAAGATAAACTCGAAAGAGCAATCAAAATATGAACACCTCAATGATCTTTGAGGCTTGATGGTTTTCCAGAGGCTCCTAGACTCTATAAATTGATTTTGGTAGCCTCCTTCCAGCCTCAGTTCGTAGTGAACTCTTTTTAGGATATGGTACAGAACACATAAAAGTAGCCAAATTTAAAATTTTATTAAGTTAGCATACAGAGACACTATGTAAGAACTCTATGTTGTGGAAAGCTAGAGATTAATTTAAGTCTAGCCCAGAATACATATGTCCTACACTGGACTCCAGACTGTAAGTCTTCTTGGTGCTCAACATGTTGGCAATTTTGTCTGACTATAGGATGATGATATGGTAACTATTATATTGTTGCAGTGTATATAGGTATTGAATGAAACATTATAGCCGGTTTGATCTAGTAATGGATATTAATTTGTGAAAATCGGGTCCCTTACCTGAATCTCCCGGGCATTTCTCTCTGCGGAAAAGTAGCTGCCTACCAGAAACCAGTCCCTGGGCCTGCTACGCCAGTATTGTTGTTCCGGTTGCCATGCTCCACCATCCAGCACATGGGTGTTGGGGACCACAAATCCCAGCATCCCCTACCGGCGCTTGGCAGCAGGGTCATCGCCAAGCGGCAGGAGGCGTTTAAAAACGCTCTAGGGCCCATCAGAGACAGTCAGAGGCAGGGCTGGGCCACCCCCCCTTACCCCCAAGACATCGGATTCAGGACTGTATATTGCTTTGTTTTCTTGTATTTTAATAACATCTTCTGAACCTGTACCTGACCAACCATGAACAAGGGCAATTTTAGTAAAGGTAGGACTGTCTCTTGAGCCCCTACTTCCTCAGAATAGACTTTCTTTCACCCCTGCACTCTTGGTATCTAGTGCGGCAGCCAATAATGAGATATCACCATCATTGATTAGTACCCCAGTACAAGCTGTGACAGATCCAGTCACGAACATCGTTTCGTTAACATCTCCTGAACACAGCTTTACTAGGTCTAAAGTTACAACTAGAGGGCAAAAGGCTAAATGTAAACGTAAGCCTGAACATATTGCGGAATCTCCACCAAAAATTGTTAAAGGCAAAGGTAAAAATATCACAAAGCGGAGTAAATCCACCACAAGATTTATGGGGAAGAAAGGGAAATCTGCTGTTGGCGTACGTGAAACTACTGAGGCATCAGTAAGTTTCACCAAGTAGAATGAGATAGACAAGCTTGATGATGTAACGGAGGATGAGAACTTTTGGGGCAGACTCGAGACAATGATGTCGACCCTTTTGGAACCCATCCTTTTAAAAATAACTAATATAGAAGTCAGGCTAGTAAAAGTGGAGGAGCTGGTCCGTAGTAAACGTCAATCTGTACAGACAGTTGACACTAATCCAATAGCATGCTCTTTGTCCAGCGAAGCGGAAGTTCATGCTGCCGGTCCGCCCTCTAATCTGGTTACCGCTGGGCAAATGCAACGTAAGGACGTCACCACCATATCAATCCCTAATAATCCCGCTGATATAGAAAGCGGAGTAAATACGGAGGGGACGAAAGGTGGAAGTAATGATGTAGCTGTAACTGGCACAATCTATCAGGATCATCGAGAGAATTTGTATAACCCATCACATAACTTAAACTTACTCCCAGAAGCCACACCGTAAACAGTTGTTTTGGCAAATGTTCCATCATTATCTCCCAATGTATTTGAACACTGGTTAACGTTAAGGAATAAGTCACTCCACTTTCTTACTTCCAGGACAGGCTTGACAAATTCCCTTTATTCAGATTTTAAAATGGTACAAACAATTGGGTGGGTTGGTATATCCCCTAAATCTAGTGGAGACTGTGTTGTAATAACCTTTAGGGCACCACATTTGGTACGCACTATCATTGAGAGGGGTTACAATGGGCCTGTTAATCCCAACGATATAAGCATACTACCCCTAGGATATTTCTATCGCCCTTCAGATTCAAGGTATTACATACCAACACATAATCACCTTGATGTTTTAAGTGGCCTCGAAGATAACGATTGACTCCATTCTGAGATCTGTGCACATTCTAATTGCGCTATAGGCAGTTATGATATTGGGAATAAACAGAGTCTGCCCTCAGGGGATAAAGTTGTTATCGCTGATAAATCTATTGTGGGAAGGACCAGAGCCATGCCTTGTGGGAACAGGGCCAAGAGGACGGATATCCGGGCCGATGCCCAGGGCACTGTAACTGTTTTCCCCTCATCTAGATGCCCAAATGAGGTCTTAGTGGAACACGGGAGTGACCGGGTTCAAGGGCTTAGTGACCCAAGAAAGGAGATCTTGACTAGAGCCCAGGGTGCGTCAAATGGTTTCTTTCAACCTGCACATGTTAACAAGGTTTTACCAGGGGTGCAACTTCCTATTATAATCATTCAACTACTGCTATACCCCCTCTTGGCCACATTGTCTCAAGGAATATTGCTGGAATTCGATCAAAGCTAAATACCTAATTATGGTGGGATTTTATCTTACAATTTGAGGTTCTCTGCTTCCAGGAGACATGGACCAAGCAAGCGATCCACCTGAATGGGTATAGGACTTATCATGTCCCAGCAATTGATGGTCGGAGTGGGAGAGCTAAGGGTGGCTTGTGCATTTATCTATCCAATAGCATGAACCTAAAGCAAATAGCGAAGTTCACTAACGATGACTATCATCAACTAGTTGTGCTGGATTTAGATTCAACGTTCTTTTTAGCTTTGGTCAACTTTTACAACAATATTCCCCCAGGACTAGTGTGTACTGTTATTAAAAATATGTCCCAATCATTAAAACCTTTGGGTAAAAGTAAGAGGAAAGATATAATGTTACTTTTGGTGGGGGATTTTAATAGTACGTTGTGTGAAAATACAGAGGACAACTTATGTTGGGCACTGTTTGAAGAAGGTGCATGTTCTTCCCATTTTAGTCATACTGTCTTGGGGGAACAGTTAAATGAATTTATTAACAGTTTTGACTTAGGCTTTGTAAATGAATTGTGTTCGTCACAGCTCCCCTGCCTTCCACATATAATGGTAGGGGATGCTGTTCTACTATTGATTATGCCTTATCTTCTAGTAATTAGGCACACAGCCTCCATTCTTTTTAGGTCTCTGATAACTCATTAAGCGATCATTTCCCTCTCTGTTTGAGTATTACATTACCCTCTAGGAAAATACTTGGAACTAGCAATAGAAGAGAATTTATCCATTGGAAGCACCAATGGATATTCCCTACGATGGGCTATGATAGATCAAACAGAGATGATTAAATCAGTAATTGTTAAATGTAAATTGGATATAGTGACATGCCTGAGTGAAGACACTATTCCTGCTACTCTACTAGCATCGGTCTTGGCAATAACTAATGTAATAAGAGAGTCTTTCATTAGGCAAAACAAGAGTAACAGAGCCCAGAGCGGGTGGTTTGACTCGAGTTGTACTCAAGCTTATTCCCAGTTCAAAAAAAGAACTGCATAAAAATCCAAGAAGTACTTTAGATGTCAAGAGAGCTAGAGTGGCATATAAACAAGCGGTAAGAGACAGGAAAAACACAGTGAGGAAGGAGGCCTGGGAGGTTTTGCATTTAGCCTCAATAGCTAAGGATAGTGCAGACTTCTGGAAGGTAATCAGAACACCATTCCTATCCCAGGAAAATGGCCCTACAATCGAGATAGCTATAACGGAGGATCAGTGGATCAAGCACTTTGCTCAGGTATATGACGGTGATGAATCTCCTGTCATGAGGGACAACTATGTCCAGGAGGCATGCGATACAACTCAACTTCATCATCATAAGGAGTTAATGTTTGCTTTAGAAGAATTAGAGAGGGCCTTACACGCTAGTCAGGGTGGTAAGGCTCCTGACCCGGATGGGGTCCCCATAGATATGTTTAAGTCGATTATTCCTCTGTGGGGGCCTCTACTTGTGCAGGTGCTTAATGCCAGTTGTAGTACCGATTTCTTACCCACTTAGGTAGAGTCTACTATTGTGTCTATCTTCAAAAAGGGGGATAGGCAAGACCCGGGTCTTACAGACCAATTTCCCTGTTGGATGCCAGTACGAAGGTAGAAGGCTGGGTTATATTGGAACTTCTTCAGGATTGGGCCGGTGACAAGGTCTGAACCTTTCCCTGTTGGTGGGGAAATACATGAGGGCTAAGAGAGGGAACATGTTTTTAGCTTTTGTGGATCTCACAGCCGCGTTTGACTGTGTGGTCCACACTTAACTATGGAAATTACTGGGAGCTTTGGGGCTTGATGTAAATATTATTTATTTTCTTAGGCGTTTTTATAGTGATGCTAAGGGACGTGTGCGTTATGGTCTGAAGGGGGAGCGTTCGGCTGCTTTTCCAATTAGGAGGGGAGTCAGACAGGGCTGTGTCCTGGCCCCATTCCTTTTTAATTTGTATATTAATGGGCTAGAGGAAGCCTTGCTTAAAGATAATCAAGATGTTCCTCAAGTAGCCGGCCGCCCAATTCCAGCCCTCTTGTACGCTGACGACGCCGTGCTGATGTCCCGCACACAAGTGGGCCTTCAGCGCGTTTTGGACAGTTTTTCCCTTTTCATGAAAGATCTGGGATTAAGGGTAAACTCTTCCAAAACTTTTATTATGCGCTGTGGTTGCGGTTTTAAGAAAAACAGCGATATGTTTATTGCAGGACAAAAGATTGAGGCCACAATTAAATGTTCATATTTGGGCATCCTCTTTTCCCAGAATGACTCCTGGGTACAAGCTTTAGCAGCAAAGAAATTGGCACTTTTACGTACCACATCTGTCCTTAATATCTTCGCCAGGAAATTCGGGAAAAGACCACCTGAGGAACTCATTAAAATATATAAGGCAACGTGTGTCTCTGCTGCTGAGTGGGGTTTCGGGGTTTGCTGACCTTTCCCCTATTCAGACAGTAGAAAATTCCTTTTTAAAATATATCTTAGCTGATCCGAGTGGCACTTCAGGATGTATTTGTCATGCAGAGTTAGGTCTCCCGTTTATCTCCGATTTAATTAGACTGGAGCCTGTGCTATTGTGGGCCAGGCTGTGGATGAAAGAGGAAACCAAATTGAACAGAGACATTCTTTCAGACATCTTGAAATTGGAAGGAGTAATGAGGATACCTTGGCTAAGATACGTTCATAATTTCTTTAAGGATCTTGGCCACTCAGAGTACTTTTCAAACCCTACCACCATCATGGCAGTGACTAGAAAGGAATTGAGGAAAGATGGTCTTCTGCTGCTGGACACTCTTAGAGTGTTATCTGAGATTTTAAAGCTAGCAGTCCTGCATAATCAATTGATTTTAACCACTTTTAATACTCAGCCCTATCTAACTTTTGTTCCCGGTGCTTACGATAGGTTCTTATTAACCCGTTTCACGCTGGGGGTCTTTCACAGACTAGTCACTTTTCCTGCTATGAATGACTGGTCGCGAGACCTCCAGCCTTGCCCCTGTGACAACATCTCCCCTCAATCTACGATCCATGTTATTCTTTTTTGTAATTTCTTTTCCTCTGTTAGGAGGCTGTTGCTGGTACCTCTACTAAAACAGTTTGGGCTACATCAATGTCGTCCTGCATTTCTGGCATTACAATTTTTAGATAATGAAAATAGTGTTCAAAGGATTACATTTTTTTTTTTTTTTTAAAGTCGTGCATCTCAGGAAATGTATGTTTACTTGAATATTTTTTGCACTGAAATGATGGCTTTCTCTTTTTAAATAGTGTGATACTGCAACATCTAATAGGATTTTAAGTAATGTTTAGTATGAATTTTCATCTATGAAACTGTTTATGTATTTTTTAACTGTGTGCTTTTATGATTGTTATTTATCAATCGAATAAAGCCTTTTTGAACTTGAACTTGTGAAAATCGTCCTGGACCTTTACTGCTCCCTCCACCACAAATGACTGTAGATGCAGCAAAGCTCCATATGTTGCCACACAGACACTTCTTTCTGCCCAATACCTGCTCCCGATGCCTAAAACATATGTTTACTACCCACCCACACATATGTGCATACACCTGGCGACTCCTTGAACAAATAAGTGGATGCATTAGCATCTTCTTTATAGTTACTCCTACTTGTGAAGAGTAACCCAGAGAAGCTTGGAAATATCAATAGGAATGAATTGGACGCTCACTGGTTCATTTCAATCGATTGCATTAAAAAGAAAACATATTCACATAGCCTGGAGAAGCCCAGGTAGTGCAAATTGCATCCTTTCTTTATTCTTGCCAGCAATCCCTCTCAAAGTGCTAAATGCTTACAATAACATATGGTGTGATCTGCTGGTTATGACTTCGATTTACAGCAAGACAAGCACAGCCTTCCACTGTTTCAAGCTCAGTAAACTGTGTGCCAATAAAATGGGCAACAGAAACAACTATTATTTATTGTGCTTAGATATAGCAGCTGTCCTTTTTAGCCTGTTACTGAAATCTATTTGTTCATCTAGTCCTCCATCCCTCCGTATTTGCTCCCACATGTGAACCCATCTTCATGGCTGAAAGCCCCCTCTTCTAATGAGTCTCATGACCTTGTCTTTTACCTGCTTCCTTCTAAGTGCTATGATGCCCCATGGGTCCAGCAGTGCTCTTTAAAACTACGGATGACAATGATGATCTTGAAAAGGCAAACATTGGCCACAGCCTACACATCATGAATGCAGAGATTGTGCAGCAATACTTCATATGGGGGCTTCACACAGCTATGCACTGCTCCTGATTGTTTTCTCTTGTCTAGACTTTCCATCTGGCTCAGAAAAATGATGAATGCAATCACACGGCGTCAATGTAACCACAGTGTGCTGCTGAACACAAGTAATACTGAAGTGGAATATTCAATCTAATATCTCCCCTTGCTTGGCTGTGAATAAATACATAGTGGAACAGACTGGCATATACCCTGTTGTTAATCAACGGCAGCAGAATTCCTAGAAGGGCACCACTCTTACCTGCTTAGAATTGGTAAGGTACAGCTTAGCGGCAAGGTTAATGACCTGAAGCTTGACGATATCCTCTTCATTTGTAAAAGACTTCGCCATCTTGCGCAGGACATCTGGGGCAATCTTGGGGACATGCTCACAGTACTCTCCGATTAACCACACAATGCTGGCCCGGGCCATTGGCACCTTGATAGGCAAATATAGTCACACGTAAATATGCAGAGACAGACACAGGCACGGATAAACACTAATGTCTATTTATAGGGATAATTATGAGAACAGAAACATGTACAAACACGAATAAAAAAAATCAGCATACATAGCCAATGGTTGATACACAAACAAATATATAAACTTGCAAACAGCAGAAGGACACACTCTTCTAAATAACACATGCAATACATATAATCACAAACATACATAAAGTCAAATATAGGCATATAGGATATAGAAAATGTACATTACATGTAAATACATACAGATCCGTGCATCCACAAACTCAAATCGACATAAATGCATAGGTGCATAACATCTCTATACACAACATATTCTCACTAACACAAACAAGTTAAAAAAAAGACACACATACATGAGCACAGAACCAGATAAACAGCAATGTAGATACGATACTAAGCCGGTGTGTGAATTCATACTGCTGATGGTGGCATTATTTTTTTAGCAACTCTATACTGCCTCTATTTGAGCTACCGCATGTGCATGAATGAAACATGGGATGTGCATGACCGTTTCTTTTTCTATGAGGGATGTTTGTGTACTTTTCCTGTTTTGGGAGCAAGTGAATGTGAAGTGTTGTAGCACTTATGTGTGTAAGCTCTTACTTGTATTTGAAGGAAGATTTGTGTTTCTTACACTTTTGTGCTGTGTGATAGAAACCTACTTCCCTCTTCACATATCCTTCATACTATATTGCTTCCTACCCCTCCCAACTTGTCTGTAAAAGTACAGCAACATGGATACTTTTGCAGGTAATGCTGAAGGGCAGATATTAAGGGTTATTTTTGTTACGTTGAGCCTACGAGACAGCGGAAGCTGTCGGATTCCAAAACACGTATTGTGACCTTACTGTGGGCTTGCGGCCCGCCGATTGCTTACCATTGGTTTGTATTATTGTCACTTTCATATGCTTGCTCCTTATTCAATGGCTTGCCTTCCTTTTCTTTAGCTTGCATTCCCTTGGAGCATAACTCTATACGATCCCTTTGATGGGACAATCCTTATCCACCATTCACATTTAGGTAACTACTTTTTCCCATTCAGCACTTCATGAGAGTGCATGTGTTTACTAGCTCTCTTCCTCTTGCTCTGCTTCCCCCCTCAAATAAACACCCTGTGCTGTCTTGCTCATCATCCCTTCTAGCCTGTCTGCAAAAGCAGATCTACAGCAATATTTTTGCAGGGAATATAAATGAATGGAATACATTAAGGGTTGTTGTAGTTTTATCTCTTGCATTCCACATATTGCACAACAGCACAAGCTTAAGCACACAAGCTTATTTTGGTGCTCGGGAAGGGCATATGCTGCACTCACTCAGTTAGTGTCTGAGACAGAAGTTATACCAAGCATGGCAAAGCTCCTGAAGTCCAATAAAACTGTTCCATGATTAATACAGCGAGCAAAATAGTTGAATCCTGTGGACATTATGCAATGGCCTGGCAAGCACTCCCCTTTACATTGTGACACTTCCTTATTCTTTTTTAATTCCATTTAAAGTTTCCTGGGTGAAATATATTTAAAAAATACACCTTGTCATTTAAAAAAATGGAAAGTATCAACTTGGAATTTACAGTTTTGAGATACCATAAGATGTGCGTTTGCTTTTTGTCTAGTATTTTGGTATGTATTTCTATTACTTTAAAAAAAATAATAATACTTTACAGACCAACACTGTCATAGCCAACAGCTCAGCATTCACATTATTATAGGTGAGATCTATGGCTTTGGCACTGCTTGTTTCTTTTTCATTCAGCGCTCAGTGGCAGTGTCTATGTTTTCTAGCTCTCTCTTATGGTGCTTCACCCCTCAAATGCCCGCCTGCTGTGCTTCCCAAACCGCATCGAGCTTGTCAGTAAAAGAGCAGCTACATATTTTTGCAGTTGAATGGCTGAAGAGCAGGCTTTACGTTTTGTTCTAGTAGATATCTATTGCATACCACACACTGCAGGCAAGCATATAAGCTTTGGTATACAAACGTTTTTTTGGTGCTGGGGAAGAACAAACTTCTGTACTCATTCAGCTGGCCCAGCCATAAGTTGTATTTAGCATTAACCTCTCCCAGAGTCCCATACATCAACAACGTGGCTACTTCAGAGGAGCAAATTGCTGAATTCAGAGGAATTCTGACACTTTATTTTTAAATTGTGTCATTTATAAAGACAAAAAATACTGAATTCAATGTACAGTTATGAAATACGATATGCATTTGATTTTCCTCTAGTATTTGGAATTTCCCTTTAATTAAAAAAATAATAATAATTTACAGACATACATGTACAAAACCAACAGCTCAGCAATGAGGTTAGAAAGGTGAGACTTACTGGTTTGCCAATGCGTCTTAATGTGTGCCTCGGAATCTGCAGTTTTCTGTATGTGTGCGGAAACCTTGGTGGGTGAGTGTGGTGTGATTTGAGGCTGCTTGTATTTTGTTGTATTGGGTTTTTTGTGTGAGCGAACTTTAGATTTTATTGTACCTATCCAGGTTAGTGAATTTTGGTCGCTCCTGTACTTGTGTGAAGTGTAGAGGGTTGAACTGAAAGTGAGTTTGTCATGTACTAGTGATGTTTCTGAAAGCAAGGCTAGCTAGGCCTGTGCTCTTCCGGTTGTATGTGTGTTCAAAGAAGTTAGATTTTAGTTGTGAACTCTAAAGACGCTTGGTTTAGCTTACACTATATGAACCTAAACGTCGACAAGATTGGAATTAATAGTTTTGAATTATTTATGCCATTTTACATCACTATAATGCATTTTCATCAGTGACCAGCATTAGTTTATTGCATCTATATTTAAGCTGTATGGTTCTTTGGAGGAGTTATTTATTTATTATTTGATATTTATTGTGTAAGTTTTAAATATCTGGAATATTTACTGTGAAGTGTTCAATATCTGTTTAGGCAATTAGCTAATAAAGTTTGACTAGACAAGATTTTTTTTTTTTTTATTTCAGCAGCCGCGGCCCTTGCAGGTAAGAGAGGTGGGCCGGGGGAGGATTGGGGGGGATTTCGGCAGGCGACGAGGGAAAATAAATTATTTGATTTCCCCTCATCATCGTCCAACGAAATCCCCCTCACCCGGCCGCAGCGTTCTTACCTGCATGGGCTGCAGCTGAATTCAGAGAGTTTTTATTGAACATTTTCCAAAACAAATGAACAAGAGAGAACAGCAAAAATAATACAGGAATTACAAATTGAAGAGCTGAGGCATGGTAGAGAGGAGCCTGGATGGCAAACTGGGGCAAAAATAATCAAATACATATATCAAAACCCAGGTGGGTCGCATCAAACGAGGACAATATAACATAAAGCACTCTATAAAATTATAGATAATGAATTAGTCAGATAGTGATAATAAAGTAGGGAAAAATAAGAACCTGTAGGTGGTTGAGTGAGATCAGATATATAGCGAAGAGCAGCTCAGTCCGAGTGCATAGTACATGGTTAGAGATATATTGGAGAAAGCTTTTCATAACAGGCCAGATATATAGAGTAGATGTCGCCAGTAACTTGTATCAGTGACTTGATAAGATTTCTGATTCTTTCTGTGCTACACTACACTCTGTGTCCGAGGTAAGCGGCACTGCCAGTGTCTGTCCTCCACTTTATTCCCACACACACTGTGTGCTCAGGTGGAAGATTGCTCTAATTCTAACTGGGCTATGTATGTTGTGTCTGCACATTGTAATTAGAAAACATGTAAAAACACCCAGGATGAAGGCAGCAGCCTCCTGGAGGAGGGCAACAGCTCTGCAGATCTGGCCTGGGGAGGTGATGTATTACAATCTGGGTAAAGTGGGAGAGAAAAGGGCAGGTGCTTGGCTGCACAGAGGGCTGGGGGTTTGACTGGGGCACACAGAAAGTGGAAAATTCCACAGTGGTTGTTATAATGTGCTTTGTTTTGTTGTTGCTGAGAAATAGTTTGGACTTGCTTGCTATTCCTGCTTGGAACAAAATGGGGCTGATTTTTACAGTGTCCCAGGGCTGCTTTTGGTTTAAAGTCCAGCCAGCTATACCAAGATCTAATTGCAGTTTGATGTAACAGATAGATGACTACATTGTTAAAAACGTAAAGCTTGAAGTAAAGTTAGCTGCAGATGTTAACATATTTTAGCACGTCCAGATGTATATGGGACATAGTTCGTAGCGGGCGGTATTTTACTTTTCTGGCTACTCTCTTGGCCACCTCAACGTCAGTCCTATACAGGGTGGGCGGTCTGATGGCTGTGCCCCAATGGCCCCTACTTCATCAGGCCTGCTGGAGTGTTTTCCGACAGCAGAGTGAACGAGGGCAGGGCAGTCCATCTGACTCCGAACTGAGCAAGCAGAACAAGGGTTTGGCGGACAGGGTCCTCTGTCGCGTTTATGGGTGCTCTGCGATTTACTTGCTGTGCTTGCATGAAGCTTGGGCAGTCGCGGTCAGTATTGCACCGGTCGTGAGTATGAGTGAAGCTGGCACTCCAAATGTTAATACACACTCTGCAGTGTGTGTGTGTGTGTGTGTGTGTGTGGTGAGCTTGGACAGCTGCTTCTTATCCTGTATCTGTTTATGGATGGACGGAGCGCATAATGACTTACCTGTATATTGTCTGCCAACTTGGCCATGTGCTTGATGATCTCACTGTGCTGGGACGGCTGCATTTGCAGGAGTTTCTTGATGACCACGACAGACTCTGCCACCACCAGTTCTACATGAGACAGAAAGACACCCTTCACATGTAGAGGCTGTTTAGTATTCACACACCGTGCAGAAAAGTCTGCACTCCTCTTCAGCAACCCTGCATGCACCACCATTCTCCAACGTCTGCACTCCTCTTCAGCAACCCTGCATGCACAACCATTCTCCAACGTCTGCACTCCTCTTCAGCAACCCTGCATGCACCACCATTCTCCAACGTCTGCACTCCTCTTCAGCATCCCTGCATGCACCACCATTCTTTAACGTCTGCACTCCTCTTCAGCACCCCTGCATGCACCACCATTCTCAAACGTCTGCACTCCTCTTCAGCATCCCTGCATGCTCCACCATTCTACAACGTCTGCACTCCTCTTCAGCATCCCTGCATGCACCACCATTCTTTAACGTCTGCACTCCTCTTCAGCACCCCTGCATGCACCACCATTCTCAAACGTCTGCACTCCTCTTCAGCATCCCTGCATGCTCCACCATTCTACAACGTCTGCACTCCTCTTCAGCATCCCTGCATGCACCACCATTCTCAAACGTCTGCACTCCTCTTCAGCTTTCCTGCATGCACCACCATTCTCCAACGTCTGCACTCCTCTTCAGCATCCCTGCATGCTCCACCATTCTCCAACGTCTGCACTCCTATTCAGCATCTCTGCATGCACCACCATTCTCCAACGTCTGCACTCCTCTTCAGCATCCCTGCATGCACCATCATTCTCAAACGTCTGCACTCCTCTTCAGCATCCCTGCATGCACAACCATTCTCCAACGTCTGCACTTCTCTTCAGCATCCCTGCATGCACCACCATTCTCAAACGGCTGCACTCCTCTTCAGCATCCCTGCATGCACAACCATTCTCCAACGTCTGCACTCCTCTTCAGCATCCCTGCATGCACCACCATTCTCAAACGTCTGCACTCCTCTTCAGCATCCCTGCATGCACCACCATTCTCCAACGTCTGCACTCCTCTTCAGCATCCCTGCATGCACCACCATTCTCCAACGTCTGCACTCCTCTTCAGCATCCCTGCATGCACCACCATTCTCCAACGTCTGCACTCCTCTTCAGCATCCCTGCATGCACCACCATTCTCCAACGTCTGCACTCCTCTTCAGCATCCCTGCATGCTCCACCATTCTCCAACGTCTGCACTCCTCTTCAGCATCCCTGCATGCTCCACCATTCTCCAACGTCTGCACTCCTCTTCAGCATCCCTGCATGCACCACCATTCTCCAACGTCTGCACTCCTCTTCAGCATCCCTGCATGCACCACCATTCTCAAACGTCTGCACTCCTCTTCAGCATCCCTGCATGCACCACCATTCTCAAACGTCTGCACTCCTCTTCAGCATCCCTGCATGCTCCACCATTCTCCAACGTCTGCACTCCTCTTCAGCATCCCTGCATGCACCACCATTCTCAAACGTCTGCACTCCTCTTCAGCATCCCTGCATGCACCACCATTCTCAAACGTCTGCACTCCTCTTCAGCATCCCTGCATGCTCCACCATTCTCCAACATCTGCACTCCTCTTCAGCATCCCTGCATGCACCACCATTCTCCAACATCTGCACTCCTCGTCAGCATCCCTGCATGCACCACCATTCTCCAACGTCTGCACTCCTCTTAAGCATCCCTGCATGCTCCACCATTCTCCAACGTCTGCACTCCTCTTCAGCGTCCCTGCATGCACCACCATTCTCAAACGTCTGCATTCCTCTTCAGCATCCCTGCATGCACCACCATTCTCAAACGTCTGCACTCCTCTTCAGCATCCCTGCATGCTCCACCATTCTCCAAAGTTTGCACTCCTCGTCAGCATCCCTGCATGCACCACCATTCTCAAACGTCTGCACTCCTCTTCAGCATCCCTGCATGCTCCACCATTCTCCAACGTCTGCACTCCTCTTCAGCAACCCTGCATGCACCACCATTCTCCAACGTCTGCACTCCTCTTCAGCATCCCTGCATGCACCACCATTCTACAACGTCTGCACTCCTCTTCAGCATCCCTGCATGCACCACCATTCTTTAACGTCTGCACTCCTCTTCAGCACCCCTGCATGCACCACCATTCTCAAACGTCTGCACTCCTCTTCAGCATCCCTGCATGCTCCACCATTCTCCAACGTCTGCACTCCTCTTCAGCAACCCTGCATGCACCACCATTCTCAAACGTCTGCACTCCTCTTCAGCATCCCTGCATGCTCCACCACTCTCCAACGTCTGCACTCCTCTTCAGCATCCCTGCATGCACCACCATTCTCAAACGTCTGCACTCCTCTTCAGCATCCCTGCATGCACCACCATTCTCAAACGTCTGCACTCCTATTCAGCATCCCTGCATGCACCACCATTCTCAAACGTCTGCACTCCTCTTCAGCATCCCTGCATGCACCACCATTCTCAAACGTCTGCACTCCTCTTCAGCAACCCTGCATGCACCACCATTCTCAAACGTCTGCACTCCTCTTCTGCATCCCTGCATGCTCCACCACTCTCCAACGTCTGCACTCCTCTTCAGCATCCCTGCATGCACCACCATTCTCAAACGTCTGCACTCCTCTTCAGCATCCCTGCATGCTCCACCACTCTCCAACGTCTGCACTCCTCTTCAGCATCCCTGCATGCTCCACCATTCTCCTTTACATCAAACTCTACACCCTTCAGGGAGATCTTCTCACCTACCCAGCACACATGCGCCTCTGAAAACGAGTGTCCTTGTTTTTCAGGAATGTAGTGCAGCCCCCCACCCTATATGTGGAATCATGGAAGTGGGCTAGGAGGTGTGGAGAGAAGTTTGGGGTGGTCATGATTTGCTCTCTCAATTGCCATTATCTGGTGCACCTGAGACCCAGCTAATGATTCCCATCCCTCTGTAGTTTGCTTTAAGCTTCTGAAGGAATTTTGGGGGGTGATAAGGATGAGGTTGTGGGCATGCAGGCTACTTTATAGGACCAGACAATGGAAACAATGTTTTACAAATGTTGGCTGCAGGTGGAACAGATTTGTAAGGTTGGAAGAGTATTATTGAATGTAGGTTGGCCACAAGTTTGATGGGAGGAACAGCGGGGTTGGGTTGTAACCTGAACGTGGGAGTGGAGCTGATCTATGACAATCTTGTAAGGAATACAGGGGATATATAAAAACGTAAAACAGGGAGGCAGCGGTCAGATAAATGTTAAAGGGAAGGTGACGTGTGGACAGGAAAATTGACAAACGTTGGGCTTAAGGTGAATGTAAGATATTAAAAGAAAATTAAAAGGATAGTTGGTTGGTTATGTGTGGGAGATTTAAGTGTGAATGGCTGGTAGGTATTATATTGTATTAGTAAAGATAAGTGGTGTTAGGTTGTAAGGCATTTTCAGTGTTTGTTAACAGTACAGATTGGCCTCGTTAGTGCTGCTTTTTTTTTTACACAATCTCATCTGTCATGGTTGTGCAGTCTCGCCCGACACCCTACACAGAAGCATACTCTATGCCCGAGCAGGCCATTGACAGATGTTCACTCTCCTTTTAAGAATACTCTCCATGGAAAACCCCTCAATATATCATTCACCTCCATCTTTTATCTGATGCTGCTCTTGTGCACTGTAAAAGACAAGGCACAGTGCCAATGCTGGGAAAAACTCACTGTATGAATTAGTATTAAACATTTTATAATTAATACATAAATATTTATATGCCTCAAACCTAGCTGTAGGGAAATACACAGCTGTACAACAATGGAACTATGTCAGGGGTTTTAAGAATAAGGTTTAAGATGCATGTGTTGCATATTTATTTGACATTGAAAAGATTTAGAATTTGAAGAGCAACAAGATGTAGGATCTCATTCAGAGTAATGCTGAAAAGGCTGGTAATTACCACACCCACCCAGATGGATTAGCAGCCTATCCACTCCCCAGCGTCTTTAGACCCTCACGGTTGAGTAGCTACCCTTTACGACTCTCTGATTGATAGATCGACTGACCCATTTCTAGTGACCTGTATTTTATTATTTTATTTTAGAATACCATCATCATCTGATTCTACTAGACATATTCAGTATTTAGGGACGCCCTGGCTCCAGGAAAGCAGATCCTGCCCACCAAAAGAAGGACTGAAGAACCGCGTAAAGCAAGAACTGAAGAAGCAACTGACTTGGCACCAACACTGCCAGCCTGTTCTCCTATTTTCGAGAATTGCGTAAGAGTTGTCTCACCCTGCAAACTGCTGATCCTCCAAACCCTGGGAGGATGGTCAGCACTTCCCCAAAGACTCAGGAGCTCTCATTGAACAGCGGAGCTGTTCCCCTGAATCCTGGAGGTATCAAAGGCCAAACTGTGAAGGCTCCAGACTGCAAAGACCCGACACCTGAAAGCACCACTGCACCCGAACCACCTAGCCCGATCTGAAGTGGGCCGAAGGTGCCAGCGTGGTCCCTTGGCACACCAGCGACATGACCCACTTTTGACTTTCCCACTGTGGACTCACCACCGCTGCCTGCAGCCTCTGTTTGCAGGCTCCCTTGATCGTGAGTGCTCCCGGTTGGCAGAAACCCGACGCCTAATGACACCTTTACACTGGTCACCCCTGGGCCATGGAGAAGAGGACTATAGGTGTCCCCACATTCGCAAACATCATGAGGTCCGAGCCCCCCTGTTAAGTCAGTCCGACTGGCCTCCCAGTCCAAACCTGCAGCCTCTTCATGAAGACCAATTCTCATAGACTAACATTGGGCACCCAACACTGTATTGCAGCACTACTCCCAGCCACACTAGTGCTGTTGGATGTGACCTGCTGGTGCTGCCTTGGACCTTGCCCCTAACTTACCTTAAGTGCAGGAGACTGGTCTTGTAAGTCTCTGTACTCTATCTGTAAACTGCATTTGTTTTTCCTCCCAAAGGATAACATTGCAGCCTCTGAAAATTGCTGTGTCAATTTTTTAAAACGTAAAGAATTTCTATCTCAAATCGCCCTTATCTGATCGTATCGATTCTGGTGCCTAAATATATATAAAGATATGTGCTATTTTTATGAATTGGTGTGGATCTCCATATTAAGTAGTGTGTACCGTTTTCTTGACTATATGTGCATTTGCAAATGTCCAACACTCCTCTCTGAAAAGCCTAAGGCTGCTGGGTCACACTACTCCCTAGAATGAGCAAGCCTTTGTCCACTCATAAGGGAATATCTGGACTCTTTGCACGAGTAACCTCTTTTTAGTATATCATATAAAGAGACAGCTTCACATAACATAACATAAATTAACATAATATAACATAAACATTAGACTGATGTGAGCTCCACGAAATTGAAGTAGCCACTTTGTCTTGCATCCTGATACCCTGTACAGTCATGTGGTTGAGATGTACTACATACCTGATGAGTGAGGCATCTGTTATTATCGTCACTTGAGGTTGAGGGTCCAGAAAAGTCAAGGCCAGCAACAAATCTTTGCTGCCCGACCAAAAGAGTGTGATATGTGTTCTGGGCACAAGATCTTTCCATTGACACTGCGCTTGTTACCAATGCCTTGCTGGAAACTCTTTGTATTTTTGTATTTTACAGTATTTGTAAAGCACATCAATCATCCCAAGGGACATCACAGTGCGAGGACGGACTAGAGCGAGATGTAATTAATCAATGGTAGAGTCAATCTCTAGGGAACAGGAAAGTATTCAATTTTTTACTAAACAGTAGATAATCTTCTGTCAAGCGAAGATCTAGGGATAGGTTGTTCCAGGGGACCGCAGCTGATTTGGAAAAGGACCAGTCGCCCATTCTGGCCTTGGAAGTGCGCTTGATAGAGGTGAGAGCTAGATGGCGTGATCTCGAGTTACGCGAAGGGATGTGGAATTGTAATTTATCATGTAGGATTTGTGGCCACTTTTTATGGAGGGTTTTATGCGCAAAACAGAGGAGCTTGAAGCTGGCTCTCTGGCGGATGGGGAGCCAGTGTAATTCCTTCAGATTGAGGAATGCTGAACTATATATTTTTTTATTACATATTAGTTTGGCAGCAGCATTCTGAACTACCTGGAGTCTGGTGAAAAGAAAGTAAGCCATGCCTACATAAAGGGCATTGCCATAATCAAGTCTGCTCATGAGCAGAGCCTGAGTGATCGTTTGTCTGCAATTTTGTGGAATCCAGGGAAAGAGTCGCCTGAAAAGTTTCAGTGTGGCGTAGGTTTTACAACACAATGTGTGTACTTGGTCCAACAAATATAGGGTTTCATCGAAGACGATGTCCAGATTTTTTGCCGCTCGCTTGGGTTCTGGGACGGTGCCCAGTGCCTGGGGCCACCAGCTACTGTCCCAGATATCCCGGGCACCACCGAAGAGCAGAATTTCCGACTTTCCGGCGTTTACTTTTAGACAGTGTTGGGACATCCAATCTGCGTGTTCGGTGAGACAGTTAGTTAGATTATTTTTGTTTCAGCGTTGGTCAGCCTGTCTATCATGGGAATCACCAATTGTGTATCATCGGCATAGGAGCAAATAGCAAATCCCCATTTCCTACTGATATCCGCCAGAGATGAAACATAGGCATTAAGAAGAGTGGGACTTAAGGTAGCTCCCTGGGTGACTCCGTACTTAATGCGCGTTGTGGTGGAGTAGCAGGATCCCATTTGAATTGTTTGGGCTCGATCTTTCAGAAAAGAGGTGAACCATGATAGGGCTTTGAAAGATACCCCTTTTTTGTGCAAGATTTGGAGTAGTTTTGTATAGGAAACGGTATCAAAGGCCGCAGAGAGATCTAAAGATCAATGCTACGGCTCTGCCCTAGTCTACTAGTGTTCTGATGTTATCAGACACAGCTAGTAGAGACGCTTCTGTGCTGTTATTGGTTCTAAAGCCCGTCTGTGAGGGGTCGAATAGGTTGTTAGATTCAAGGAAGGTGGTGAGTTGCTTATTAACTAAGCGCTCCAGAACTTTGGATAAATAAGGTAGTTGAGAAATGGGGCGATAGTTAGCTGGGTAATAAATTCCAAGTCCTGCTTTTTTTTAAAGTTGAAATACTACAGTTTTATTCCAAATGTCTGGGCATGACGCTTGTTCCAGAGATTTGTTAAATATTTTACTGACATGGGGAGATAGAATTGGTGCTAGTTTGGAGAAAATAATATGCGGGCAAGGGTCAAGTGGGGATCCCGCCTTGACCTCAATCATGGCTTTAGTCACTTCCGCCTCTGTAAAGGCGAGTTTGTGCAGAGGGGTGAGGAGCCAGATTTTCCCAGTCAACATTATCATCTTCGGGAGGATTATCGAAGCATGCATACATTTTTGTCACTTTGTCAGTGAAGAAATTATTTATTTATTTGCAGTTCTCTACCATAGGAGCCATGGTTTGTGACAGGCTGGTGGGTTTAGACAGTTCACAAACCACTTTATATAGTTCCTTGGACGAGCTGCTGTTATCTTCTATCCTTCTTGTATAGTACTTTGTTTTGGCATTTTTTAAAGCGTGGTGGTAGATTTTCAGTTCAGCTAGGTAGTTCCGTCTAGCTACGTTGTCCTTTGACAGTCTCCATTTATGCTCCAGAGAGCGACATTTTCGTTTGTTTATTTTTAGTTCAGGAGTGTGGCATTTTTCAGATCTCGAGTTGGTAGTTGTTTTTTCTTTTAGTTTGTGGCGCATTTGTAAAGCGACTTCTCTATTTCTTGTTGTAGTAGAGTGGCTGAGGTACTTGCACAGTGAAAGTGAAATGTGTCCTGGTCTAGGTGAGTGAAGTGCATAGGAAAGGTTTCTTGAGTAATTAGGTTCCAAGATCTTATCCCTAATTTATATGTAGCTACAGCCTTAGATGACTTAGTTGGAATAGCTAGGGAAAAGGAGATTAAGGAGTGATCTGTCCATGTAAGTGGTTTAATTTTGTGAATATTGATGGTTGTTATATTTGAGAACATTAGGTCCGGTGTGTGTCCAGCCACATGTGTTGGATCCGATATCCTCTGAGTTAATTGCATTATGGCCATATTGTTTTCCAGGTGTTTAACACCTGGAATAGCAGCGTTTTCATAATGGAGATTAAAATCACCTATGACCGGGCTATTGACTCTGTTTTAGGCAGAGAGGAAAAAGTTGTGGGAGTAAATTAGTGCTTATTCCAGGGTATTGGCCCGTTGGATTGTAAATGATTGCTCCTCCCAATAATATATGGACACCGTTCATAACTGTAAAGGCTAGGATCTCATGGGAGCCTACTAGAGTAGTTGTGTTGGGAATGCAGGAGAGATGATCTTTAAAGAGAATGGCAATATCCCCGCCTCTCTTACCTTTCCTGTCTTGTTTTAATATTTTGTAACCAAGTGGAAGGGGTGAAACAATATCAGGTGAGTTATTGTCATCAAGCCAAGTTTCGGTGGCGAAGGCTAGGTCTGGGCTTAAATCGTCAAGTGTGTCCCAAATCTCCATGCTATGTTTGGGAAATTACCTGGTGTTAAAATAGATGCATTTTAGTGTCGGGCTACTATGGTGATGAGTTAAGTTTGCTGCTCTTGCAGTGGGTGAATGTGCAGTCTTGTGTGCAGCACTATTACTATGCATGAAGCCATTAACTCCAACAGCTTAACCACTGACCTCAGTGTAAGAGGATGTGGCATCTGAAAAAGGGACAGCCCCTTTTGAATACCATCACCCTCTTTTTGATTGGGTTGGGTAGGCTTTTCCAGGACGGAGTCTTACACTGCTTCATTTCCTCTCAGTGGTAGTGATCATACAATTGCGAGCAGTCCAACCTAATTAGCAATTCTTCATTATGTGGTAGCCCCTACAACTACTCCTTTCCCAGCCGTGTCAATCTTCTGGCTCTCCTTGGGGAGGTCTCCTGCAAAAACAAAAAGGTGATGGAAGGAATGCTTAAATTAATCTCAGCCACTGGCAATCGCTCAGGACTTAACATCTGGATCCTACTAAGGATCGAAGTAATAGCCTTCCAGTGGTCATCCCAGCTCATGGAGTGACTGGGTTGTCAGGCTAATGAAAGCTATCCTGATCTGAGTCACTGTGGTCTGAGGAAAGGATCGGCTGTGGTGACTGAGATTGTGCTGCTATTGGAGGCTGCAAAGGTAGTGTCAGTGTGTGAAGCGGTGGCTATAGTGAGGTTTGATGAGGGCCGGGGCGACTGGTGGCCTTACCGCTCACCTTTTTGGGGATGGGATAGAACTCTAGCTCGGTAGAAATTTGCTCTTAGAACTTTCTCTTTTTTTCCAGGCTGATGTGAGGTAGTCTTCCTAACAGAGGTGGTCTGGAACACATCTTCAAAAGTGAGGGATGAATAAATATCTCCCCCTGCCGGACACTGGGCAGCTTGGGGCTGACAGAGGGCTCTCTGATTTTGGTATAGAGGGATGCTTCGAGGCTGGCCTCGAAGTTGGCTGTGAAATCTACTTTGGAGTCAATTTTGACTCACAGGACTGTTTCTCTGTGCCTCTGGGTCCAGCCGGCGTGGGTTGGTGTCTAGGCTTGGTGTGCCTCACTGAGGCTTTCCTGGAGATGAGGGAGTCTCTGAGGCTCAAGAGGTCTTGGCTTTGGAGCCAGATCCGAACGTCGATGATTCTTCTGGCTCATCTCTGGGCTTGACTCCAGACACACTCAGGAGCGGTGTTCGGCATCTGTGAAAGATTCTTGGGCAGCCAATCCTCGGGTGCATGTGGAGAAACAGGGGTATGAGCTGCTGCATTTGTCTTTGGCCCTGTGCTCTTTGGAAAAGGGATTTCTTACTATTCAACCTCTAATCTGTTGGATGATAAGATGTCTGGGCCCTGGTGCCCCTTTACTAGCTAGAGACCCGACTGTCTTCCTTCTTCCTCGCCACCCTTGAGGTCTTCAGTACAGAAGAGGTCCACTGTTTCGGATGGGTCCTGCCACTATCTAATGGTGTCCCCTGTGACATTCATGGCAGAAGTGAATGATTTTCTTTCACTTGAAAACCTTGCACAATGAGCAGGTGGACTCCTCATACTCGGAGGACAAGCAGTGGTTACACAATTGATGCTAGAATAGAACTGGAAAGGTGACTTCTTCATACCGAACTCTCTTCTCATTCTCAATATAACCTTTGTTTTTTGCAAGGTAGCATTGAGCTGACGAAGATGAATCCAGCATTCCTGCTGATTCAATAGAGAGTGGAGCGGCCTTCCGTCATGGGATCTGAGTTTTTAAGGACTGGCACTGGAGTTCCCATGGAATTCCGAAACAGTGCAGAAACTGGTACTGGAACGTCCGAATCCGATAGCGGAAGTAAACAATCTGAGGTGGAGTCTTTGTCCTGGTTCACTGCAGGTAAAGGGCACTGGGAGGGTTGTGATTTTATTTACTAGTTGAAGCAGACATCAATACATTTTCTAGAAAAGCTGCCCAGGTAGCTGTGGGACTGGTTTGTCCACTGGGGACAGGCAAACTGTGGCTTTGGTCAATAGCTGGTGCAGCAATTTATGAAATCCCTGTAAGTGCTACCAAATTGCATGGGTACGTTTTAAAAACAATATCCAGACTACAATCCCAAAACATCCCTTTTGATGGGTCTAGAGGTGCTTAGATCGCCTTACAGATATTACACATCCTCCTTCTTCATCCAGAATACCATGCACTTTAAACCAAATGTTAATGTTGAGAGCACTACCCTTTAGACGTAGTGTTCACTGTGGCTATTCTAAGCCATTCACTGGGCACTAAGTCATACAATCTAGTGTCGGCACTGCAGGTGAAGTCAAAAAGCTAGATCATGAATTAATAAGGCGAGTAACTACATGCGTATGTCACACGTGGCTGTGTCTGTGTCCCTTTTGGTAATTATCGGAGAAGGAAGGGTTGAATGCATGGAGTGGGAAAAATTACAATGAGTATATTTTAAAACGCTGGCATAAAGCCTTTCATCAGGCCCTAAAAGCATGGCTTTAATGAAAGTAGACTTATTGTATCATGAGCCACACTATGACTGGCATGCTTTCTTTATCCCTTTCCATTTATGCCACTGGTCACAACATTGACTTGCACCCTAAGTGTTCATCCACTTTCTTTGGTTATGTACAGAGCTGAGTAGACACCACCTGACTCACTTCAACTATGCCACAACAATATCTAAAATGAGTTCAACCTGATTGTGAAACTTGTAAATATTTAATTACGTTAATTCCTGGACATCTGTGTGTATATGTTACCCAGCTCATATATTTGATCACATTTTCTAGATAGCCACTGTGTTTCTCTCGTTTCATCCTCTTCCACTTCAATTTCTGTGATTAGCATTAGCTTGCCCACAGAGCTGCGGGTCACAAATGATGCATTCCTTGCCTACCACACTGTTCCAAACAACTTTTAGTGGTGCTTCACTGCCAGTAGTCACCTACCAGCCTCCCCAACTTGTTACGCTTTACCTGAACCTCCAAGTTAATGGGTAGGTTCCTCCTTCAATCGCTAATTTGCAAAATAACAATTGCTTTGATTATTAGTTCTACTTTGATGTTTCACCATTTTAAATTAGCAGTTGTTCCCAATTTTTTTGCTTCCACTGCTACACTTTATAGGAAGCATTTCAGGTCAAAGATGTGGTTTTGTGAGTGAGGTCGGAGCAATGCGCAGCTAAGTAACCTGTGTAATCAATGAGGAATATCATTACAGTCTATATGCTGGAGAATCCGATGCCAGTTATATGCGTCCCCACCACCTTACAAAAATCGCATTTCTTCTTCTCCTCCACTAACACCTACAAAAAAACTCTTGTCTCTCTACCCATATGAGTATACACTGCTTAACCTTCATTCACAGTTGCTTGTAATTATTGTGCAGTAATATCATTCAGGGGAAACTCCATTAACACACTGTGTATTTTTAACTGGGCGATGTTACTGCATGTTTGTGAGGTTTTCTGATCTGAATATGGGATAACATATCAGTTTTACAACACTGAAATTCTGCTCGTTTTTGTTCTTTCAGATTTTTTTTATCCAAGTACATTTTCCCAGGTGTTACAGGGAAAATTATATTTGAGAAAAACCTGTGTGTGTGCTGAATAAACTGCAAAATTCATAACCTAGTCTTGGGCATTGTGAGCTTCAGTCTGGATTTGACTCTAACTCTACTCTAACTCTAACTCTAGAGCCTTGTGTGTACACTCACATGCACTGCCTAATCTTAAGGCAGCATGACCTCCAAGACAGAGAGCACTTACCCAGAGCCTTCTGATCTTTCACTAGTACTTTCATTGAGTAGCTGTATGATGCACCTCTGCACCCCTTTGATCCCCCCTCCCAGGCAGCCCATCACTTTCCTCACCATCTCTGTTGGACAGGAGCTGCACCAGACCATTCAGACAAGTGTCACGGACTCTGCCAATGTTTGTGGCGCATCGTCCAATGGCCTGGATCGTGGCTGCAACAAAATCCTTATCCATGCTCCGGATATAGGTCTACGAAAAATAAAAGCATAGGTCAGAAGTGTCCAACAAGTCACTAAGGCCCTGGAAAAATCAGCTAAACTGTAAAGATACGTTATTATGACTCTAAAGTATTTCTTTCTACTGGGACATTTGAAACTCCTTCAGCATTTCCTTCATTCTTATAAGTCAAATTATAATTAACAACATATTTAGCGAAATGGGAGTAGGTACAAATTAGTTATTTTGTCAGCTAAAATCTCTGTAAAGTGTATTTCTTTATTCATCCTATTAGAATAGGTCAAGATTTCATCTGCTCTTGAGATTCGAAGCAGAATTGTACCAGAGAGGAGCAGGGACCCATGTCATTCATTCGTGGACCCATGTTATTCTGATATTTAACCTTTACTATGTAACTCAACGATATCAGAGCTGTTCTGCGTTCTTCAGCATCAGAGGTTTGTATGATTAGGGCAGGACAGGAATCCAAGGTAAGAAATTACAACTTTTATCGAAATCTGGTACAAGCACTCCTTTACAAAGATATGACTCATGCACCCTTAACTTTCCCCTTGTAAAAGATGTTTAAATATGCCCACGTCTGTAATTGGACACTGGATATTTTCCTAGAATTACAAAGATGCATCTAGATAAATAAATCTGAGGGACTCATTGACCCATACTGACCTGTTTCTTTCAAGTAGGTCTAGTCAAAGTAGATTATCAGCAAAAGGACAACAGAAATAAATGACTTACTAATTATTTCAGTGAGAGGGCAGCAGAAATGCATTATTACTTAATGATAATATCAGCGAGAGGTCAGCAGAAATGCCTATATTGTTACATATTGTTAACAATAAAATAGTACAAAATTTTAATTGCTAACTGAAACATCTCAAAACACGAGTGCGTTTTATCTACAGTGTTTTTCCCACTCTTTCTAGTTGGTAATGCCTTATATTGAGTTTTGTTGCTGGCTAAGCAATGGGCTGATTTAAAACTAAAAAAACCCTGAGGTGCAATCTTTTGAATTCAAACGTATTTACCCGCAATCCAATTTTAAAACACAGTCTTTTTCCATTTATACAAATAGATGGAGTTAACAGGCAACAGTAACCAATTTGTTTTGGCAGCCAGGGACCTCAGTGCTGCATTACCTGATGTGGTCAAGAGTATGGAAGGGACGAACAGTTGCCCACCTCTTATGACCAGCTACCATTAGTCGCACACTAGAAGTGTTTGTACAAAAAATGAGAGGCAACTAAAAAAACGTCTCTGTGAAGTATGTGCTAGTACTCAATAAGCATGGCTGTAATAGGGTGTCGAAGGGGCCCTATGTGTGCAACTTTCACAAGAGAGTGTCCAAATTGACCTCCTGATGTTAGCCGTAATGCTGATTTCTCCCTTACGCAGTTTCCTACTATCGCATTGGAGAAATCCCTTGCACTTATGAATCAATCAATCAATCAATCAGTGAACTTGGAAAGTGCACTACTTACCCGCGAGGGTCTCAAGGCGCTGAGGCGGGGGTGCTGCTACTGCTCGTAGAGCCAGGTCTTGAGGAGCCGTCTGAAGGTATAGGTGTTGGGTCTGCCGCAGATGGGTGGGGAGGGTGTTCCAGGTCTTGGCGGCGAGGAAGGAGAAGGATCTTTCGCCGGCGGTTGTTCGTCAGGTGCGCGGGACGGCGGCAAGGGCGAGGCTGGTGGAGAGTAGCTGGCAGACGGGGGTGTAGAAGTTGAGTCTGTTGTTCAGGTAAGCCGGTCCGGTGTTGTGGAGTGCTTTGTGTGCGTGGGTGAGGAGCTTGAAGGTGATCTTCTTGGTGATGGGGAGCCAGTGCAGGTCTTTTAGGTGGGAGGTGATGTGGCTGCGGCGGGGGACATTGAGGATCAGTCGGGCGGAGGCGTTTTGGACGCGTTGTAGTCATCACAGGTGTTTGTCCGGGATTCCTGCGCAGAGTGTGTTGCCGTAGTCCAGCCTGCTACTGACGAGAGGGCTTGGGTAACCGTTCTTCTGGTTTCGGTCGGGATCCACTTGTAGATCCTGCGAAGCATGCGGAGCGTGTTGTAGCAGGAGGAGGAGATGGCGTTGATCTGCTTTGACATGGAGAGGGAGGAGTCGAGGATGAATCCTAAGTTGCGTGCGTGGTCCATGGGTGTTGGGGCTGTTCCAAGTGCGGTCGGCATCCAGGAGTCGTCCCACGCAGAGGGGGTGGGGCCGAGGATGAGGACTTCCATCTTGTTCGAGTTCAGCTTCAGGCGGCTTTTCCGCATCCAGTCGGCGACGGCCATCATTCTCTCGTGGAGTTTGGTTTTGGCAGTGTGTGGGTCCTTGGTGAGGGAGAGGATGAGCTGGGTGTCGTCGGCGTAGGAGATGATGTTCAGGTCATGCTGGCGGGCCACTTGTGCGAGGGGGGCCATGTAGACGTTGATCTGGGTCAGGCTTAGGGATGAGCCCTGAGGTACTCCGCAGATGAGGTCAGTGGCTACGGATCGAAGGGTGGGAGGTGGATACGCTGGGTACTGTCGGAGAGGAAGGACGTGGTCCAGTCCAGGGCCTTTTCTCTGGATTCCGGCTTCTTGGAGGCATGTTCTTAGTGTGCGGTGGCAGACCGTGTCGAAGGCGGCTGACAGGTCCAGGAGGATGAGGGCTGAAGTTTTGCTGTTGTCTAGTTGGCGCCCGATGTTGTCTGTGGCGGCGATGAGGGCTGTCTCGGTGCTGTGTTTTCGTCTGAATCCGGACTGGGAAGGATCTAGGATGTTGTTGTCCTCGAGGTGGCGGGTCAGCTGCATGTTTGCGATTTTCTCGATGACCTTCGCCGGGAAGGGGAGCAGGGAGATGGGCTGGAGGTTCTTGAGGTCTTTGGGGTCCGCCTTGGGCTTCTTGAGGAGGGAGTTGATTTCGGCATGCTTCCAGCTTTCCGGGAATGTCGCTGTGTCGAAGGAGTTGTTGATAATCTTCCGTAGTTGTGGTGCGATGGTTGCATCAGCTTTGTTGAAAACGTGGTGTGGGCAGGGTTCTGACGGAGATCCTGAGTGGATGGAGTTCATGACCTTGCGTATCTCGTCGTCGTTGACGTGGGTCCAGGAGATCAGCTGGTTGGTGCCGGTGAGGGTCGGGGTGGGGTCTGTTGCGGTCGGGGCAGTTGGTGTGTTGAAGCTATCGTGGATGCGATGGAGGAAGGTGGCCAGTGAGTCGCACAGATCTTGCGAGGGCGGGATGTCATTGGTGTTGGCGCTGGGGTTGGAGAATTCCTTCACTATGTGGAAAAGCTCTTTGCTGTCGTGTGCGTTGTTGTCCAGGCGGGTTTTGAGGGAAGATCTCTTGGCTGATCTGATGAGGTGGTGATGTCTGCGGGTGGTGTCCTTGTGGGCTGCGTGGCTGTTTGGTGTGCGGTCTTGGAGCCACTCCTTCTCCAGCTTCCGGCATGTACGTTTGGAGGTCTGGGGTTCTTCGGTGAACCAGGTGGCTTTCTTGCTGGGGTTGATGGAGGATTTCTTGAGCGGGGCAAGGGTGTTGGCGCAGTCGTCGATCCACTATCTGAAGTTTTGGGCAGCGGTATCTGTGTTGGTGGGGTCGATTGGCGGGTTATGGTCGAGCGTGGAGGTCAGCTGGTCTTCGGTGACTTTGCTCCAGCAGCGGCGGGGCAGCTGTTGGGTGCAGTGGTGCGTGGTTGGTTTCTTGAAGGTGAAGTGGATGCAGCGGTGGTCGGTCCAGTGGAGTTCGGTGGTGTGGTTGAAGGTGATGTGGGTGCTTGTGGAGAAGACAGGGTCGAGTGTGTGGCTGGCGGTGTGGGTCGGTTCAGTGACGAGTTGTCAGAGGCCGAGGTTGGCAAGGTTGTCGATCAGGGTGGCGGAGTTGGCGTCGTTCTTGAGGTGGAAGTTCAAGTCCCTGTGGAGGATGTAGTCCGTGGAGGCGAGTGCGTGGGTGCTGGCGAGGTCGGCGATGGAGTCGCTGAAGAGGGCCCGGGGTCCGGGGGGGTCTGTAGACGAGTGTTCCTCTGAGGGTGGTGTTGGGGGTCGGTGTGGATCCTGAAGTGAAGGTGTTCGGCAGAGTTGAGGGAGTCATCTGCCAGGGTGTGTACCTGGAGGGTGGACTTGTGGACGATGGCTATTCCTCCTCCAATTCCGTTGGTGCGGTCTCTGCGGGAGATCTTGTAGCCTTCCGGGATGGCTATGGCGATGTCCGGTGCCGCGGAGTTGTTCCACCATGTCTCGGTCAGGAAGGCAACGTCTGGGGCAGAGGTGTCGAGCAGGTCCCAGAGTTCGATGGCGTGTTTGCATGCGGAGCGGGTGTTGAGGAGTATGCAGCGAAGGTTGTTGTTGGGTACGGTCCTGGGAGGTTTGGTGGTTCTATCGCAGGTGAAGTGGCAGGGTGTGGCAGGAGAAGGGCCCGTGGGTGCGTTTCGGGGCGGCCTGGAAGCAGCGGTGGTCTCGGTTGGTGTTGAGAGCGTGGAGGGTGTCTGCGTCGTACCGGAGTCTGGCATCGTGAGTCTAGGGGGTCTGGCGCTAGGTGCGGTCCATCACGGACGGGCGCAGACGGGCTTGCCTTTGGTGTGCCTTCGGCGTGGCAGCGGCGCGCCCTCTGCGCATCCGGGCAGCGGCCGTAATTTAAGGAGGGGATGGAGGGAGGAGCAGATGGGAGGCGGTAGCGGGGCGGCGAGGGGGCGTGGCCGCAGGGGGCATCGGCGGGAAAAGCAGGAAACAGATGGCAAAAAAGGGGGGTGCGAACTGGGCAACAACGGGAAAACGGAGCAAGTGGACACAGAATAACAGGCAGAAAATACAAGATAAGGGCAAACTCAATACAAAAGACAAGTTTAAGAGGCAAATTAGGCAAACCAGTGTACAGTGGCGAACTGGGGCACAGAAGACTCGAGCACACGCAAGGAGCGGCAGCAGCGGGGCGAGCATACGCAGGTGGTGCTGATCGGCAGTAGGGGGTGACCTTGCCTGCCAGCAGGGTCAGGGGTCACTCCCTGGCTCTTAGGTCCGGCTCATGATCTGATCCCTGTATAGCAAAAGTACTTACATCTATTGAAGAAGTGATAAACCCTGCTGTTAATTTTATTTGAACACCGCCCTGCGTGAGGGGCACATGCTGCAAAGCTGGAAACATGCAAAAATTCTCCCGCTCCCATGGCAGACCCAGTGGTCGCCGGTAACTATAGGCCTTTATCCTTGCTGTCTTTTTTCTCCAGGGTTTTGGAAAAATACGTCAACACGGTCACAAAGGATTACGTGGAGGCCAACCATCTTCTGCACCTGAGTCAGCCGGGCCTCAGAGCTAATTTCAGCACGGAAACGGCCTTATTAGAAGTCGCTGAAACTATCAAAGCTACACTGGATAGAGAAGGCAATCCAGTTTTGGTGTTGTTAGAACTTTCCGCAGCCTTTGATACCGTGCCCCACAACAGATTACTGCAAAGACTTAAGGAGGGCGGTATTGGAGGCACGGTATTGAGATGGTTCATCTCCTTCTCAAACAACCGTTTACAAACTACTTGGTCCCCTCCTTTCGCTGCTATAATCCCTCCCATGAATGTCGGGGTCTCACAGGGCTCAATTCTGAGCCCAACACTGTTCAACTTGTATATGGCTCCTCTTGCACTCCTCGCCGAGAAATACAGTGCCAAAATAGTGTTGTACGAGCACAACACGCAATTGTTGTTCACTTGCGAGAAGGGTGCTGAGTTCAAAGGCAATGTGATCAACAACTGCCTCTCAGAGGTATCAATCAATCAATCAGTGACATTTAGAGAGCGCACTACTCACCCGGAGGGTCTCAAGGCGCTTGGGAGGGGGGGGGGTGCTGCTACTGCTCGAACAGCCAGGTCTTGAGCTTCTTCCTGAAGGAGAGGTGGTCTTGGGTCAGGCGCAGGTCGGTCGGGAGGGAGTTCCAGGTCTTGGCGGCCAGGTAGGAGAAGGACCTTCCTCCTGTTGTCGTTCTTCGGATGCGGGGGACGGCGGCGAGGGCGTGACTGGCTGATCGGAGGTGGCGTTTAGGAGTGTAGAAGTTGATGCGGTTGTTGAGGTAGCTCGGGCCTTGGTCGTGCAGGGCTTTGTGTGCGTGGGTGAGAAGACGGAAGGTGATTCTCTTGTTGACGGGGAGCCAGTGCAGGTCTCTCAGATGTCCGGAGATGTGGCTGCGTCGGGGGATGTCGAGGATGAGTCTGGCTGAGGCGTTCTGGATCCGCTGGAGTCTCTTCTGGAGCTTGGCGGTGGTTCCGGCGTAGAGGGCGTTGCCGTAGTCCAGTCGGCTGGTGACGAGGGCCTGGGTGACCGTCTTCCTGGTTTCGGTGGGGATCCACCGGAAGATCTTCCGTAGCATGCGCAGGATGTTGAAGCATGACGAGGAGACGGCGTTGACTTGTCTGGTCATGGAGAGGGAGGAGTCCAGGATGAAGCCCAGGTTGCGTGCGTGGTCTGTCGGTTTGGGTGCGGTGCCCAGGGCGGGGGGCCACCAGGAGTCATCCCAGGCGGAGGGCGAGGAACCCAGGATGAGGACTTCCGTCTTGTCTGAGTTCAGTTTCAGGCGGCTGGTCGTCATCCACTCGGCTACATCTTTCATCCCTTCGTGAAGGTTGGCTCTGGCGGCGGCGGGGTCGTTGGTCAGGGAGAGGATCAGCTGGGTGTCATCGGCGTAGGAGATGATGTTCAGGTTGTGTTGGCGTGCGATGGTCGCGAGGGGGCTCATGTAGACGTTGAAGAGGGTGGGGCTCAGGGAGGATCCTTGAGGGACGTCGCAGATGACTCCGGTGGCCTCTGACTTGTACGGTGGTAGACGGACTCTCTGTGTTCTTCCGTCGAGGAAGGAGACGATCCATTCCAGTGCCTTCCCCTGAATTCCGACGTTGCTGAGGCGCTGCACTAGGGTGCGGTGGCAGACAGTATCGAAAGCCGCGGAGAGGTCTAGGAGGATGAGGGCCGCTGTTTCTCCGTTGTCCATCAGGGCTCGGATGTCATCGGTGGCAGCGATGAGGGCGGTCTCGGTGCTGTGGTTGGCACGGAAGCCGGACTGTGAGGGGTCGAGGGATCCATTCGTCTCGAGGAAGGCGGCCAGCTGTTTGTTGACGGTCTTCTCGATGACTTTGGCTGGGAACGAGAGGAGCGAGATAGGGCGGTAATTCTTCAGTTCGGTGGGGTCCGCAGTGGGTTTCTTAAGTAGAGCGCTGAGCTCGGCGTGCTTCCAGCCCTCCGGGAAGGTGGCGGTGTCGAAGGAGGTGTTGATGATGTCCCGCAGGTGGGGTGCGATGACAGCGTCGGCCTTGTTGAAGACGTGGTGAGGGCAGGGGTCGGTCGGAGATCCGGAGTGGATGGAGTTCATCATGCGGACGGTGTCATCGGTGCTGATCGGAGTCCAGGCGTGGAGGGTGGTGGTGGGCGGCGGTGCTGCGGTCGTTGTGTGCGATGGTCGAATGCTGAAGCTGTTGTGAATGTCCGTGATCTTGTTGTGGAAGTAGGAGGCGAGGGAGTTGCAGAGGTCTTGCGATGGGGTGATGTCGTTGTTTCCGGCGCTGGGGTTGGAGAGCTCTTTCACGATGTTGAAGAGTTCCTTGCAGTTGTGTGTGTTGTTGTCCAGCCGGTCCTGGAATGCAGTTCTCTTGGTGGCGCGGATCAGTTGGTGGTGCTTCCGGGTGGCGAGCTTGAGGGTGGTCATGTTGTCCGGTGTTCTCCAGACTTTCTCGAGGGCTCGGCAGTCCTTCTTGGAGGTCTTGAGTTCGTCTGTGAACCATGGGGTTTTCTTGCTGCCGGGTCTGCTGGGCGGGGTCCTCAGCGGGGCGAGTTCGTCCGCGCAGTTGCTGATCCACTTCGTGAGGTTGTCGGCGGCCTGGCTGGGGTTCGCTGAGCTGGCGGGAGGGTGCTGACCCAGGGAAGCGGCGAGCTGGTCGGCTGTGATCTTGTTCCAGCTTCTTCGGGCAACCTGTTGCTGGTGGTGGTGGGTCGTCGTTCTTCTGAAGGTGAAGTGGACGCAGCTGTGGTCCGTCCAGTGGAGTCCAGTGGCGTGGCTGAAGGCGATGTCTTTGCTGGATGAGAAGACGGCGTCGAGTGTGTGTCCGGCGAGGTGGGTGGGGGTGGTCACCAGCTGCTTGAGTCCCAGGTTTGCGAGGTTTTCCAGCAGGGTGGTGGTGTTGCGGTCGTCGATGTTCTCCAGGTGGAAGTTGAGGTCCCCGAGGAGGATGTAGTCGGCTGAGGGGAGGGCGAGCGGGCTGATGAAGTCGGCGAAGTCCTCGCTGAATTGTGTGCGTGGTCCCGGGGGTCTGTAGATGAGGGTGCCTCTGAGGGTGGTCTTGGGGTTGACGTGGATCTGGAAGTGCAGGTGTTCGGCGGGTGCGATGGTGTCGTCGGTGTTGGTCGTGATGCGGATGGTGTTCCTGTGGATGATGGCGATGCCTCCTCCTGTCTGGTTGACGCGGTCTCTCCGGATGATCTTGTAGCCGTCCGGGATGGCGATGGCGATGTCAGGTGCTGAGGAGGCGTTCATCCAGGTTTCCGTGAGGAAGGCGACGTCTGGGTCTGTGGTGTCGAGCAGGTTCCAGAGCTCGACGGCGTGTCTGTGGATGGAGCGGGTGTTGAGCAGGATGCACTTCAGGTGGCTGCTGTTGTTGCTCGTCTTGGTCTTGGTGGGTGCGGGTGTGGTGCAGGTCCGGATGCAGGTGAACTTGCAGGAGCGGCAGCTGAAGGGTCCGTGGGTGCGTCTCGGGGTGGCTTGGTAGCATACAGGGGTTCGGCCGGCGTTGAGTGCGTTGAGGGTGGCGGCGTCGTACGTCCGGCGGGTGGGCTGGGGTCGGTGGGGGCCAGGGGTCCTGGCACTGGGCGCGGTCCAGGCGCGGACGGGCGCAGACGGGCTTACCTTTGGCGCGCCTTCGGCGCACAATCGGCGCGCCCGCTGCGCGTCACCGCTGCGCGTTCGCACGGTCGCCATATATGGCGAAGTGCGAGGGAGGGCGGAGCAGCTGGGAGGCGGGAGCGGGGAGGGTACAGAATGAAAAAGGGGCGGGGTTTAGCGGCGGTGGCGGGGAGCGGGGAGGGAAGAGACGGGGGAAAAACAGGCAAAAAGAGGGGAACCAAGTAAAAATACAGAATACAAAAGAGAAATGCAACAACAGTTAAAACACCAAAACAAACAGAGGCAAGGCAGGAGGCGAGCACGAGGCGAGCGCGGCGGCTGGCCGAGCAGAGAGGCAGGCGGGGAGGCACTCGCAGCAGCTGGTGGCCGTGCGGCGCGGGGGCGTCCTAAACTAAGGTATTCTCTTGGATTAGACAAAACCAACTGAAGTGCAACTCTGAAAAGTCGGAGATTATGTTCTATGGCTCATGTCCTTGTGTAGCATGGCACAAATGGTGGCCGCAGGACATATTTCTGGAAAAAAGCACGGGCCCCTGTAAATAAGGATAATACCCTAACAAGGAAAACAACTTATTTGAAAAAAGGACATGTTTCCCCCCACATTTTCAGTCACCACCGTGGAAAATCTTGTGGTCAAATTGCACGCTGCCCTCTCTATGAAGGTTCAGATCTAATCGGTAATTGGGACTTGTTTTGGGGCACTGAGAATGCTGAGGAACTTTCTCCCCCTGCTCCCAGTCTCTTACAGGAAAACGGTAGTCCAGGCCTTGGTGGTCTCGAGACTGGACTATGTAAATTCCCTGTACCTGGGCCTCCCGGATTACTTACTTGGCCGATTGCAGGTGGTCCAGAATGTGGCATCCAGAGCCATCTTTCTAGCAGGACCTAGGACACGCACGACCCATCTTCTGTCTTCATTACACTGGGTTCCGGTTCGGAAAAGGATCCACTTCTAAGCGTTAGTTTTGGTCTTTAAAGCCTTTCATAAGATAGGGGCCCCTCACCTTAGGGAAGGATTTCAACACTATACACCTCAACATAGCCTGAGGTCCTCTGCTCAGTTTCTGACCTCTACTCGTAAGGTCTTGCTTTCCCGGGTAGGGGGAAGATCCTTTCAAGTGGTGTCCTCTCGTCTGTGGAATAGCCTACCTCTTTCTCTTAGACAGGTACAGGACCTCCTCACCTTCAGGAGGAAATTAAAAACATGGCTTTTCCAACATTGGGTCCTGGCCGGCTTGTGCTCGGGGTGCTTTTCTGTTAGCTGTTACGTGATTTTTCTCTTAGTGACGGGACAATCCTGGGAGTAGCGGCGCGCTTTATAAATACCAAATAACATAACATAACTACCAGTGTTTTCTATCGCCAGAGCATTTACAGATACCTGAAAGATTGAACATTGATAGGGTGAGCGAAAATCGGCGACACTTAATTGGGCACTCCTGGATGTCCTGAAGAGGCCAAATGTAGAAGAAATGCATTGGCTGCGCACTTCTCTGGCTACGTGTGAAATAAATCACGAATAAAAAGAACATACTCCAACAGAGGACCTTGTTGTCCTATTTACATTGGTCTCTATTATCACTCTGTCTTAAAGAATTGCTTTTTAGTTGCCTCTCATTTTTTTGTACAAAAGTTACCAATCCATGCAGCACTGTGTCTGCTCTAGCCATTTAGAAGTCAGTCCACTAGTTTCACCGACACGTACAAGCTCTGATTATAATCTGATTTTGCCATGTCAGAGTAAGGGTTTACTCTCTTCATTGTATTCGTCTTGGGGGAATATTCTTTATACAGTTCTAGAGTTTAAATGTAAAACATGAAAATAAGCAAAATAATTCAACTCACGACAGAAATCTTGAAATGTAATGATTAGAGCGTTTCAAAAGAAAGCACTCTTGCCTGTGCAGCTATGTCTTGTACACCTCCTGCATAACAAGACCTGAATGTGCACATGAGCCAAGGACTGAATTCTGCTCATGACATATAGGACTTTTCCTGACTTGTGAAGGCCAAAAAAACATTTGTACAGTAGAACTAATTATGATAAAAACAAATTCAATGGAAGGCAAGCAGGATTACAAGTCTTAGTCACAGACCCTCCAGCTTATCGCGATTTCGCGATTTGCAAAAAAAAAGCTAAATCGCGCGATCTCCGCAAATGCCGCGATATTTGCCATAAAGCCCGCGAAATTTACCGTTTCCGCCCGTCGCCCCCTTTTCCGCCTTAAAAGAAGGCGCGAGGCACCCATTCAGTCATTTGCGGCGAGAGAAGGAGAAGACGGCGGCCGAGCGAAGGGAGAAGACCAGCACCACACCAAGAGGGGGAGGAGAGAGCACGAAGCTGCAGCGACGACACGAAGACTCTTCCTCAGCAGAGACCGGGGCTCGGAGCAGGAGGAAAGCCGGCCGGCAAACAGAAGACAGGTAAGTCCGGTCTGTTAATTTAATGGAATTGTACAATTTATATTATGTGAAATTCACATTTTTAAAGGAAAAACGAAGGTAGAAAGACAGACCCTGGTCACCCCCTTACTTCCTCTCCTTGGTTTAAAGGGGTACATGGGGGGAAAAGGCTTGCAAAGTAATAACCGCAGACTTGTAAAACCCTTTTGATAAAGTCTGTGGGCCCGGTTGCTATTTTTTTGTGTGCACAGGTGACCAATGTAAGTGAACTCACAAGCAGCGTAAGAGAATATACAATGGGAAATATGATCTGCGTTCTCGCATCTAAGGCAGCAGAGGGGTTCTGGGCGTTTGCTGGTGGGTCTGGCACAAAACTTGGTGAACACCAACAATCTGGTATACATGTGGGTATTCCACTCGCCAGTGATGTTTGGGTAGATTCCCCCATCCTGGAAATGATTTGTTATTTATTTTTGGCAAGTGTGTTTATAGGGCAGGAATGTGAGGGTAGGGCTCCCCATCTCACCCCTCCCACCCCAAATGTATATGAGTGCAGTTGAAGGAGGTTCTTTACGAGAAGTACTTTTTCATCGTGGAAAACAACAGAAAAGTTTAATGTGCAAATGCAATTTTGCATTCTACGTCTGCATTACAGTACACCTGATTACAAACCTATATCCATCAATACTTGTGTGCATTGAAATACTCCTGGAATTATGTGTCGGTTGCATGATTACAATATTACCCTTCTTATTTCTTGTGAATTGCAGAGTACCGGAAGCATATTTCCAACGCGTTGTGGGAATATTTGTGAAATGGGCATTCATTATGTGAATAGTTCCAACTTTTTAACTCAAAATACTTTAGCATGAAACACTATTTAAGGAATATTTTGTTCCAGATAGTTTGATGTGCACGCATTTCTCGTTTAGTTAGCATACATTTACTTTGAAAAAGTATGAAAAAAATAAAGATTTAGAGACTGTTTTGTATAGAATGTTCGTTAACATGGCCACTACTTTTTTTTACTTCCGGTAGAAATATTTCAATTTCTAACTCCAGTCACAGATAATTTTGACCAGAAAGTGCAGTCCTGGTAACAATAAGTTGCAGTAATGGCCGAGGACAACATTTCCAACTTTAAAAAAATATATTATTGTTGCCTAACAAACTAATATTTGGCCTGAACCATTTCTAAAGGGTTGCCTTTCAAACAAATATCTCAATTTTTTGCTTACTACAGACTTTTGTGTCTAAAACAAAATGAGAAAATAATGGTCATATGTGTGAGGGAAGCTTGCACTGCTGCTGTCTGTGCTGTATCTGCTCTGTGTGTGAGGGAAGCTTGCACTGCTGCTGTCTGTGCTGTATCTGCTCTGTGTGTGAGGGAAGCTTGCACTGCTGCTGTCTGTGCTGTATCTGCTCTGTGTGTGAGGGAAGCTTGCACTGCTGCTGTCTGTGCTGTATCTGCTCTGTGTGTGAGGGAAGCTTGCACTGCTGCTGTCTGTGCTGTATCTGCTCTGTGTGTGTGAGGAAACTTCAGTTTCAAGAGCCATTTGGCCCAGCTGCCGCAGCGCACTTCTGGGGAATTTCATAATTGTTTGTTTTTGGTTCTGGGGAATTGTTGTGTTCTCTGGACTGTACTGCATTTTTGTTCCTGAATCTTGACCCTTTGGCCAGATTTTTTACTGTCACTGCACTCAAGTTTTGTCCCGATTCTTGACCCTTCTTCATGATTTTTTACTTGCGCTGTACTTCAGTTTCAAGAGCCATTTGGCCCAGCTGCCGCAGCGCACTGGTAAGTTTGGTGTCCTGGGCACCTGGTGAGTATCCTAAGTCTTTACTTGTGTTCTTTTGCAGAGCATCACTGGGAAGAATCTGCTTTTGCAAGAGCCAGAATTGGGTCAGCTGCCGCAGCGCACTGGTAAGTTTGGGGTTGTGGCCACCTCTGGGGAATTTCATAATTGTTTGTTTTTGGTTCTGGGGAATTGTTGTGTTCTCTGGACTGTACTGCATTTTTTTCCTGAATCTTGACCCTTTGGCCTGATTTTTTACTGTCACTGTTACTGATTTTTTTGTCCTGAATCCTGACCCTTTGCCATTGATTTTTACTTGCCATTGGGCCAGGTGCCGCTGCGCACTGGTAAGTTTGGGGTTGTGGGCACCTGGTGAGTTTCCTAACTCTTTACTTGGTTTCTGTTACAGAGCATCACAGGGGAGAATCCGCTGTTGCAAGAGCCAGACTTGGGTCAGCTGCCGCAGCGCACTGGTAAGTTTGGGGTTGTGGGCACCTCTGGGGAATTTCATCGTTGTTTATTTTGGTTTGGGGCAATTGCTGTTTTCTCTGTGGGGCAAGGGACTGCAGCTTCAAGACTCATTGGCCCAGCTGCCGCAGCGCACTGGTAAGTTTGGGGTTGTGGGCACCAGGTGAGTTTCCTAACTCTTTACTTGGTTTCTTTTGCAGAGCATCACTGGGAAGAATCCGCTGTTGCAAGAGCCAGACTTGGGTCAGCTGCCGCAGCGCACTGGTAAGTTTGGGGTTGTGGGCACCTCTGGGGAATGTCATAATTGTTTGTTTTGGTTCGGGGGAATTGTTGTGTTCTCTGGACTGTACTGCATTTTTTTGCTGAATCTTGACCCTTTGGCATGATTTTTTACTGTCACTGATTTTTTTGTCCTGAATCCTGACCCTTTGCCATTAATTTTTACTTGCCATTGGGCCAGGTGCTGCTGCGCACTGGTAAGTTTGGGGTTGTGGGCACCTGGTGAGTTTCCTAACTCTTTACTTGGTTTCTTTTGCAGAGCATCACTGGGAAGAATCCGCTGTTGCAAGAGCCAGACTTGGGTCAGCTGCCGCAGCGCACTGGTAAGTTTGGGGTTGTGGGCACCTCTGGGGAATGTCATAATTGTTTGTTTTGGTTCGGGGGAATTGTTGTGTTCTCTGGACTGTACTGCATTTTTTTGCTGAATCTTGACCCTTTGGCATGATTTTTTACTGTCACTGATTTTTTTGTCCTGAATCCTGACCCTTTGCCATTAATTTTTACTTGCCATTGGGCCAGGTGCCGCTGCGCACTGGTAAGTTTGGGGTTGTGGGCACCTGGTGAGTTTCCTAACTCTTTACTTGGTTTCTTTTGCAGAGCATCACTGGGAAGAATCCGCTGTTGCAAGAGCCAGACTTGGGTCAGCTGCCGCAGCGCACTGGTAAGTTTGGGGTTGTGGGCACCTCTGGGGAATGTCATAATTGTTTGTTTTGGTTCGGGGGAATTGTTGTGTTCTCTGGACTGTACTGCATTTTTTTGCTGAATCTTGACCCTTTGGCATGATTTTTTACTGTCACTGATTATTTTGTCCTGAATCCTGACCCTTTGCCATTAATTTTTACTTGCCATTGGGCCAGGTGCTGCTGCGCACTGGTAAGTTTGGGGTTGTGGGCACCTGGTGAGTTTCCTAACTCTTTACTTGGTTTCTTTTGCAGAGCATCACTGGGAAGAATCCGCTGTTGCAAGAGCCAGACTTGGGTCAGCTGCCGCAGCGCACTGGTAAGTTTGGGGTTGTGGGCACCTCTGGGGAATGTCATAATTGTTTGTTTTGGTTCGGGGGAATTGTTGTGTTCTCTGGACTGTACTGCATTTTTTTGCTGAATCTTGACCCTTTGGCATGATTTTTTACTGTCACTGATTTTTTTGTCCTGAATCCTGACCCTTTGCCATTAATTTTTACTTGCCATTGGGCCAGGTGCCGCTGCGCACTGGTAAGTTTGGTGTCCTGGGCACCTGGTGAGTATCCTAAGTCTTTACTTGTGTTCTTTTGCAGAGCATCACTGGGGCAAGGGACTGCAGCTTCAAGACTCATTGGCCCAGCTGCCGCAGCGCACTGGTAAGTTTGGGGTTGTGGGCACCAGGTGAGTTTCCTAACTCTTTACTTGGTTTCTTTTGCAGAGCATCACTGGGAAGAATCTGCTGTTGCAAGAGCCAGAATTGGGTCAGCTGCCACAGCGCACTGGTAAGTTTGGGGTTGTGGGCACCTCGGGGGAATTTCATCGTTGTTTATTTTGGTTTGGGGCAATTGCTGTTTTCTCTGTGGGGCAAGGGACTGCAGCTTCAAGACTCATTGGCCCAGCTGCCGCAGCGCACTGGTAAGTTTGGGGTTGTGGGCACCAGGTGAGTTTCCTAACTCTTTACTTGGTTTCTTTTGCAGAGCATCACTGGGAAGAATCTGCTGTTGCAAGAGCCAGAATTGGGTCAGCTGCCACAGCGCACTGGTAAGTTTGGGGTTGTGGGCACCTCGGGGGAATTTCATCGTTGTTTATTTTGGGGCAATTCTTTCTCTTTCTTTGCACGTGGCTGACTGGACACGTTTTGGTCGAATTTGCACCACCCATGTAACCGTTGGCATGTTACATTTTCTATTTTCGGGCACTTAATTTGAGCTTTTCAACAATTGCTATGGCTTTTTCCCCCTGCGCTTTTCACACTGTCTGTTTGCTCAACACCGTTCGGGGACTGGCATTTACCATTGCAGTTATGGCCCAACACGTTTGTCACTTTACTTGTGCCTCAGGGTTGCATGCATTTCTTATCGTTGAGCACCGGCGCTTTCTGAACTTTCCTTTCAACAATTGCCTTTCCCCCCTTTGAGGTGTCTTTAGTAATACCAACTATCTTTGTAGGTGAGTTAACTGACTGCGCCACAACCGGGAGATCTTCTGTTTTACAAGGGAGCAACAAGCCACCACAAGAAAAGCAGAATGGAGAAGTTTATGCAGCCTGCAAAGGGTGTGAAGCACAGATCACATCTGCCCACCCAGATAACCGCAGCAGACCGGGCCAGAGACTACAGCAATGTGATGCACGCTGATGGTGGGGTGCTGTTTTGCAGTGTGTGCAATGTGGCGGTGGACCACATCCGGAAACACACTGTGGATATGCATGTGCGGTCCCAAAAACATTTGAAGCGCTGTTCAGATGATCCTGACCTTCAATCTTCGCCGAAACGCGCACGCCAGATGACAGTGAACTCGCTGTTCACCAAGAGTACAGCTGCCGGTGCCGCAAACCACGAAATGATAACTGAGTGGGTTAATGTCTGCACCGCGTTGAACATTCCGCTCAGCAAAACCGACCACCCTGTGTTGCGCAAGTTCCTGCACGAGCGAGTACGGAATGGTGGAGCGATACCTGGGAGTCATCAGCTGCAAGAACGGTATCTCCCAGAGAGATATACAAGTGCCAAGAACGAGCTGAAAGAGCTATTGAAAGATCAGAAGATTAGCGTTATCTTTGACGAAACACCAGATGTCGAAGGGCGGTGTGTTTTGAATGTGCTAGTTGGAGT
The DNA here is from genome assembly GCF_964261635.1 of Lissotriton helveticus. NCBI lineage: Eukaryota > Metazoa > Chordata > Amphibia > Caudata > Salamandridae > Lissotriton > Lissotriton helveticus. The sequence continues at coordinate 176,852,463 of NC_136062.1, read as the reverse complement.
AGTCTCTCCGCAGGGTGACCGTCAGATCCAAACCTACCTGGTGGACACAGTCTTCCTATCCCAGTGCAACCATGGGACTGTAGCGCAAGCTGTTGTAAAGGTGCTCACAGAGTACAGCATAGACTTCCAGAACGTTGTTTCCTTCAACACTGACAATGCGGCATACATGCTCAAGTTAGAAAGCTTACAACATACAAAGCGTGAGAGTGAAACATGTCTGCCAACTGAGGAAATTAAATATTTATTGAAAGAGGTGGAAGGCCAGGGGAGCAATTTGCCAGGAGAAGTGTTCCTGTACCAAAACAATGAAAGACTCCATACATGATGTATATTAGGTGATAGTAGAAAACCCTGTGAATTGTGGCAAAAGCACAAAACCCAGAGGACACTCAATAGCGATAATATGGTGTCCTCTGGATTTAGCTTTTCTTTCACAAATCAAATGAATTTCTATTACAATCCAACTCTAAATCAGCCCTAAGCCTCACACTGCACAGACAAAATACAGAACTCCAAATCAAAGCTAAACATCTACTTACATTAAAACGTGTTTGTAAAATGGAAAATGTCATATTGAACAAAATACTGTGCATTTCGCTATTTTGGGAGCTGGTGGGGGATGTCATGGACACTGAACGGTACTTGTCAGGACCTAGCGTAGCCGTGCCTGTCTGGCCTCCTCAAACTACAATTCCCATGAGGCCATGGCAAGAGGCACTCTATGACTAGAGGGCGGGACCGTGTATCGAGTTACAGGCGAGTGTTTGGTTCCAGTTCCGGGAGAGACGGAGAACTCTTGCGCCTTGTTTGTCAGTGGGTAAAGATTGTACACGCTCGAGACTCGAGAGCGTTCTGGCGCTGTCAGACGGCCCAACTGCATTACATTGAAGGACCTAGCGGGAAGCTGTTTAAGGTACGAGGGGAACGGGAGATAAAGCGGAGAGGTTTCCTTACTCTGAATTGTGCCCGAAAGAAGGAGAGATTCAGTAGCGGCTGTTACTGCAATCCTACTTCAAATGAGAGCGGAAAGCAGTGGTAGCGCACTACGCTTTACCGTGTTTGGTGGACTTGCGAAAAATCATTGATGCTATGATTTAAGACCTGTGGATTACAATTGCCAAAGCGGAAGGCAGTGTTGACGGTTAACTACGCCTTGCCGTAATTGGATTCCGTGTTTGTCTAGTACCTGAATTAAAGCTTTGCTGAGTTGATGTGTGGTGATTGGAATAACATAGACTCAGGACATTATTTTGTTTTTCTGAACTTGAAAGGAAGGAACTTCTTTTGAAAGTGTGCCAGTATTGAAGTTCCGTTTAGCACTTCCTTCTTTGTGTGAATCCCTGTCTGCTCTTATGAGACTTATCATTGAAGAGAATTTCCCGTTCACAGTTATATTTGATTTCCAGGTATCTGGGGGTACGTTTGGTAGTTATAGACATACTACTTCGGAGAAGGTACTCTTGTTGAGGTTATTAACAAGTATCTTGTGTTGCATAGGTGAGGAAGCATTTGAGTACATTGGAACAACTACAGAAGCAGGAGCTATAGGGGGCTTGCTCAAGGTGACTAGAATTATACTAGTGAGAAAACATGAGAGTAGAATGTATACTTGAATGATTTATATAATCGTATGTTTTCTCTTACAGGTTCCCTTTCCCCGCTGTTCCCTTCCTTCCCTTCCCTCGCCCGATCACTCGAACACCCTGTATAACATAGTTGTCAGGGTGTAAGTGAGGTCAGGAGGTGGACCATTCTTGCTGCATCTGGATTCCGCAGAGTGCGACCTAACAGTACTAGTATCCTTGGATTTACAGACACCAGGATTCTGCGTACCTGGAACTCTCGCAGGATGGTGGAAATGTTGGTTTCATTCGCCAAATTAGTGAGAACCTCCAACTGTGAGTGAAATAAAAAAAAAAAGTGAGTAATTCCTAGAAAGATTCAAAACCGCCATCATCAAAACAGTGATAGAATCTGACGCTATTCTTTGTTTCATATTCATATAGAAGTAATTATACATAACTAGTATATAGTACTAGACTAGTATACAGTCTATATAGTCTGACAGTCATGGCAAATACAATAATCTGAGTCTACATCTACTCAGAAAATATGTATGCATAACAATCTACATATGAGCTGAAATCCGAAGCACACCTCCAGCAAAAACTATAACATCACAGCAAATGGAATGTAGCTGCTGGAAGAAGTATGTTTAGCTTGGCCTTGCAAATATCAATGCTGCTCTCTTTTTACACATAATACCTGCCATTTTAATTATTGGTCTGGTTAATAGCTCATCAAGGATTAGCATCGTTGTTGCAGGAAAAGAAACACACAAAAAGAGCATACCTTTAAAACCTTGATCTGCGTTGGGTCGGTGGATCGGATATAAAAGCTTTTCAAATAGGGTTCGAACATCCCCTGAGAGAACAAAGAAATTTAGGGTCATTTCTCATCCACCAAACAAATACAACCACAGCAGTGCAATAGGAATGCAATACACAAGTAGTGCAAACACATGGATGAGAACAACAACCCCCTCCATCATCCCTGGATTTTAAAAATTCAACTGAGCCCAACCAGGGTCTTGAACCTTCGGCACTCTTACGTTTTCAGACTTATATATGGAGCCACTAAGAACACTCGCTTTTGTACTTGCAAGATATCTCAGGTGGTCCTACATGACAGTTCTGTGTCCAACTCACTATCTCTCCTCTCTTCTTCACCCAGGTGGACATGTGGGATCAAACAAGAGATCTCCCTCACTTACATATCCAACGACAAACGAGGTAGGTTCAGCAATGACTCAGGATTTCTTCTCCTGTTCTAGTGAACTTCTTTAGGGACAGATGGAAAGGTAGGTTTCCAGAAAACCATGGATTTCCTCAAACATGAGGCACAGGCTAAAGCCTATGTTTTATTTTTGCACCCAATTCTATTCTTGTGTACCCCGCTAATTCTTGCGTCTCAAGAGCAATCAATTTTTAATAGGCTAACCATCCTGCCTCTGTTAAAGAATTCCTGAAAAGACATTGCCATTGTTGCCGGACTGCCAGCAAAAAGGAGGTGCAACAGGCCTTCAATGACGAGTAAAGTTATGGCTGCTCTTTTATGTGCAAAGGTGGGGATCGAATTATTGTTTTTTTTAATAGAGGAAAATGTTTTGCTCATTGCCTGTCAAATAATAATTCAGTGAGATTATCTATTAATTGTTATCTCTGCTCCAGAACAAATAAGGAAAAATTGTCTCAATTCAGTGTGTCATACTTTTATTACTGATTTATTTTTATGTAAAAAGTACGTTTTATACAGTAATCTGAAAAAAAACAAGTGTACAATTAACATCAACAATCTTTAAATGGTCTACATATTTCTTCGCAAACAAAGCACAATTTCATTCAGAATGTGTATTTAAATTGCTGCTGACCTAAAAAATATATACGAGTACAAATTCTATGTATTTTACAAATATACAAACCACATTTCTTTTTCTGTTTTCGTTGTTTCAATGTCTCATTTCAGTGCTGACGTATTTAAACCTCATATTAATTTTGGGCCTACTCAGCACAAATGGTGGCTCACAGTCCGAATGGCCTTCAGCTTATCATCGCTTTGTTTTTTTCATTTTGAATTCTGAAAATGTAAGTAAGTCTCCTATATTAGGTGGTATCCTATATACGGGTTGTAGGATTTATATTTGTTGCATTATTTTTTCATGTAGCTACTTTTTTTTAGAGAAGCTACCCTCTCCCTGTTCATGTTTATATTTTATTTTACTCAAAACGATAATGGGATTCTATTACTTGATGTCTCTAACATGACCTCCCCAGCATGGATTGCGGGCACAAATTATTATTTATAGGGGTATGGGTTTCCTCTCATCATTGGTGGTTTCTTCCCTGTAATGGCCGCATGTGCCCTAGCCCCAGTAGTAGCTCATTTATGGTAGCTCTGGCAACAAAAGTGTCACCCAAGGAAGGAAGAGGATCCCAGTTCTCCAAGATTCAGTCACCAGAAGCTGATAGCAGGCAGCATCCTAGGCCTTCCTCCTGCCTCTCCAGCAGCGACATGCAGACGTGCTGCTGTGGGATAGCAACATCATCTCTAGGTCTGTCCTGCAGGCGGCGCTCTGAAGCATGCAGCGATCAGCCTGTAACGTTGATGCACAGATGGGGAGAAGCAGCCTCTGATAAATGGAATATAGTAGTGGCAATATAAACAAAAGGTTCATACACGACTGCTGCATTGTAAGAACCATTTCCATCAGAGCACTCACAGAGTTAAGGGGAGGAAGCTGTCAGGAGCCATGAGGGACAACTTCATACTGCTGTTCCTATTTCTACAACCATTTTAAAAGCCTTTCTGTTGCCATTTGGGGGTAATAGTCTGCTAGTGATGAAGCCCTCGGTCTGAACTCCACTATGACAACTGTCCCAAGTGCTGTTAAGACGCTTCTGAAGCGCATTCAGATTCAGCAGAGGACATCAATCTTAGATCTAATGGTACAGCTCAAACCAATGGCTCCTTCAACTTTTTGATGGAGGAATCTATACACCCTCTACTGACACGTCACAAGTCTATTGATTTGCTGTCTAAAACTAGGAGTGGGAAAAATCCCATAGGTGCCAAAATAGCTAGTTGGCTTGGCCAGTTCTGAACTTCAAGATGACAAAGAAAGAGATACTGCCTTACTGGCCATGAGCAGCAAGGGCCATGCAATCTAGACACTACTCTACTTTCCATCCTGGTCCAAGGAGCCCAATCACAGTAAAACCATGATGCACGGAGGTATCAGTGTAGGAAACTATGCTGATTTGCTAGCCTTCCTGCTGAAGGAGGCATACACACGTCCTGCCAGAGCAGACATTGTTTCTGACTTCTCAGAATGAGGCTCTCACCTACTTAGGGGTCAGCAACTCATCTGTGGTGGCATGCTGGACAGGGCCAGTCAGCCAGCACACTAGAGGACTAGTAGGGTTCAGGGGTTACCTCTAAAGTACCCTCTGGGTGCAGGTATTAATAAATACATCACTGGAATCCGTGTGGGTTTATCAAAACGAGGTGTCTGATATCAAACACCATATGTTTCAGTGAAACTATTTTGTAGGTTTGAAACTCGTTTTGATCAGTGGCAAGTACATACCTGAAAATGGCTTCCCTGTTTATTGCCAATATCTAGTAATAGAACTAGACATCACAGGTTCATACATGCTCATGCAGATATGTCCTCACAGAAAATATAAAGCACTCTGCCTTAGGACCAACATGCTTGCTGTAGGGGTGACTTGCTTATATTAAATGCAGTAGTGACTTTGGCATGATACACAGGAGTGTGCCATTGTAAGGTTTAACTCATGGTTTGCACCATGTCACGCAGCATGCAATGGCAGTCTGCGTGAAATGTTTGTGTGGGTCCCTTAGGGTGGCATAAGATATGCTGCAGCCTTTAGGGGCCTTCTCTAGCACCCATGCCCTAGTAACCAGTGATACCATTTACTAGCGACTTACAGGGGTGCAAAAAGTATTTTGCCAATTGTGTTACAATTAGACTTCACCTTGTTTTAAGGGAAGAGCATTGGAACTGAGGTCTGGTTAGGAGGCCTCAATGCACTGTCCGAGTTAAAAAAACAGAATCTAGCAGCTACAACGGGGCAATAAATGGGAGGTACCACAACACAATCCCACTTTCTTATGCCAACCCCCCTCTCAAATCCCCCCATCCCCCGCCCACTTCCCCCCAGGCAACAGCCCAGGAGACTCAGCCACATGCTGGGAGAATCTTCCTAGTCTGTCAGGCGAGGAAGAGAGGGAGGACATAAGCTGCATTGCTGCAGGGCCTACTCTGCATCACATCCTACTATCCAGGTCACTAACTCTGAGCAGTTGACGTATCCCAAAAGTGATAGGACCCATTTTAAACTGAACCAGATCTTTTTCATCGTTTCTCCTTTCCTTGGGGTTAGAGGTATCTACCTCTGCTAACCCTAGCTTAGCCAGGGCACCTCCCAGATAACCCAAGTAGGTTACCAAGAACTAGAGTAACCCCAACATGACCAGCAGAGTACGGGGGCCTAACTCGCTATTTGACATGGGGTCAGACCACCATGGCAAGGACAGTGCAGCCATAAAGGCTAACACCCAGCAGTGGGTACTGACTGCTGTCAGCACCCAGTATCACACCCTTAGCTCTACACTGACAAGTGGATGACGTAACAATAAGGTTTCTTTGGGTTCAGGGGGCCCTATTGTTGTTTTCAATTGGGGAAATACTACTTCTCCTATGAAACACCCTCCTTCCACTCTCTCTTCTGTTAGCTGAGGGCCACACCTCCCGCTGAACCGTTGCCTGACTAATCAGGGCATTTTGTGGGGCAGGTAGGGCTTCCCCAGTACTAACTTAAGAGTTCTTCCTTCTTGGAGCAGAATCTCCTTGGCACACTGGAACCTTTTCTAAAAGTTCCCCACCTTCCTACACTTCTTCCACTTGCCTTTGCTGTGGGTTCTACTTTTAAGACCTGTAGATTAAGCACCTGCAGAATCCTTGGGAGAGGACTGGCACTGGACCAGTATCTCTTTTGGGGTCAGATCAACCGCTGGAAGGCCATTTTCAAGAAGACAATCAAGGGAAAGGTCTGAACTGACCACTACCCTCTGCCAACTAAGCGACCCAGCTATCTGGAAGGGTGCTAAAGCCACATGCCTAACAGTACTCTCACCCTGGACAACCCATACTCTTCTAGTTTCTCCTAGTAAATACTGGTCAGAGTATACTAACCTGTCATGCACAATAGTGTGACTGGCACAAGTATCCCTCAGGGTAGTGATTGAAATTCCATTTACCTGGATGTGGTGGTAGTGTTTGCTTCCCTGTGGAATCACCAACTCACCTTCTGGCACTGCTTCCCAGTTAAAAGCTAAAAGGATGTCCTCACCTGAGGAACACGCCTCCCGGGCTATACTGAAAACTCCAGTGCTTACCTTTTTCTTGGGACAAGCTGAACTCCTATGTACTGCCCAATCTGCTGACAATCAAATCAGGGACTACAGTCCATGAATTATTTAAGATTAGGGTTCCCACTACTCTGGTTACCACTAGAGATGGGGTGGGATGCACATCCTCTTTTTTAGGGGCTAGTAGCAACAGGTAAGGAGTTGAGACACAAGCACCGTGTGATTAACTTCAAATAGGTTGAGCACTTCCTGGCGGCTCCACCTCGATCCAGGATCGAGGTGGAGCCGCCAGGAAGTGCTACTCGTACCACGGCAAAAATCAACGGACACACTACCCGTGCCGCGTGTGATTGCTGTCTCACTCATTTTCGGTGAAGTTAATCACACGGTGCTTGTGTCTCAACTCCTTACCTGTTGCTACTAGCCCCACCGGATTGGAATTATCACCGGTTGAGGGAATACATGGAATGCGATTGTGCCATACAGCCCTGAAGATTCAGAGATAATTCTTTCTCTGATGAAACACGTGTCGGCTGGTTGTGCTGTACATAACTTTGCAATAAAAAAAGAAAATACAGAGACACCGTATTCTACTTTGCTGCGCATTAACTATAGACATTGTGCCATTCTAACACATGTGTGTGCTCGGGTTTATCTTTTTTGTTTGGTGGACTTCCCACCTTCTTCTTTTCCCTTGCCTTGGCCTAACCCCGCTTTCTAAGGAACTAGCCCCCCCCCAATGGTTTTTGGGAATCCTAGTCCTAACCCATTCATCAACTTTCTGGGACTTGAAAGTGATGTATCTACTAGATGCTGATGTAACTTTTCTGATGTAGAGGTTGCTACTTCACGGTCAAATTGTAGAGCCTTTCATAGTCCTGCACCTTGTTACCTTTTAATCAACGCCCTCAATCAGGGTATCCTTCATGAGGTAATTTGACTCAGCATCTGTCTCATTAAGTGTCAGAAGCCTATCCCTGCACTTTCCTGTGAATAGCTCCTAGAGTAGAGAGCCCCAGTGTTTGGTGTAACCTTCTCATTCTCATTCTACAAGCCCTCTCAAAGGCTGTGAACCACTTGCTTATACCATCACCCTGAACATATTTGAGGAACAATCCCTTTGCGAATTTTAGAGTCAACAGTTTCCTGTTTCCCTATTTGTGATTTTGCTGCCACCAGAGATGGGTCCTAGGTCCATCCCAGACCTTTCCTTTCCTATGAACAAGATTTTGGCCTCTAGGGCTACTTTTCTTGCTAGTATTTGAAAATTAGGGTGTTCATCTTCTACTTCTTCTGGGGTACTGTTAGAAGTACCCCCAGTAGGGGAACCATCAGCAGTGGTATCTGAGGAATTATCATCTTCACTACCAGTTCCATCCCGTGTAGAGTTTTCTTCCATTGCCAAGGCTTTATCATGTTTGGCAAGCAACTCCTGGAGACGTGCTCTAGTGGGTTTAGGCCCCATAGCGATGTCACAAGTTTTACAGAGTTTCTTAAATTGTCCTAACTTAAGGTTTTTGTACGGGCCAGGTTGTGCTCCTGGCTAGTACCTTCTGGATCAGACATATTTTTTAAAACAGATGGGACCTTTTTAGAAATGTACCCCAAAAATTCAAAAACACTTTTTACGGCCTAACTGACTAGTAACTTTTTACATTTCTAAAACAATTGAACTGGGGGACCTAACCCAAGAACCTAACAGTTCAAATTAGAAATTTGGGAGAACATTTTTTTAAAAATAGAAAATCCTAAATAATTTTTGGCAACTAAGTCAACTGTGGATTCTTTAGTGGAATCACAACACTGACAGAGTGGTACCGCAAGTGCAAAGCACTGTATCCCACAGCTGAACCACCAACATAGGTTCCTGGCTTTCTATATAGTACTCCAAAATGAGGTACACTGTGTAGAGTTCAGGCGACCCTTACTGGTTTACAGGGGTTATAATAAAAATCCCATATGCTTTCTTTTGTGGTAGTGTAGGCGAGCTGTTTAGGCGTATCAGAGGATAGTGTTAAGCATTTATTGCATATACAGAGTGTTGGATATGGCCCTTTTTAAAGGATTATCCCCAAACTTTTCGCTTCTTCCTCCTATTTTTCCCTGACCTGTTTGTGTTGGTTTTAGGACTCTGGGCACTTTACCACTACTAATCAGAGCTAAAGTACATATGCTCTCTGTGTAAACTGTGTTATAGATTGGGGTTTCCATGATTGGATATTTGATTTATCTGTTAGCCCCTAGTAAAGGGCACTGCGTGTGCCAGGGCCGGTGAATTAAATGAAAACCAAAGGTGGTGATGGACGGAGCGTTGACAATACAAACACTCACCCCCAGTCAACTGATCTGGGTTTAATCCATCACCGTTCTTTAGCTCACTCCGCCACCCCAGTTCAGACATGGCCATATGCAAATCAGTCTGACCCTGTGCCTCATGGGAACAGTCCAGCCCGAACTGCCAAGCCATGTCTTCCCTGGACCGAAATCAAGCCTCCAAGGACTGGTTTCTGGCATTACAGCCGTTTTCAGCCGGGCTTGCTTGACTCCAGTGGCAAAGTGAGCAAGGGACTCACGTCTGAGCATACCCTGCCAACTTAGGGCGAACAAAGAAAAACCAAAGGTGGTGATTGACGGAGCGTTGACAATACAAACACTCACCCCCAGTCAACTGATCTGGGTTTAATCCATCACCGTTCTTTAGCTCACTCCGCCACCCCAGTTCAGACATGGCTATATGCAAATAGTCTGACCCTGTGCCTCATGGGAACTGTCCAGCCCGAACTGCCAAGCCATGTCTTCCCTGGACCGAAATCAAGCCTCCCAGGACCGGATTCTGGCATTACAGCCGTCTTCAGCCGGGCTTGCTTGACTCCAGTGGCAAAGTGAGCAAGGGACTCACGTCTGAGCATACCCTGCCAACTTAGGGCGAACAAAGAAAAACCAAAGGTGGTGATGGACGGAGAGTTGACAATACAAACACTCACCCCAAGTCAACTGATCTGGGTTTAATCCATCACCGTTCTTTAGCTCAATCCGCCACCCCAGTTCAGACATGGCCATATGCAAATCAGTCTGACCCTGTGCCTCATGGGAACAGTCCAGCCCGAACTGCCAAGCCATGTCTTCCCTGGACTGAAATCAAGCCTCCCAGGACCGGTTTCTGGCATTGCAGCCGTCTTCAGCCGGGCTTGCTTGACTCCAGTGGCAAAGTGAGCAAGGGACTCACGTCTGAGCATGCCCTGCCAACTTAGGGTGAACAAAGAAAAACCAAAGGTGGTGATGGACGGAGCGTTGACAATACAAACACTCACCCCCAGTCAACTGATCTGGGTTTAATCCATCACCGTTCTTTAGCTCACTCCGCCACCCCAGTTCAGACATGGCCATATGCAAATCAGTCTGACCCTGTGCCTCATGGGAACAGTCCAGCCCGAACTGCCAAGCCAAGTCTTCCCTGGACCGAAATCAAGCCTCCCAGGACCGGTTTCTGGCATTACAGCCGTCTTCAGCCGAGCTTGCTTGACTCGAGTGGCAAAGTGAGCAAGGGACTCACGTCTGAGCATATCCTGCCAACTTAGGGCGAACAAAGAAAAACCAAAGGCTGTGATGGACGGAGCGTTGACAATACAAACACTCACCCCCAGTCAACTGATCTGGGTTTAATCCATCACCGTTCTTTAGCTCACTCCGCCACCCCAGTTCAGACATGGCCATATGCAAACCAGTCTGACCCTGTGCCTCATGGGAACAGTCCAGCCGGAACTGCCAAGCCATGTCTTCCCTGGACCGAAATCAAGCCTTCCAGGACCGGTTTCTGGCATTACAGCCGTCTTTAGCCGGGCTTGCTTGACTCCAGTGGCAAATTGAGCAAGGGACTCACGTCTGAGCATACCCTGCCAACTTAGGGCGAACAAAGAAAAACCAAAGGTGGTGATGGACGGAGCGTTGACAATACAAACACTCACCCCCAGTCAACTGATCTGGGTTTAATCCATCACCGTTCTTTAGCTCACTCCGCCACCCCAGTTCAGACATGGCCATATGCAAATCAGTCTGACCCTGTGCCTCATGGGAACAGTCCAGCCCGAACTGCCAAGCCATGTCTTCCCTGGACCGAAATCAAGCCTCCCAGGACCGGTTTCTGGCATTACAGCCGTCTTCAGCCGGGCTTGCTTGACTTCAGTGGCAAAGTGAGCAAGGGACTCACGTCTGTGCATACCCTGCCAACTTAGGGCGAACAAAGAAAAACCAAAGGTGGTGATGGACGGAGCGTTGACAATACAAACCCTCACCCCCAGTCAACTGATCTGGGTTTAATCCATCCCCGTTCTTTAGCTCACTCTGCCACCCCAGTTCAGACATGGCCATATGCAAATCAGTCTGACCCTGTGCCTCAGGGGAACAGTTCAGCCCGAACTGCCAAGCCACGTCTTCCCTGGACCGAAATCAAGCCTCCCAGGACCGGATTCTGGCATTACAGCCGTCTTCAGCCGGGCTTGCTTTACTCCAGTGGCAAAGTGAGCTAGAGACTCACGTCTGAGCATACCCTGCCAACTTAGGGCGAACAAAGAAAAACCAAAGGTGGTGATGGACGGAGCGTTGACAATACAAACACTCACCCCCAGTCAACTGATCTGGGTTTAATCCATCCCCGTTCTTTAGCTCACTCCGTCACCCCAGTTCAGACATGGCCATATGCAAATCAGTCTGACCCTGTGCCTCATGGGAACAGTCCAGCCCGAACTGCCAAGCCACGTCTTCCCTGGACCGAAATCAAGCCTCCCAGGACCGAATTCTGGCATTACAGTCGTCTTCAGCCGGGCTTGCTTGACTCCAGTGGCAAAGTAAGCAAGGGACTCACGTCTGAGCATACCCTGCCAACTTAGGGCGAACAAAGAAAAACCAAAGGTGGTGATGGACGGAGCGTTGACAATACAAACACTCACCCCCAGTCAACTGATCTGGGTTTAATCCATCACCGTTCTTTAGCTCACTCCGCCACCCCAGTTCAGACATGGCCATATGCAAACCAGTCTGACCCTGTGCCTCATGGGAACAGTCCAGCCCGAACTGCCAAGCCATGTCTTCCCTGGACCGAAATCAAGCCTTCCAGGACCGGTTTCTGGCATTACAGCCGTCTTTAGCCGGGCTTGCTTGACTCCAGTGGCAAATTGAGCAAGGGACTCACGTCTGAGCATACCCTGCCAACTTAGGGCGAACAAAGAAAAACCAAAGGTGGTGATGGACGGAGCGTTGACAATACAAACACTCACCCCCAGTCAACTGATCTGGGTTTAATCCATCCCCGTTCTTTAGCTCACTCCGCCACCCCAGTTCAGACATGGCCATATGCAAATCAGTCTGACCCTGTGCCTCATGGGAACAGTCCAGCCCGAACTGCCAAGCCACGTCTTCCCTGGACCGAAATCAAGCCTCCCAGGACCGGATTCTGGCATTACAGCCGTCTTCAGCCGGGCTTGCTTGACTCCAGTGGCAAAGTGAGCAAGGGACTCACGTCTGAGCATACCCTGCCAACTTAGGGCGAACAAAGAAAAACCAAAGGTGGTGATGGACGGAGCGTTGACAATACAAACACTCACCCCCAGTCAACTGATCTGGGTTTAATCCATCACCGTTCTTTAGCTCACTCCGTCACCCCAGTTCAGACATGGCCATATGCAAATCAGTCTGACCCTGTGCCTCATGGGAACAGTCCAGCCCGAACTGCCAAGCCATGTCTTCCCTGGACCGAAATCAAGCCTCCCAGGACCGGTTTCTGGCATTACAGCCGTCTTCAGCCGGGCTTGCTTGACTCCAGTGGCAAAGTGAGCAAGAGACTCACGTCTGAGCATACCCTGCCAACTTAGGGCGAACAAAGAAAAACCAAAGGTGGTGATGGACGGAGCGTTGACAATACAAACCCTCACCCCCAGTCAACTGATCTGGGTATAATCCATCACCGTTCTTTAGCTCACTCCGCCACCCCAGTTCAGACATGGCCATATGCAAATCAGTCTGACCCTGTGCCTCATGGGAACAGTCCAGCCCGAACTGCCAAGCCATGTCTTCCCTGGACCGAAATCAAGCCTCCCAGGACCGGTTTCTGGCATTACAGCCGTCTTCAGCCGGGCTTGCTTGACTTCAGTGGCAAAGTGAGCAAGGGACTCACGTCTGAGCATACCCTGCCAACTTAGGGCGAACAAAGAAAAACCAAAGGTGGTGATGGACGGAGCGTTGACAATACAAACACTCACCCCCAGTCAACTGATCTGGGTTTAATCCATCACCGTTCTTTAGCTCACTCCGTCACCCCAGTTCAGACATGGCCATATGCAAATCAGTCTGACCCTGTGCCTCATGGGAACAGTCCAGCCCGAACTGCCAAGCCATATCTTCCCTGGACCGAAATCAAGCCTCCCAGGACCGGTTTCTGGCATTACAGCCGTCTTCAGCCGGGCTTGCTTGACTCCAGTGGCAAAGTGAGCAAGGGACTCACGTCTGAGCATACCCTGCCAACTTAGGGCGTACAAAGAAAAACCAAAGGTGGTGATGGACGGAGCATTGACAATACAAACACTCACCCCCAGTCAACTGATACGGGTTTAATCCATCACCGTTCTTTAGCTCACTCCGCCACCCCAGTTCAGACATGGCCATATGCAAATCAGTCTGACCCTGTGCCTCATGGGAACAGTCCAGACCAAACTGCCAAGACATGTCTTCCCTGGACCGAAATCAAGCCTCCCAGGACCGGTTTCTGGCATTACAGCGGTCTTCAGCCGGGCTTGCTTGACTCCAGTGGCAAAGTGAGCAAGGGACTCACGTCTGAGCATACCCTGCCAACTTAGGGCGAACAAAGAAAAACCAAAGGTGGTGATGGACGGAGCGTTGACAATACAAACACTCACCCCCAGTCAACTGATCTGGGTTTAATCCATCACCGTTCTTTAGCTCACTCCGCCACCCCAGTTCAGACATGGCCATATGCAAATCAGTCTGACCCTGTGTCTCATGGGAACAGTCCAGGCCGAACTGCCAAGCCATGTCTTCCCTGGACCGAAATCAAGCCTCCCAGGACCGGTTTCTGGCATTACAGCCGTCTTCAGCCGGGCTTGCTTGACTCCAGTGGCAAAGTGAGCAAGGGACTCACGTCTGAGCATAAGTTGGCAGGGTATGCTCAGATGTGAGTTCCTTGCACACTTTGCCACTGGATTCAAGCAAGCCGGGCTGAAGAAGGCTGAAATGCCAGAAACCTGTCCTTGGTAGCTTGTTTCCGGTCCAGGGAAGGCTTGGCTTGGCAGTTCGGGCTGAACTGTTCCCATGAGGCACAGGGTCAGACTGATTTGCATATGGCCATGTCTGAACTGGGGTGGCAGAGTGGGCTAAAGAACGGTGATGGATTAAACCCAGATCAGTTGACTGGGGGTGAGTGCTTGTATTGTCAACGCTCCGTCCATCATTTCCTTTGGTTTTTCTTTGTTCGCCATAAGTTGGCAGGGTATGCTCAGACGTGAGTCCCTTGCTCACTTTGCCACTGGATTCAAGCAAGCCGGGCTGAAGAAGGCTGAAATGCCAAAAACCGGTCCTCGGTAGCTTGTTTCCGGTCCAGGGAAGGCATGGCTTGGCAGTTCGGGCTGGACTGTACCCATGAGGCACAGGGTCAGACTGATTTGCATATGGCCATGTCTGAACTGGGGTGGCAGAGTGGGCTAAAGAACGGTGATGGATTAAACCCAGATCAGTTGACTGGGGGTGACTGCTTGTATTGTCAACGCTCCGTCCATCATTTCCTTTGGTTTTTCCCGGTGAATTAAATGCCTGCAGCACTGGTTGTGCCACCCCCGTCAGTAGCCCTGAAAATGGTAACTCAGACCTGCTATTGCAGAGTCTGCACGCAGTTTGTAACTGCCATGTCGACTTGGCCAGTGCACACACTGGCCAGACCCTAACCTTCCCTTTTCTTACATGTCAGACATTCCTCAAGTAAGCCCAGGGTACCCCTGTGGGCAGGGTGCAATGGATGTGAAAGGTAGGACATGCCCTGGTGTGTGTGGGATATTCTAATAGTGAATTACATCCAATTTCGTTTTTCACTATTGCAAGGCTACCAGTTCCCCATAGGATAGAATGGGAGGTCTGTTTATAACACTTTATAAACATAACTGGCCCAGGGAATTCGGTAGGAAGATAGAATTTAGTATGCCTGAACTCAGAATCTAGAGATGCATCTTTTAGTGAAGGTGATTTTCACATTCTGTGTTTGAAAATACCACTTTTAGAAAGTGGGTATTTTCTTGCTCAGTCATCCCGTATGCCTCTACTGGAATGTGGATTGCCTGTCTGGGTTTTGGAGGACAGAAGGCTGGGGGGCGGAGGTGCTCCCGATGGTCTGGATAGGTCAGGATAGGTCAGGACGCACCTCCCTCATCCCGCACCACAGCCTTGGCCTACCGATGCCGGCGCCATCGACTCCAGTTCGTCAGCCGACGACAGCACCCACAACGATGATGCTGCTGCTTGCACCGCGACCTGCTAGCACCGTGGCGAGCACAGCCTTCATCTCGCACTGCGACCCTGGTTTCAACAATGCCATCAGTTGACGCCGCCATCGAGCCGCTGCTCGCACCGTGACCTGGGGGCACTGCACGCTGCACCGCTGCGCTTTGCACTGCAGCACCCGACGCCGGTTGGCGCCAGCGCTCTTGATCCCATCAGAAAGGAGCTCGACCTGCAACGCGAGTGACTTCAAGGGTGTCAGCCCCCTGCATTTCTCACAGGTTCTGTTTGCGGGTCAGTCAGAACTGTTGGATTTGTTGATCACGACGCCGTGGTAGCCCGGACGGAGATTTCCACACAAGGTACTCTTTTTAATCAACGTATTTTTGGAACTGCGAACTTTTAAGTATAGTATTGTGGATTTTTATCGTATTTGGTCTTGTAAAGTATATAAAAATTGAATACTTTTCTAAACTGGTGTGGTGTCCTTTTGTAGTGAGTACCCTATTTTACTGTTGGTTATGTGAAAATGCTTTACACACTGCTTCTAAGATAAGCCTGGCTGCTCGTGCCAAGCTACCAAGGGGGTGAGCAGGGGTTATTTTAGAAGTGTAACTCCCTTATCCTGACTAGAGTGGTGGTTTCTTCCTCGCTTTGGCGCAAGTCTCAACTAGCCAGAAATCCCATTTCTAACACAGAGCCAGTAAATGAGACACATACTAAATAAAGAAATCCAACACCAATTCATAGGAATAACACAGGTTTTTATATGAATTTAGACACCAAGATCATTGTAATCGGATAAGTACTTTTGGAGCTATAAGTTTTTAAGTTACAATAAAATACATGTTTACTGTGGACTACAAGCAGTAATGTTAACCTATGAGGAATAGATATATATTGCATAGTCACTTAGCAACAAGTTACAGGACTGTTCCCCTGGACCGAAGGAGAATATGGGGTACGCCCAAGGCAGCATCAACATGTCACTTTGGGCGGCACTGGGCGCCCGGATACAGAGGTGCGTCTCAGCATCAGTTGCCCTGTTCACTTTAATGGGCAAACGGTCCTGGGGAAAAGAGGCTGTAAGCATGGGCTGGGGGACCAGTCCAAATGAACTCATGGGGGCTCATGTCTTGAGGGTTTTGGGCACACTTGGACACTGTCTGTACACTCAGACCAGGGGGCTCATGTGCAGTGGTTCTTTGTCTGGCATGGTCGCGCTGCCGAAGGCTCTTGCGCTTCTCGGTCCCTGCAGAAAGAGGCAGCAGGTGGCGACTGAGGGACCTTCCTTGGACTCGGGCTGTGGAGCTCGGGTGCAGGGGTGGTTTCAGGGATCGAGTCGCAGTGGTCAGAGACTCCCTCTGTGTCATGGTGACCTGGTGTAGAGGAGAAGCAGGGCAGCACTGCCACTCTCAGTGCTGGCCTGGTGGATACGGATATCCCTCGAAAGTAAGTCTGCCTTTGTGCTATTGAAGTCTGGATTGGACCAACAACAATCCTTGGTTGTGGCAATTGCTCTGACACCCAGGGTATTTGTGCTGGCCAGCTCCTTGGGGTCCAGGCGTCTCCAAACTTGGCAAGGAGACGGATCTGACCTCCTGGAACACAGAGACCATCTCCTGTTGCGTTGCTCCTTTGGTGGGCCGAATCATGGTGGACCGGGCAATTACTTTTTGATGCCTGCAGATGCAGGTGAGCAGCTCTTCTGCCCCAAGGGAGATCTTTTTCGGTTGTTGAGGTGCTGAGAAATTCTCCAAGGGTTTGGGGGAGGATGTCGAGCTCTCAGCAAAGTTGGTTCCAGGGATGGTTGAAGTGCAAGCAGCCTGGCAGGATTTTGTGCCAGAATTTGGTGCAGATCTTCAGTTTACAATCTCTTCAGTTCCTTTCTTCCTCGGTAGTCAAATCTGATTTCCTGGTGCCTGTGGGCCACCAACATACTCAATTTAGGAGTGTTAAGGGGGGTGAAGCGTAGTAGCCACTTGGCTACTTACTCTTGGGTTCACTACACCCCCTAGATTACCACTTCCTGTGTGGAGTGGGCATCACCCTGTCCCAGAGTTCCTAATTACACCACACTCAAGATGGTGAAACACTTTCTTTCATGTTCACTTCAGGCTGCCCACCCCAGAGGTGTGTCCAGTCGCCACCTGCAACCTCTTTCTGCAGGAACCAAGAACCGAAAGCGTCTTCAGCAGCGTGACCACGCCGAGCAGAGCACCACAACACATGAGCCCTCCAACACATGTTTGAGTGGACCAACAGTGCTCCTGCACGGCCAAGATCCTCAAGACCTAAGCCCCCCTTTGGGATCAGTTGGACTGGCCCCCACGTCCCTGCTTGCAGCCTCTTTTCCCCAGGACCATTTCCCAATAAAGTGAACGGGGCACCTGACGTTGAAACGCACCTCTGCATTTGGACGCCGCGGAGCCGCCCAAGGTGACTTGTTGGTGCTGCCTTGGACCTTATCCCATACTCGCTTTAAGCTAAGGAGAATAGTCCTGTAAGTCATTGCTAAGTGACCTTATGCAGTATATGAATATTCCCCATTGGATAACATTATCTCTTGAAGTCAACAGTATAAGTGTATTTTATTGGGACTTAAAATCTGATAACTTGAAAAGTACTTAACCCGATTACGATGTTCTACGTGTCTAAATTGATATAAAAATCTGTGTTATTTTTATACATTGGTTTCTGAATTCTTTGAGTGTGTCTCATTTACTGACTGCGTGTGTAATAAATGGGTAACACTATCCTCTGATAAGCCTAAACTGGTCACCCACAAAAGAAAGCATTTGGGATTTTTATTATTACCCCTGTAAACCAGTAAAGGTCGCCTGGACTCTCTGAACAGTGTACCTCATTTTGGTGCACTATATAGAGAGCTAACGTCCTACAATCAGTATGTGTGAAGCTTCCACGGATACGACCAGGCTTTCCAAATCTGTTAAGAGGTTGCTTTTCTAAAACATCAGACTCATAATGTTAATGCGGAGGCAAAACACTCACCCGCCTCTTAATAGACATTGTCGCCACATTTTGAAGAACCACAAACTGCACTTCACTGCATGTTACAAGGGAGACAAAGAAGATAAGGTCAGCAAGATCTGCCCAGCATGCCATAGAAGATAATACAATAGAAAACACATGAAAATTTCACATCCAGTATATATCTCAACCCAGGAAATAGCCAAGTAGCAGACTTTGATCAGAACTCATCCAGTACATATCATAACACAGGACATAGCCAAGTAGCAGATTTTGATCAGAACTCACCTCATCATTTGCAAATACTGTGTCTAAGGCTTAGCTGCTTCTGGGCTAAAGGCATACCAGATGCTAGTTTGAATTTCATGTCCAGTGTAGGAAGCTGTGTCTTTATGTGATATTCCATAAAGAGATATATTGTGCAAAGAGTCCAGGTATTCCCTTACTAGTGGACAGGGGCTTGCTCCAGCAAACCCAATGTGCTCATCTAGGGGGTTGTGTGGTCGAGCAAGCCTTTGGCTTATCAGAGAGGATTGTTAGATATTTAAAAATGCCCACAATATTCAATTAGTGATGCACACGACTCAATAAGGAGATCCCAAACAATTTATGAAAATAACACATGTCTTTATATATGTTTAGGCACCAGAATCAATATGATGAGGAAATTCTGTTTTGCAAGAGAAATACTTTTACGTTTATAAAGGCGACAGAGCATTTTTCAGAAGCTGCAATGTTATCCAATAGGAGGAAAAACAAGTACAGCATTCAGGTAGAGTACAGCAAATTACGAGAAAAATCTCGTGGAGTTAAGGTGAGTATGGGGAAACGTCTAAGGCAGAACCAACAGGTCACCTCCAGCGGCACCAGGGTGGCCGGGTGCAGTGGTGAAATACAGCGTTGGGTGCCAAATGTTAGTCAATGGGGATCCGTCTGCGGGAAAAGTGGCTGCAGGTTTGGACTGGGAGGCCAGTTGGCTGAACCAACCAGAGGGTTGAAGTCTTGTGATGCTAGTCGACATGGAGACACCAGTGGGCCTCTTCTCCTTGGGCCAGGGCAGCTGGGTGCAAAGGGTCTTTGAGGTGTTGGGTTTCTTCGTACGGGAGCACTCAAAGTTAAGGGGGCCTTCAAACAGAGTCTGCAGGCTGCATCGGGGAGTTCAGGAGGGGTGAAACCAAAGTGGACTCTGTCTTTTGAGGCCTTGGGGATCATGCGGACACCGTTGTCCCACTATGACTCAGGCTGGTGGAGCTCGGATGCAGTGGTGCAATGCAGTGGTGCTTGGTGAGTCTGGTTTTGGCAGGTCTGGAGCCCTCATGGTTCTTCTTGTGTACCTGAAGGATGAAGGAGAGTAGCTCCGCTTCTCCACTGGAGTCCTTGAATCTTTCTTGAATGCAGTCAGACTTCCAGGCTTTGGAGGCATGACAGCTTGCAGGACGAGAGGACTTTGGCGTAATCCGATGTAGAACAGCAGAAAGGCTGGCAGGGCTGGTGCCAAGTCAGTTGCTCTTCTTCAGTCATGGCTTTTGTGGCTCTTCAGTGTACTTCTTCTTTGAAGGTCGCAGGATCTGCTTTTCTAGTGCCGGTGGCTCCTCCAATAGTGAATTTAGGGACGTTAGGGGAGTGTAGGGTAGTAGCAAATGGCCTATCTACCCATGGGGTCACTATGCCCCAATGTGACCACTTCCTGTAGGAAGTGGGTATAATCCTGTCCCAGAGTTCCTAAGGTTAGCATCACTAAGATGGCTGACTTTGAAAAGTCGCCTCCACTTTAGGTAGCCCACCCTTATACAAGCCTGAGGGTGGACACGCCAATCTGTATAGCTAATTTTCTCGCCTATCCAGGTGCCAAAGGGCTCTGAACAAAGAGGGTCGGCTTCCTCTTCTGTGAGGAAAGCCAGATTCGCATACCAAAGGTGGTGGGCTCTTTGAAGCTCCTCTGCCTTGGAATGCTATTCAGCAGGTCATTCTGTGGAAGGGGGTGTAAACACCCTCTGTCCGAGCAGGCTTTTTTCTGACGACCTGAGAGCAAAGGCCCTCACACATGAGGATCAGAAACTTGTCTTTGTTGGAAGGCTGGCAAAAACCAGTTAGTCAGCACACCAGTATTTGATAGGTTTTCTAGGGGAACCTCCAAGGTAACCTCTGTGTGCATGTACTAATACAACCATCACTGGTATTAGTGTGGGTTTATTAATATAGGATGTTTGATACCAAACCGCCCTATTTTCAGTGAAGTCATCATGGGGCTGGGGAACTCGTTTTCACCAGTGTCAAGCACCGGTACTTTTTTATTTGTATTTTTTATAGAGTTTTATATAGCACAAATTTGACCCGAATCGTGTATCAGAGCGCTTTACATGGCACCTGTTACATTACATGAGGACACATTCATTTTTTTGTTAGGTACGGGGAGATTAAGTGATTTTCCCAGAATCACAGGAAGATGAGGACTTAAAATGGTTTCCCTGTTCACTTTTACTGGTAGCAATAGAGCTGACCATACAGGGGCATATTTTCTCATGCAGATATCTCCTCACATGTAGCATAGTGCACCCTGCCTTAGAAGAGCTACTGGAGTTATGCGATTGTGCGCCCGTGTCGATTTTGTTACTAGCTCAAACGGTTCAAAAGTTACTAAAAGTGCAGCGACAAATGCCACTGCGTGTCTGAAGAGCCTTTGCAAAGCTGGAATAGTCAACTTTCTGCTGCTTATTGCTAAATTTGGATGCCAAATTGCTACTAATGCCCAGACAGTGTTGCCAAGTTTAAAAATGACAAAACAATGAAGTAATACTATTACAAATTGTGCTGCATTATGCTGTATAATTTGCCTTTTCTTGCGTTAATTTACTCGACCATACCGCATAATTTGTCCCTCACCTGACGCATAATTTCAGTGGCCCTGCCTTAAGGCTGAAAGGTCTGCTGTGGGGTGACTTACCTATACCGCATGCAGTGTATGTGGGCATGTGATACACAAATGTGTGCCATGTCGTGTTTTCACTTTTGTCTGTACCAAGACACACAGCCTGCAGTGGCAGTCTGTATGTGTTTGATGAGGGGTCCTTTAGGATGGCACAAATCATGCTGAAGCCCTTAAGGACCCTCTTTAGCCTCATTGCCCTGGGTGCAAGAGGTACCACTTACTAGAGACTTACAGAAAGTGCTAAAGGTAATTGGCAACTGGGGTACACTAGCACAGTTTTGGGAAAGAGATCTGGCACTGGGGACCTGGTTAGCAGAAACCCAGTACACTTCAAGTCAAAATCACATAAAAAATACCAGGCAAATAGTGGGGGTGAAATATCAAAAAGGGGCACTTTCCTACAGCCAGAAACTGTGACACCCATTTTCGTTCAATTTTGATCACATGGTGCTTTTCAACCACCTGACTGGTGTGATGACTTTTGCCTGACAGGTGGTTAGCTCATAACAGAACAGAGTCCGATACCCCTCACTTTCCTCCACCCCCCAGCTCCCACCGGTTGTGGAGTACGTGGTCACAAAGGAAGTGTTACGAGAAGGCAGAAGGAGAAACCAATGGAAATGTTTAAATGGTAAACATTTTTTATCTAAAATCTGTAAAGAGTTTCTTTGTAAAGAGAGAGCAGGCCAGGTACTTGGTGAATGTTGTGGTGATCAAACACCCATGATCATAACCTAACATACTGTGGAACACACACGAAACTAAGGGTGATAATCCTGTAGCAGCCTATCCCACTGCCAGATAAACTGAATATTAACTACCTAAATCTGTAGCCATTGCTGAGAGTGTTGTTCTACCCTGGCATTGTTATGCATTACCTCTGCACACACAATAAATGGCAGCATTTCATGTGATAAATATTTCGTCAAAGGCGTAGGCAAGTAGCCAGAGAAAGAACTTCCCGGTCAATTTTCTTATGAACCAGAAAGCTATATTTTAAACTATTATGTGTAGCAGCTTCAACATGGATACTCTGTTCCAATTTTTTTACCACCAAGTTCTAGCCATTAGAATGTCAGACGTATCGTCTGTAAAAGTGGCAAAAAATTGCTGTGTCTTCACTAGTCTGCAAAGCATTTTAGAGACGAGTCACAAATGGTAATGCTATTCAGCCATATGTTTCTATCCTGAGTGATGAACGCCAGAATTCAAACATGATGGAATTCGAAGCACAGACCACCCTTAACGCTAAGGCATTGTATTTATGCATATGGGACACTCCTCAAATTGTCCTCCATCAGGACCAGGGCATGTTTTAACAAAATTTTAGAAACCTGTAAGTTTGGCTGCCTTGGAACTGTGATTGGCATTAAAACCACCACTGACAGAAAGTCATGGCAGTGTACGTAGGAGGGGACACTTTTTTTTAGGAGGGTCTCTTAATCAAATGCCTCTAGCCCTCCTCAGTGCATGAGTTAAAGAACAGTTCCCCACAAAGGACTTAGTATTTATTGCTGTAGGCCGCCATTATAAAGGTGTACCTTGTTATTAATAAGAATTTCATTATAAATAATGGTATATTACTTTGCTCCATTACACTGCAGTTTCTGTGATACAAATAAAATTGCTTTGGAGGCATTCTATGTAATCTCCGCCAACGTGGACAGCGTGTACCACTCCTCTTTTAAAGTACACTACTCATCCTCTGATGAATCTCCTCAAACAAGGTAGATCACTTTCCTAGTCCCTGGGCTAGTTCTGTCGTATGACATTAATCTAAAACAACAACCAGGGACATATCTGACATTATCATGAGTGCAGCTGCAACAGGTCAAAGGGGTGTGAGGTTCCTACCAGCACTCCATCTATCACTGTCCTTTAGAACCCAACAATGGGCAGGGCATATTTTCCTTGCTTGCATTATAGTCCAAAGTATCACTGGTATGCAACTGTAGAACATGTAAAGGGGGGGCGGCTTGTGTGAAGAATTGTGACTCAATATCCAGGGTCTGCCTTCTCAATTATGTTGCTTTTGGAGACTGGGGAAACGTTGAATGTACATGACATGCCAAATGTCAAAGCTTTTAAAGAACTCCATGTGCAACCTGGGACTGAACAGTGGGGGTACCTAAGAGGTGCCTGGAGTCAATACCACCTATAATTTTTTTTAATGACTTGTTTGTGGTTAATTGGATTATTTATGTAGTAACAGATTGAGAATAACTCATACATCACTATGCAGGGAGTTTCAAAAGGAATATAGCACCAGTAATTAAAGGACTTCTGTCACCGAAGTATGAATTGCCATTTCTAATGTTAGGTCAAAAAATGAATCATTTTTATATGAACATAGTGTATTACTTACTGGTAACAGTTTAGTTTGTTCATTTGTTGCCACCAGAAGTCTTAGTGTGGATGCCTGACTAAAACAAAGGCACAAATCCAACTCTACTTTATATTTGTTTTATTTCTTGTCTTCATCTTCTATGTAGATAGATGAAGGTGGGCATGCAGTTACAACTTGTCTTTGTTGGTCAGTCTCTTGCATCTTGAACTTCTAGTATTTGCTCTATTTCACCAATCCAGTGCCATGATGAAGCAATGCAGTGGAAATTAGCATGGTGCAACCCTGGCAGAAAAAGCAGGGGAGTGTTGTACAGTGTCAAAGAAAGCATACAGTCAATGAGTGATAGGAGACCTAGCTGGATACTGGATTGTAACTGCATTGTGATGTAGACTTCTATAAGGAGATTCTGCTTCAACACTTTCCTCAACTGGAGCAGCGCTGGTCCGGTCTGGATGCACATATAGGAATGTTTTTCCAAATCTGGGTGCATGGATGGAAATGGTCTGCTGTTTTATTTTTCTTTTTTAGGTTTCGCCTGCACAGCGCTTACGCTGTGCTTGAGAAATCTCTTTTTTTAATATAATCTTAAAAGGAACTTACACCCCCTACTCTCTTTCCTGGCTTCTCATTGGTTCCTGTGTGTACCGCATACCTTTCCTCTATTTATATTGGCTGCAGCATATTTTCCTGCATGTACCAATTCTTGTTTCTCACCTGCTTCTCTTATCAGTTTCCTGCCGCCGAAATACTGTTAACACCCGCTTTGGTGGAACTATATTTTCATAAAGTATTGCTTTTAACTATTGTAGCATATTTATATAACAATTTATTACCCGGAGAGATTAGGTGATTTGCATAGAATTACATGATGTTGTGGGGGGCTGCTGAGACTCGATTCGGGATCCCCAGCTTTCAAATCAGCAGCTTTGGCCACTGTGCCACATCCTCTCCCATGTCATATACTGGTCATATACTGGTCCTTTTGGATCTCTCGGCGGCCTTCGACACGGTCAACCATACCGTTCTGATTGACCGTGTCGAGGAGATGGGCATTTGTTCAAAAGCCAAAGAGCTTCTGGCATCATTCCTGTCCAATAGAACACAGGCAGTAACATTGGGCGCATTTCAATCCCCTCAGCTCGCCCTCCCATGTGGCGTCCCGCAAGGCTCATCCCTAAGTCCGACACTCTTTAACATCTATGTGTCGGACTTAGCAAGGGTGATTAAGAACCACCGGATGAGCCTTACCTCCTACGCCGACGACACCCAATTGGTGATCGCTATTAAGAACAACGGGGAGGAGGTTGCCACCAGATTCCAAGAAGGCATGCTTGCCATCAAGGAATGGATGTCGGAAAACTGCCTGCGCCTCAACTCGGAGAAAACCGAGGTAGTGATCTTTGGAAATTTATCACCACAGTGGTCCACTCTTTGGTGGCCGACACCCCTCGGAGCCCCTCCAGAACCAGTAAAAAAGGTCAGGAACTTAGGCATTATATTTGACGACAATCTTAATTTTTCCAACCATGCCAACCAGGTTGCGTCGTCTGCTTTCTACAAGCTTAAGATAATTAAAAAAATCCTGCCCTATCTCCCGGAGAGTGCTAAGAAAACAGTGGTGAGCTCCTTAGTACTCTCTTCACTCGACTACTGTAACGGACTGTTTGTAAACGCCCAGGCAAGGGTGGTGGCCAAACTCCAGCTTATACAAAATGCGGCCGCAAGGCTACTAGCTGGCATTCCTAAGTTTCAGTCCACCAGGCACGCGATTAGAAATCTCCACTGGCTAATAGTGAGAAATCGCATCAGATTCAAGACCCTGTGTCTCACCTACAAAGCTCTCAAGGGTCTTGGACCAGCCTTTCTCAAACGAAAACTTCAATATTACTCACCAAAAAGATCCTTACGCTCCGAACATAGCCACCTACTGGTAGTGCCACGCACCAGGACGGTGACATGGGGCGACAGAAGCTTTACTAATGCCGCAGCCAAAATCTGGAACACGCTCCCAAAGGAAATAAAACTGGCACCATCGTTATTTCAGTTTAGAAAACTGGTAAAAACTTGGTTATTCGATCAATAATCCGCTCAGAAACGATACGTTTGAAGAAAGATACCACCTTATTCTGGGATTTTCAGCAAAATTATAGCGCCAAGACACCCACGGGTATACGCCGCGCTTTATAAATTTTTAAAATAAAATAAATAAATAAATCTGTCAGAGAGCTCTTTCCTTCTCCCAGACGATGATTGATGAAAATAGCTTTTTATTCGTTACAAAGGCACAACCAATGCATTACCACTGCTTGTTTAAACTTCTTATTCTGCAGTCTGATTGTGTCCTGGCTGTGCAAAGAACTAGCACAGATTGTAGGCTTGTACACAAGATAAGCAGGGGTGTTGGCCATAATGACTTTGTAAATGATAAATCTTGTTTTTGAAGATGTTGTGGGCCAGTGAGTGGAGCCAATGGAATTCCAACAGGGTAGGGGCAATGTGAGCATATTTCTTCTGGCCCTGGCATCTCGGGTGCTCCTAAGGGGTGTCCGGCCTGGAGTGCAAGAGAGCATGGAGCAGCTCTCTTTGTGGTAATATGTTCCTTGATTGGAGTCCAAGGTGAAGACAACTGATTTGACATACAGTGAAAGTTGAGGTTCAAAGCTGTCGATGTTCTTGTCACTGGGCCTGGTCTGTACTGTTTCTTGCTTGTTGCTCTAGGCAATAACAAGAATTTTGTGTTGGTTTGGACTGAGCTTTAGGTAGTCCGGGACATCCAAGTCTGGATGAGATGCAGGCAGTGTTTGAAGTGTTGTATGTCTAGAGCAGAGATTTTCAATAATAGTTGTGTAGCATTGTTTTTTGGTGAATTTTGCTGTTATCTGAGAATAGTGCAACAACTAGTTCCATATTAAAGTTGAAGATGACAAGATAGAATTAGGAGCTGCCTAACACTGGGTGGATTGTTTGTCCTTCCACTATCAGCATTATGATGCCAAAAGAAATCACTGCTAAAGCAGTAATCAGCAGCAGTAGGAATCACTTGAATTGGACTTGTACCCAGGTAAATAGCCTCACTTGCCACTGAAGACCATGGTTGCCGACGAGAAGTGTTTGCAGCTGCAAGGTGGGGAGAGGAGTTGACCTAACGGCTAGGGCGGTCGACCTCAAATCTGGGGAGCCGGGTTCGAGTCTTAGCAATGACGCTCAACATCCTGTGATTCTGGGCAAATAACTTAATCTCCCTGTGCCTAAGAAAAATTAATGTTTCCTCATGTAACGCAACTGGTGCTTGTGTAATGCGCTCTGATACCCGATACCTTTGACTCAAGTTCGCACTATATACAACTCTGTAAAAAAAAAAAATCACCCCACCTTGACTAAAAACATGCTGCCACCACCCATATTCAGTAATGGGCTTCACATAATATTTCCAATCTGTTATGAGGGGATACATTGCCTGCTAGGAGTCAGCAGGAAGTCCCATATTCTGCATTGTTCTACGCAGATAGGAATATTTTCAAGTGCCTTTTCTACATTTGTAAACTGTAAATTCGATATATGCATTTGGGTGACTGAAGGTCTTATATCTGTTTGGAATCCAGGCAGCAAGGAAAGTTAATCTTCCTCCTCTCTACACCAACCAGCCTTCTACCTACTTACTGTATAGCCCTGTTTTACAAAGAACACCCTGTCACTCTTGTCATTTCACTCCGATTGCTTTGTGAATCGACTACTGTCCCTCTTCACCATTCAGTATTCACTGCATGAGAGCACAAGACACACGTTCCCTGGCACCACGAAGGAAGGAAGAAAACAAAGAAGGACTTAAAAGAATGCTAGGAAGCTAAGAGAAAAAACACACAGCAGCCACTACAGTAAAATAACACAAAACAAGATCACAATATAAAGAAAGGAAGAAAGAGGAAGAAAGTAAAACAGGTAAAGGAAAGAGAAAAAGCCAACAGAAAGTACAAACAAAAGAGGATATAGGAAATGAAGAAACAGGAGGGTGTTGAGACAACATGGGCCAGAAGAGCGGAGTAGTAAAGGAGTGCAAGAAGGGCAAGGCAGCAGCTAGAGGGAGAACAGTGCTCTCAGACCTGTGGCTCCTGAGAAGACGCACCAGCGCCTTGGCAATCACGCCAACCTCTGCTTTAGGTGCCAAATGGAAGTAGAGTTGAGCTACGGCCATCACCACCTAAAAAGAGAGAGAGAGAACAGTATAAGTTTACAGGGTGGCAGGTACGGGCTGAACATTCCGATGATCTCCAGTTTCCACCTAAAGTGGTTCCAGTAAGCTAAAACCACTTTGTCTCTCTATTATGTGCACAGTATTAAGCACCTGTATAACATTACTGTTAGTGTTTGTTTAATGGAGAATCCCAACAACTAAAGCAACTTATACTTTTCTATTCCTCTATGTAAGTTGGTAAGGGAACTAAAAGCATTAATACAAATGCTACAGAAATCTCTGTTTACGTTGTAGGGCAGAGACTTGAATCCTAATGTAAGTCACTCAAGCTTTCAGTCTTTGAGACTGAAGTATTGTACGTGAACTCCTCCATGGAAAAAGAGTTCACCTATTAAAAATGCCCTCTAGGTTGCAAGTCTCCAAACAACCATGCTTGAGGAGCATGTCGCCACCCTTGGTGACCCGGCAGCAAGCTCCTCTTTGGTCACTGGACACTTGCACAGAGAGTTAGCCTACAGAGGGCTCTAGTACCTGTTGTGTCCAGGAAGGTGGAACAGGAGCAGTGACAAGGTACAAACAGATGGTGAGTTGATAAGGACACTTGGCTCGATGTGTTAGCCAAGCCATTCACATCAGACATGCAGTACCCATCCCCCACTGTATCTTTAGCTCCAGAAGTCATGAGTAAGGCACACAAGTGTGGCTTACAGTGAGCACAACTGCAAGAGTGTGTCCCACAGAAATAACACAAACACACATGCTGTTTATGTGCAGAGTTAGGCCCGGTAAGAATTAACATTATTCTTGCATATACACAAATCCTTCTTCCTAAGGTTGCCTTCCCTTTGCCACAATAACGTTTGACACACATTTTGCATTCGTGATGCCTTGATTGGTTTCACAGAAACACTGACCCTGCTGACACAGAACACTTTGTGAGAATCCTATCACACTGCATTGGCATTTGGTGCAAACCCTCTCATGTGCGTAACAGAAATATGATTTATTATTACATCCGTATTGCGGCAAAGCTATCTGTAGAACACAAACAATTGGCTACCTGATTACAATCTCGACTCAAGGCAAGGATGCCATTTTCTATATACAGTATTTGTTTCCAAACATATTCAGAGGAGACACGTCTGCTGATCGCGAGGGGTTCCTGCATGCTGAAGCTTTCTTCTAGCAGCTAACTGACATCTCCGTGATGGTGGTCA
Source organism: Lissotriton helveticus (assembly GCF_964261635.1). Taxonomy (NCBI): domain Eukaryota; kingdom Metazoa; phylum Chordata; class Amphibia; order Caudata; family Salamandridae; genus Lissotriton; species Lissotriton helveticus. The sequence continues at coordinate 176,823,337 of NC_136062.1, read as the reverse complement.
GTTTGTGACCAAGACTGGGTTGTTTACTCTTACCCAACTGGTACAGGGGTTAGATCATCCAGACGGGGGTTTCTTGGCAAATCATATATTTACACCCTAGACATAAGTTAGGGTTAGCATCGTAGGGGTATGCTAAATTGTTACAACCTCTCATATGTATGCATATATAGCCTATCGCAACAAGATGATGGAGCTCTTTGCTTTATTTTTAGTGCTAACACTCATTCTAACTTTTATCAGCTTCTGTCTATTAATCATCACAGACCATGTATTTTATACAAGAATCACTCTGGTTTAAGAAATATTGAAAATGCCCCTTTTTGTATATTTCTCTGAGCAAAAGAAAGCATGAGTGACTAAGTGAAAGGTGGTAGTCTGTCACCAGGGTTCCTGAGGGAACAGAGCTGTCATATTCAGTGATTGCCAGAACTGTTTGCTCCATGTTTAGGTTAGGGGTCTAACAGTGGCACTGCAAGCTAGCTGGGCCAAGGGACAACATATCCAGTGGGGTGCATGGAATCAGTCTGGCACCATTCTAAGTTTATCGTACTCAAACACGCAGTTCCTACTGATTGGTGGAAACTACACAACAATGCGACTTGAAAGCTCAGACCATGTGAGGTCCAACCCCAGGAAAATAAATTGTGCTGGTGCTTCACACACCGAAGTAGGGGAGTGATTTTACAGGATGGGAGAAATATGATCTGCTTGGTCTAAAACCATGGACCCCACACAGTCAAAACAGAAGCAATGCTACCCACAAGTAGAAGTCGGCTAAGACACAGCAGTCACACAAACATAAGGCCCTCATACAGCAAACATATGGGCTGAAATGATTCAGAAAAGAAGAATGACCAGATATGGGCCAGATGAATAGAACCTAAACCAGGTGCAGACCTGAACACAGTGACAGAACTTGGTCATTGTGGCCTCCGAAGTATCAGAAAGAGGTCCTTATAAAGCCCACAATGAACAGCAAGCCAGCGTGCAGTCCTCATAGGCTTGAAAACAGCACAGTTAAGATCACAGCGAATAGAACAACCAATATCTGTGAGCAGGTAACTGGACATCTAGCTTGCTACTCGTCTGTGGCCTGCAATTCATGCTTGTTCCAGACTGATGCATTGACACCGCAGTTGCCCGGGTTTTCCAGCTGGGATTTTCCCAACTGGGTTTTACCCATTCACTTTTCTTCACACCAACATAATCCCCGCCCATACCAGGACCTACTTAATGCTGGCCGCAGTGAGACCACATCAGTAGGCCCCTGAATACCTGTCTTGTTGCTTGCCTGTGGCCTCCAGTTCCTACTTGTTCAAGACTGATCCAGTAACACTGAAGTTGCCTGAGTTTTCCTGCTGGGGTTTTCCCAACCGGGTTTTCCCACTCACCGTTCTTCCTGTCAACCGAAGCTCCCACCTCCCATGGACCTACTCAATGCAGGCCACAGCGGAGGCATGCAATGAGTGCGCTGTTGGTGCACCAAAAACAAGCCCCTCTGTGCCACTCCCTGCCTAGATTAGCAATGGAGAGGGGCCTGTAAAATAGAACTTCTGAGTGGGAATCAGTTAGGTCTTGTTAGAAATTGAGTACAGGTGGCCCAGTATGTGGAGACCGGTTCAAACATCATAATCTGTGATCTGATCCGATTGTACCCCCTCCCCCCATCCTTTGTGACCGCATCAAACTTTGGTGCAGTGGTCCTTAGAGGCAACAATCTTAAAACTTAGCAAGAAAATTAGATGGCAGTGCAGAAAGAAACTCTGAGCGTAATATGCAAAGGAATCGAGAGTCTCCACTCCAAGATTGGCTTGTCACTTGTATTGCCCGTTCTATCAGACCCCTAACTCGTTATTTCACTGAGTAGTAAGAAGCAGAGGCTATTGAGTCACCCTGCTATCTTCCAAGCAACACATCTGAGACTAGCTGACTCAACTAACCTCTAAATAATCGTATATCATATGAATTCTGACAACCGAAATCAAAAAGGAAATGGTATTAGAGCCAGATATTCTGGTTTCAGACACTACCTGTAATAGCTCTTGAGCACAGTGCAGCAGTAAGCAGATGTTCTGCTACCTGACCCTTCTTGGCCATATCCCCTTTTATCCTTGGCAGTTGCTTATTGAGAGCATTTTTGTTTCGGATCATTAACTTGTGCACATATTCAGTCAATCAATCAGGATTTATAAAGTGCGGCTAATACCGATAGGATATTCAGGTACTTGCAAGGTCCCGGAGGCTTATTTGAGCAGCCAGGTCTTTAGGGCCATTCAGAATTACGGAGTATGGTCTGGAAGTGCATGGGGAGGCTGTTCCAGGTCTTTGCTGCGATGTGGGAGAAGGAGCGTCCTCCACTTCTACTTCGTAGGATGCGGGAGTATGGGCAAGTGAAAGGGAGGCGGAGCGTAGTCTTCTCGATGGCTGGTGGAAATTCAGGTGGTAGTTAATGTAGGCAGGTCCTTGGTTGTATAGAACCTTGTGTGAGTGAGTAAACTGCTTGAATTGGTATTTCTTCTGTACGGGGAGCCTTTGGAGTTTCCTGAGGCGGGGTGTGATATGGGTTGGTAGGGGAAGGCTGAGGATGAGTCTGGCTGCAGCATTCTGTGTGGTCTGAAGACTCTCTAGGAGGTGTGCAGTAATTCCTACATAGAGGGCATCGCCCTAGGCGAGTCAGCAGGTGATATGGGCTTGTGTCACGGTGCGTCTCGTGTGTGGGGGCAACCACTTAGAGATCTTAGGTAGCGTGCGCAGAGAGAGGAAGCAGGCGGAGGAGATGGCGTTGAGCTGTGATTTCATGTTGAGCTTGTTGTCACTGATGATTCCGAGGTTTGTGGCGTGGTTGGAGGGAGTGGGTGGTCTGATGGCCACCAGGAGTCGTTCCATGTGTTGCTGCTGTTGTCAAAGCTCAGTACGTCCGTCTTGTCTGTGTTCAGCTGCCAGAAGTTGTTCTTCATCCAATCAGTGACATTTGTCGTGCATCTGTGGAAGTTGGTTTGGGTGGTCTTGGGGTCGTTGCTGAGTGAGAGGATCAGTTGGGTGTCATCTACATAGTAAATTATGTTGAGACTGTGGGCTCTGACGATGTTGGCCAGCGGGTCATATATGCGTTAAAGAGTAAGGGGCTGAGGGATGAGCCCTGGGGGACACCGCAAGTGATCTCCTTGGGTTCAGAGGTGAAAGGTGGCTGGTGGATCCTCTGGTATCCCTCTCTGAAGAAGGAGGTGATCCATCTGAGCGCTTCCCCTTGGATGCCGATGTGGTGGAGTCTTTCGATCAGTGTGTAGTGGGATATGGTGTTGAAGGCTGCAGAGTGGCAGATGAGGATCAAAGCACTGTTTCTCCTCGGTCAAGGAGGGTTCAGATGTCATCAATGACTGCGATCAGGGTGGTTTCAGTGCTGTGATAGCTGCGGAAGCCAGATTTGGAGGTGTTGAGTAGTTGGTTCTGCTCCAGATGTGTCAAGAGTTGATTATTGATCTTTTGCAGTACCTTTTCTGGAAACGGGAGCAGGGAGATTGGCCAGTAGTTTTTGAGTTCGCTGGGGTCAGGGTAGGGTTTTTGAACAGTGGTATTACTTTGGCATATTTCCAGGCATCTAGAAATGCTGCAGTGGTGATGGGTGTTGAGTAGGGTGGTGAGTTTCTGGGCGAGCCTTTGGTTTCCGAGGTTGAAGATGTGGTGCGGGCATGGGTCTGCGGGAGCATTCGAGTGGATAGATTTCATGGTGCAGGCAGCGTCCTTAGTTTAGAGGATGTTCCAGGTGGTCACTGTGTGGTTCCTGTCAGTTACGGTTGTGGCCTATCTGTTGAGGAAGTCCATAGGTGGGGTTGAGGTTAGACGTTTTTGTATATAGTCGCGATCTTGTTATGGAAGAAATTAGTGATGTTGTTGCACAGCTTCTGTGAGGGTATGATGTTGTTTTCACTGGCAGCCGGGTTGGAGAATTCTTTAACAATGTTGAAAGATTCCTTGGTGTTGTTGCACTGGCTTCAATGCATTCAGAAAGAGCGGTCTTCTTTGTTGCCATCAGCAGGTGGTGGTAGAGGTTGAGGGAGGTCTTGGAGGCTTCCCTGTCGAAGGTGTCCTTTCCTTGCTGGTGCGCCATCTCCTCTCCAATTCTTCTTAGGTGTACCAGCCGGCCATTTTGGAGAGTTTTCTCTGGATTTTGCTCTTGATGGAAACAATGCTGTCTTCACAATTGGTGAACCAGGCGTTGATGTTTTTCACTCCCTGTTCGATGTTGGTGATGGTCGCAGGGTTGGAGGTGTTCGCCCAGCTGGTCTCTGAGATTTTGTTCCACCTCCGGTGAGGGCATTGGTCATTGGAAGTGACGATGCAGGGGCTGGAGATGCTGAAGTGGACGATGGAGTGATTGGTCCATGTGAGTTCTGTGACATGTCTGTATTTGATGCAGTTGCTAGAGGTGAAAATTGGGTCCAGCCTGACTCCTGCGGTGTGTGTAGGGTCATGGATGATCTGGATTAATCTGAGGCTAGTCATACTGTCGAGGAGGCGCGCAGCTTTTTTGTCATTGGGGTCGTCAATGTAGAAATTTAGGTCGCCATGGTTTGGCAAACTAAATTTCCACATTGACAACCCCAACACAGATGTAGTCTTTGGAGTCTAAGGCTAGGGGCGCAATGAAGTCTGCAATGGTACTGCAGAAGCTGGAGCGTGGGCCTGGGGGTCGGGATGCAAGGGTGCCTCTCTTGGTTGTCTTGCTATCCATGTGGAGCTTGAAGTTGAGATGTTCCACAGGGTTGGTGGTGTTGTCGGTGGTGGTGGTACACTGTATGGTCTCTTTGTGGATGATGGTTGTTCCTCCTCCTGGCTTGTTGGTGCTTTTCTGGCGAGTGATTTTACATCTGTGTGGAATCACTGTGGCAATGCTGGGGCAGTTGTGGGGTAGAGCCAGATCTCAGTGAGGAAGACGATGCAAGGGTGGCGATGAGGCCCTATAATGCTTGCATAGTGAGCGTGCGTTGAGAATGGCACATGAGAGTTGGCGTTTATGTTCAGGTGGTGTCTGTGGTGTGTGCGGGGTGGGGCTGGTCAGTGGGCTGGTGTTTGTGCAGTGGCAGGTGTAGTGACAATGGGTGCAGGTGAAAGGTCCTAACGTGGGGTATGGGCCGGCACGGTGGCAGTGTTTGTTGGGGCGTTCTGAGTCGAGAGTGTAGAGCTCATCAATGGCGTATCTTTGGGGTGGGAGCATTGCTAATCTAGTTGCAATGGAGAGAGGCCTGGAAAATATATCTTCATGGCTTCTGTAACTCTACTCATCAGCTTTTTGGGTTCTTTACAAATGACAATTCAACCCTTATTCGTACAACTCAAACACTATTAGACAGGAAGAGGTATCTAATTAAACAGGTCTGACAACAATTTCAGGTCACTCTCTTGGAATTCTTATGGGGTTGTTTTGCAATGCATACCTTGCAGTACTGTATTGCCTTTTTGCTCTAGCCACGTTACCAAGAGTGAACCAAAGATACCTTAAGGTAAAATTGGTTTTTATTTTCCAAGACAGTGCTGTGGGACTAGTTCAAGTGTTCAGGTTGTTACACCTTGCATGGGTAGAAAGTATCCATTATTTCTCAGGATAGCAGTATGAAACACATGCGCTAGGGCCCGAACAAAATTCTGGAATTCAGGAAAATCATGTTTTATTTGATTAAATTAAAGGTAAGTCCCAACTTTCAACACCATTCCTGATCCACAACAATTTCAGTGCAATGCTCAAATCCTCCCATGGTATAACCCAAAGGCTATTTATTCTAAAATCCATAACTTGAATTGAATTACTCTGAATCAGAGTTGCAATGCCTGATGGAGTACTTCTATTACTCCAAGGCATTGCCTTTCTGCAAACCTGCTTACAATAGATCTATATTTGAACACAACAGCTGGCTGCCAATCTAATAATTTCCCAACACTCCTAAGACCTAAATCATTACATCTTTATCATCATTTTGGCGATTCTATCCATAGCAAAGAAAAGAGCAGCAGGCCGTCAGAACGAGGAGTTGTGGGCTAAATCAGTCACAGAGTCTGATTGAATAGAGCCCCATTTTGAGATAGCAAGAGAATGTACCTTCTCTGCACAGCTAATTATTCTTTCTTAGAATTCCATGAATTAAATTACTTTCTGCCTTCAAATCTCCTGCCATCATTTCTCTTATTCTCAAGGAGAATAAGTACAAGTTTACAGACTCAGATCCCCTGTGATCATGTCCCACCACTGGACCATTAAAGACTTCATTATATCTCTCATTAGACGCCACTATTATTTTGATAACAACATTTTATTAATGTTACTGTTGGAACCAAAACAAAATAGATAAACAAACCAAGCACACAGTGCAGTCCCACTCACAGAAACATTAGGATATCATAGGAGATTACAATACGATACATCAATGGTTAAGTAGGTTATAGAAAGACCACCCCATCACCCAGATTCTTCTGTGTTTAGGAGGGCAGCCCAGTACTTCATAGATTGGTTCCTCTAATTTATCATACCTGGTCTCCACTATTTTTAAAAGAATTGTCTATGTTTTCATTGAATCTGGATGAATAAATAAGGTAAATATAAACATAAAGCTATCTGTTAAGTAGAGGAAATAATTTAAGAACTTTACCATAATTTGCAGTGAAAACAATTCTATAGTTCAACAACAAAATGAGAATAAACCTTTAGTTTAACAAAGAAAGTAAACGGAAGAGCATTCAAAAACACCTTTAACTCACATAAGTTATGAAAAGAGTATCTTAAAGGGAAAAGGGTATGTGGAAAAAGCAATAATACTGAGAAATATGTTACACAAAACGATAATTGGGGACTGGGTTATTATAAGCTACCACTTCTCACAAACTGTTTAAAGTTTCATACCTAGTAATATGCAGAACTAACAGTGTTAACCCTGTCAAAATCTGTCAAAAGAGTGTACAAGTAGAACAGGTCTCACCGCAGCATTTCTACTCTGGAGAAGGGGCTTCGTGTTGCGCAGCAGCAACCTATGATCAGGATCCATCACGTAGGGTGCTTGCTTCACAGCTGAGGCATTCTCAGCTTTCCCGTCCTTGGTGTCTTCATCATCTGAGCCATAAAAGGTTTTCTCAGGGTTCTCTTCCAAAAGGGATTCCTGCATAGAGAGGCAATCCAAGATGAGGAAAAACTGGCAACCTCGGGAGACTACATATTAAAAAATCTCTAGACAGACAGAAGAGAAAGGACAAGAAAGTGGCATGATCCAAGTAAGACGGTGTAGAGAGAGTGAGTGTGTGTGTGCATGTGTGTGTGTGAGTATGTGTGTGCATGAGAGAGAGAGAGAAAGAGAGAGCGAGAGAGAGAGAGAAAGAGAGAGAGAGCGCGAGAGAGAAAGAGAAAGAGAGAGATCCAGTGCTGCAGTAAGTGGGAATACTGAAATTCACAACTGTAGTACATCAGTAGAGCTCTATGTGATGGGATAGTCAGAGGTACTGGAAATTAGAAATGAGGCACGAGTGAGGTTGCAGGACTTGAATATTCAGTGATAGTACTGCTGTATTGGATTCAGGAGCATTGGCAGGACTATGTCTATGTGATCATCATGCTGCATGCAATAGGTAGGCATACTGCAGTTTAGGATGGAGGAAACAGACCACACAGTCCGTGGGATCACTAAGCTGGAATAATAATTGATTCTTCTATTTACAGTGACACGTGGCAAATCTATAGGAGCCCCCACAGAAAGACTAGTTAGAGATACTGCACCTCAGGATAATATTTAAGAAATAGTACATTGGTAGAACTTTGTCAGAGTGCCATCAAAGCAAAGCACAATGATCAAGACTCTTACGGAGTACATGACATGACAGCACCTGTGACACCTATCAAACATAAGCAATAACAGTCACCATTGGCAAAGAGATCAAGATTATCTAAGCACCCCTCAAAGTCAAAATGCTACCTCTGCAGATGCATTCATGCCTAAAACTATGTTTGCCAGAGCGAGACAAGCCTTAACAAAACTCTCCCTACTGCCTTATTAAAACAACTTGATTCTTGTGCAGCTGTAGGAAACTGCATTTGTTCCTCCACTTTTTGCCATCATTAGAACTACTAGGTGCTGGTTTTTGTCTCGGACAGTGCACTGAAGCCTGCTAACTAGGCTCCAGTGCCAATGATCTTTCCCTAAAACAAAGTAACTGTTCATTTCTACCCCAATTAGCAAACCTTTAGCAGCCCAATATGTCCCTAGTAAATGGAACCCCTAGTACCTATGGCTTAGGGACTAAAGAGGGTCCCTAAGGGCTGCAGCATGCATTATGCCACCCTAAGGGCCCCCTTACAAATTGCATGTGGACTGCCATTGCAGACTGCGTGACATGGTGCAAACCATGAGCAAAAACACAACATGGCACACTCACTGTGTGCCATACCCAACTCACCTCATCTAATATTTGCAAGTCACCCCTACAGCAGGCCTTGTAGCCCTAAGGCAGGGTGCATTATATTACATGTGAGGGCATATCTGCATGAGCATCTATGCCCCTGTGCTGTCTAGTTCAATTACTAGTCGTCTTACGTATATGCTCTGTGCACTGGTCAGTATGAGTTTCCCAGCTACATGATAGCTTTACTGAAACCCATGTTTTTGGTATCAAACACCTTGTCATAAAAAATCTGTAATGTTGCCAGTACTAGATTTATTATGACATGCACCCATAGGACACCTTAGAGGTGCCCCCTGAAAAACATACCAGTTTCCAGTGTGCTGGCTGAACAGTATCGTCCAGCCTGCCACCACAGAGCAGTTTCTGATCCCCTGCAGCTGAGAGCCCGTGCTCTCAGAGGTCAGAAAGAATGTCTGCTCCTGAGAAGGGTGTTCACGCCTCCACCAGCAGGATGGATAGCGATTTAGCATACCCAAGCCAGGAGCTTCAAAGCCCCAGCTGCTTTTGATATGCGACCTTGGCTTCCCCCAGACCTCGGAGACGCCACCCCTTGCCCTGAGGAACGTTTGGCATCAGGACAGGGAGTTAATTAGCTATGCAAGAAAGCGTGTTGCACCTCCAGGCTAGCCACACCCGTAAGGTGGGCTACCTGACGTGCTCCATGAAAGAAGGGTGCCACTATCTTGTTTTTGGTGGAATTTGCTACTCTGGGATAGAGGTATGCCCACTCCCCACATAAAGTGGTCATATAGGGGTAAGGAGCCCTTTATCTACCACCCTTCTCTCCCCTTAACACTCCTAAATTTAGCACATAAGTGGGTCCCTGTCACCAGGAACTGAGATTCGTCTGTTTGGAGAAGAAGGACAAAGAAAAGTCGAAGACATGACAATTGTGGACCAGGAACTACTCTGGCAAAAACTATGCCTGACTGCTGCTCTCCCGACAATCACTGACACCAACTTGTCCAGAAACAGAACAGCAGGCAGCACTGAGGGTCAGGATCCATCAGGTAGCGTGCTAGCTTCTCAGTTCAGGCAAGCACAGCTTTGCATCATTGGTGTATTCATCACTAGTGCCATTGACTGTTTTTTCAGGGTTCTCTTCCTAAAGAGATTCCTGCACTGGATTGCAGGGTCCATTGACTAGTGAAGTGATATTTGATGATGTTTCAACAACACTCAAAATATGTAAAAGAAGTGCTTTAAATAAAAAATCAAAACTCTCCCGACGTCTGTGCCAATACCATCAGGAAGGTTTTGGTCTTCAACTGGTCATGTCAGATGGCCTTGTATACGAGGCAGACTGTCCCTGAATAGTTTGCAGAATCACAATCAGTACTCACGTTCTGGTTGGGATTGAGGAACTGTGTGCGAGCATAGCGGGTCAGCATGTTGATGATCACCACCTGCCCCCACTCCTCCACGTCAATGAGCAGGTTACACAGCTTCCGATAGTTCTTGTGGATGAGGTCGATGCGCTCCGGACAAACCTCTTCAAACGCCATCACAACACTGCCGGCCACTAGCTGGAAGTAGGAGAGAGAGAGAGAGAGAGAGAGGTAATGGAGAGCCGGACAACTGGAGGAGCAAGGACCATGAAGAGGCTATACCAAGAAAGAAATAGAAAACGCAGGATGAAGACCCAAAGAGCGGGGACCGAGGGAGAACAAGGTAAGTAATGGACAGCCATGGAAAATTGGAAGGTGACATCATGAGCAAAGAGAGGAAATGAAAAACAGAATAAACTGCAAAAAGCAGGGAAATAATTGAGACAGGTTAAGACAATTACATTGGGAGAGAGATAGGAGGAAAGATGAACAGGCCGTGACAAGAGTGAAAAGGAACAGGTTTCAGAAATAAAGGAAGAAAAGAGACGAAATAGAAGGCATGCCAGAATAATAAAGAAGAGTGGAAGGAAAGTGGTTGTATAAAAAGGGACAAGTGAATTACGAACAGTGAATATGGAGCCTGAAGGGCTAAAATGAGAGAAAGGAGAAAGGGAAGGCAACAGGTTAGGAGGACTAAATGAAGGACAGATAAATACAGAAGAAGGAATATGGAGGTAAAATTGTGCAAGGGGATGGAAAGGTAATAGCCTGAAGAGAAACAGAAGGCAAAAATGAATAAAAGCACAGAAGAATGTGGTGGATACCATGAAATATAAGAAGGGAAGTAACTATGACATAATGAAAGGCAGGGAATGTACAGCAAGAGAGTGACAATAAACTATGAAGGGAGGGAAATAAAAGTGAGGAAAGGCAAATGAGAGAAACAGAAGTAACAAAAATACATGTTGTGAGAATCAAAGTGAAAGATCAAGATAAGAAAGAAAAACAATACAGAAAACAATAATGGCGGTGACGGCAAAAGGTCAAGAGAAAAAAAACGGTGAGGCTGGGGACACAACAAAAAGTAGACATCATACATTCAAACCAAAAAGCTTCTACAGATTTTGTTGCTTTATGGCTCACTAGCTTTCACAATCAACAACTCCTTTTATCTGCATTTTACATTCTTGGTGCACCCTCTGGTGGTTTAAATAGTATTCCATTTGTCCTGACTGGACACATTTTCAGCATCACAGTGTTAGAAGCAGAGGAAAGCAGATTATTTTTTAATTCATTTCACCATTAGAATAAAGCAACTTTCCTGCAGGTAAATCCCCCAGATGAGAACCACTTTACTCCACTTCCTGTTTCTGGCACTATTCCACATCACTTCTCAAGTGTTCAAGGTTCTTCAAGGGTCACTGTCGGTTTCATGCCCAATGGCAGGCCAAAATAACTACCAGAGTGCTCTATGACCATTTCTATAGTGCCGAAGAATTTTAGAACTGGATTGCCCAGAAGAGGGACTAGTCCATACATCTTCCAAGCATTTAGGAGGATTGATTGCAAACTCCACTGAAATGTAAAGTGCAACTGAAGCTATGTTAAAGGGCCACACTCTGCAGAATACAGGTTATACACGTGGCCTAGAGAGACCAATTTATTTGCCTTCTGTGAGAAAGAGGAGATTAGAGAATCCAATCTCTTCATGCAGTGTGAGAAAGAGAGGCTAAGAGAGGGAATTCTCTGCAGCATCTGTCACAAAATAGAGGCCCAGAGAGTCAGGAAATAGGATGGGAGATGGCAGTGCTTAGTTTGAGTCGGTAGTCGGAGATGCCACCCACTGACACCTATTTTAGGGATTTTTCCTCAGACTTTGATTCAGAGCAAGAGAGAAACAAACACAAGGGGAAAAGACGGAGTAAGAGAAAGATGGAAAAACAGTGACAAAGGGAGAAAGCAGGGATTAAAAAAGAACCTACAAAAGTTAGAAAAAGAGAAAGGAAGTGTCTAGTGGTGAATTAAGGAGGCATGAGGTGGAATCAAGACTACCCAGCCTTGGTATTTGGCACTTCCAATATTTGTAGCGCCTGTTGAAGACTTTTGAGCACACCTTTGGGCCCCGGCACTTATTATTTTACAAATGAAGCACTGGCAGAGGTCAAATTCTGCAACTAAAGTTACAAGTGGAAAGAACTGACAGACTGGGATCTGTAGCCAGATGAATTCGGGCAGAGTAGCAGAGAGGACACACACTGCAGTTTGTCTGACAGTGTAGTGAATACAAGAAGCCACATTCTGCAGCCAGTGTAAAATAAGGAGAGAAGCATACGACCAAAACAATGGGGGAGACCAGACGAAAGGCAAGGCACTGTAATCATTATATCCACTGGCGACTAGTTATCTTTGAGACAGAGTGTAAGGGCCTGTGTGTGCTGGCCTCCTCCTCTTCTGAAGTCTCAGGGACACAAAGACTTCACCCTCAGGTCCCTTGAATTCTATTGCTTAGAGTTATGACCTGTCAGGATGAGCCTATTCCAGTGTTGGGCCTCTGGAGGTTGTTCCTGCTGTTGGTAGCTGGAAGCAACTTGAAAGAAGCAAGAAAACCTGTCTCTGACGCCATCATTGATGCCACTGTGACTCCGCAACCTGCATCGAGGCCAGGGGCACCGCTCGTGGAGTGCACGATACACCGCCTGGCCTACACTGCAGCTTCAATGCCCTTTGCCGTCTGCAGTTATCTGTATTTCCCGACACCAGCGCTTGCACCGACTTTGTCATCGCCAGCGCCTGCATCCTGTTATCGCGGCACCGATAACTGCTGAGGCTAACCCAACGAACTCGCCGACTTCACACTGTCATCGGTACTGGCACCTAACCGCTGAAGCAACTGACTTCCCGTCTACTAGATTCAACACATCGCCTCCTTGCAGACACGCGCCTCGCTTCCCCTGTGGCAGCCAGGGAGCCAGACTCAACATCAGCACCAACGCCTCACCTCCCTGGTGCTGTGCATCGTCATAGACTTTATAATCCAAATGTCCTGTTTGTTTGGGGGTCCGTGTGACTCCATGCCCGACGCTGCGCACCTGGCGGTCGGCGCTGTGCTATGGATTTATTGAGTACACATACTTTACATATTGACTTTGGGATAAACCTGTCTGCTCGTGCCAAGTTACCAAGGGGGTGAGCAGGGGTTATCTAAAGTGATCCCCCTTAGCCTGACTTGAAGCAAGGGTACCTGTAGGAAGCTGGGTCTCTGTTGCAGTAACCCCCCTGCCCCCACATTTTTTGCCAGACTACTGATGCACTTTGACTTGATGTGCCCTGGTTTCCCGCCAATCATGTTCCCAGGGCCTATGTTCTTTCCCAAAACTGTACCTTGTACCCCCAATTGGCACCTCTCTGGCCACATTTCAGTCCCTTGTCAAATTTACCATAGGTACCAAGGTCCCTGTGGCCAGGGAAAGCCTCTAAGGGCTGCAGCACTTATTTTGCCACCCTTAGATGCCCTGTACCTTTACACTGGTGCAGAACAAAGTGAAGAGTCGACATGGCACACATCCCGGTGTGCCATGTCTACAACCCACTGCCCTGGCATAGGTCAGCCACCCCTCTAGCTGGGTGCACTATACCAGTGGTGAGGGTACAGGTGCATGAGCCTTCGTACCCCTACCGTGTCTAGACCAGTGCAGTAATGCTATTAAGAATATATAGTGCTGGGAGTTAGTCATTACGAACTCCACAGCGCCATGATGGCTTTAATGAAAAGTGGGAAGTTTGGTATCAATCTTCTCAGCACATTAAACCCACACTGATGCTAGTGTGGGATTTAATGAAAAATGCACTTAGAGGGCATCTTAGAGATACCCCCAGAAAAACAACCAGCCCTCTGTTGGGTTGCCTGACTGTTACACACCAGCTAGCCACCACGAGACATGTTTCTTGACCACTGGGTGGGAGCCTTCGCTTCGCTCCCGGAGCCCAGAAACAAAGCCTTGCCAGGGTGGAGGTGGTCAGGGCAGGAAGAGCCATCTGTGGCAGGGGAGCATCAAAGGCCCTGCTGCCTTTGCAATGCAGCCCACAGCATCTCCTGCTATCAGGAGTAGGCCCTCTCCCTGTCTCCCCTCCTTTTCGGTGGGAAGACAGGCAGGAAAAATGTGCACAGCCCAGAAGGTGTGCCCACCTCTGCCAACCCCACCCCTCAGGTGGGGAGGCGAGGTGAAAGCCACTTTTCAAGGCCCGCCATCTTGCAGATGGCATGCACTCTCCAAACAGGAGTAGGGATTATGACCACTTCCCCAATTGGGGTGAGCACACCAAGGGTGTAATCACCCTAATGTCAGTAGCCCATTGGCTACTGACCTCGAGACCCCTAAAACGCACCCTAAAAAATGTATTTAGGAGGAAGCCCTAAACCAAGAAGGGAGATTCCCGCAACCTACGAAGAAGAAGGTCAAAAGAAGACGCCCAGCACAGGAGACAGCAGAGAAGAACTGACTTGGCCCCAGCCCTACCGGCCTGTCTGCAGTATCCAGAGATCCTGTGCCAAAAGTCGCCTTGTCCTGCAGCTAGCAACCTCCAGAACCATTGGGAGGACTGACTTCCTTCAACAAAGTCCGGATCTCCTGTGAACAGCAGCTCTGTTCAAAAGAAACTCCCAAGACAGACTCTGAGCCTGCTGAGGACAAAGAAACCCAAAGCCTGGAACCACCACTGCACCCGACGCCTACGGCCCGAATCCGAGTGGCCCTCCGGTCCCAGCGAGGTCCTCCAGTGCTCCAGAGTCTGAGTCCACCGTGGTTTGACCCCTCTAGGACTCCCCAACATTGCCTGCAGCCTTTGCACATAGACCCCCCCAACCGCAAGTGGCCCAGTAAGGTGAAATCCGACCTCAAAAGACACTCCTGCCTCCAGCCACCCTGAGCCCCGGAGAAGAGAACACAAGGTGCACCTACGTCCCCGAGTCCTCCTACCTGCCCATATGTTGGTTCCTCGCGTAAGTCTTCCTGGACCAAGCGACAAGACAAAATCCAAAACCAGCAACTCCCATTGAAAACAATAGGGCACCCAACGACAACACAGCACCCTGCACCCAGTCGCCCCTGCGCTGCTGGGGGTGCACCTTGTGTGCTGACTCTGATCCCCCTTTGCCCTGAGCCTAACACCAGGAGCCATTCTCCCACAAACTTGTGGCCTGTTCGTGAGCAGCCAACTGGAGGCCCCCTATTGGAAAACATTGGACCTCAACACTCTGCATTCAGCCGCCCTAGTGCCGCTGAGGGTGTTCTGAGAGTGCATCCTCGACCCTGGGTAACCCTGGTTCTAACCCCAGAATACAAACTCCCACAAATAAATACTTACCTGCAAACCGTTAACTTCATTTCCTTCTTTTGGATTGCATTGGCTGCTTTTCCTTAAAAATTCTTCTAAGTGTGGAGTTGGTTTGTATGAAACATTGAAAAACTGCAAATGTATTAAAAGTGAATTACTTACATTTAGTCTAAGAAATGTCTCAGTGTTATATCTAGGCATATCACACTGATTAGCAAAGGTAACTTAAAAAGTAATCTAAAAAGTAACAATCACAGTAATATGTAAAGTAATTGAAAAGTAATTTCAAACTGTTGACTTACCTGTAATTCAAACAAATGCATTTGAAACTGAAGTCCACTGTAAATCACTGCATGAGATTTTTCAAAGTACTATTTCACATACCTGCACCAGGCCTGGCTTTGTTCTAGAAATAAAATAACTAAATAACATTTTTGATGCAAACAAATTGGTCTGAGTTCAGTCTTTGAGTGTGTGACATCATTTCTTGCCTGAGTGTGTACAGCAAATGCTTACCGATACCCTCTGATAAAGCATTACTGCTCGCAGAACACTACCACAAATAGAGAGTAAGGTGCTATCTACTTTTACCACTGCCTACCTTTGGGGTTCCACTGGGCTCTGTGCAGACTATACCTCATTTTGGTATAGTATATCCAGAGCCAGCTTCCTACAGTCCCTACTTGGTGCATTCCTCTGCCAATTAGAGCCCCCCATTTCTACCATGAGCAGTAGGTACCTCTAGTGCAACTGCAAGATCAGTATGTGATAAAACATGTCCTGCAAGTGGAGGGACACCAACCAGTCTTTCGCCTTTAGCGCCGAAAGGCAGTGAGACAGGGACAGCACCATGATCATGTCCTCGCACAGGAAAAAATTCAAGAGCCAGATGTCTAGGATTGGTCGCAGACTGTCATCCTTCTTAGTGACCAGGATGTACCAGGAACACACCCCTGCCCCGTTCCTGCTATGTGACTAATTCCACTGCTCCCTACTGCAGCAAGGCCACCACTTCTTGCTGCAGCATCCGCAAGTGATCCTCAGACTGAAGGGACTGAGACTGAAGGGCCTAGGAAGGAGTCTGTTGGAAGGGTAGGGAATACCCTCTTAGCCATTAGTCTGAAGTTATGGACATCCAGGCTACAGAAAGGAAGACCCATTCTCTTAAAAAAGCCACACATTACTCCTTTAAGGCTAACCTAAAGCAGAATTCTGGGTGGTGCGGGGAAGAACAAGGAGTAGAAGGAGAGTTGCAGGGCTTTATGAACTTTTCTTTTGCCTGTGCTCTTATACAGTTGAAAAAGATTTGGCATTTGGGAAGGGTGGGAGGGCTGTCACCGTCAAAAGGTGAACACCTTGGAGAGGTTATGAAATGTTCAATACTGCCTATGATCCCAGGCTTAAGATTGAAAATCCAATAATCGAGCGGATGCTCTACCAGCCTTTAACCTCTCTAAGGCTGAATCAGCTTGGTCTCCTAACCTGTGTGTCCCATTAAAAGGTATATCCTTTAGAGTCACCTTTACATCAGCAAAGAACACAGTCAACCTAAGCCATGAATGCCTTTTCAGGACTACTGAAGAACCCAAGACCCTAGCTATCTAGGCCTGCCGTTATGAAGCATCTTGGCTTCTTTCACTACCTCTGCAGAGTAGTCCTTAAGGTGGTCTGGTAGATTTGGTACCACCATGACCGCCTTGTTCCACTAAGCATGGGCACGTATGGCAAGCAGCATTCATCAATATTAGAGCTAAACTAAGTGCTGAGAATTGTATGTAGCCTACTGCTTCCAAGATTTTTGACTCTCTATCAGGTACTAATTTTCTGTTGAAGGATGGTCAAAGAGAAATGCTGGATCTCCATACAATGGCCTAGATCTTTTCACAGCCAGATGGTTCCCTGCTGGGGTGAAGGTGTGCTTGCCCCAAACTGAATTAATGGGATTAAGAAGTGCCTAATTAAAAAGCAGTAAAGGTGCCAACAATGCCAATGCGGGTTGCAGGTCCTCCGTCAACATGTTTGGCTTAGTTTCTACTGACAGTTGTGGCAGTTCCAAATCTTCTGCTGCTTTCCTCAAGACCATATGGAAAGAAAGCTACTACCAAGTGAGCCATCTCTGAGGGACACTCTATTTTCAACACAAGGGATGAGTCCAGCCTACTAGCATTTTGCAATGCCAGGTAATCTGCAGACTGAGGATGGAGGGGCAGCAACCTGGTCACCTCACCTCTTTCATTGTCATCATGAGACACCCCTACAAACATATGAATGTTTTCTGAGTCAGAAGCAAATATGTCATCAGGGATCTCCCAGCAATTCTGGTGTGAGGAGAGCTCAGGCTGAGACTTTCCTCTATAACTTGCTTTTTCAGGTATATTTTGGCCTTTCCTCCTAGACTTCCTCAGGATTGTTTGGTTTTTTTGATGGCCACGTCTGTGGAGGCTCTACCTCAAGAGGTCGTGGCAGTGGCAATAGTAGCAGCAGCTATGTTGGTACAGTTTGAGTGGCCACTCGCTAGGGCCTTGCTGGGGTGGCTCCAGCCGGTACTGGATGCTTTCCCTGAAACTCACACCAAGCCCCAAACAGACCTATGGCATCAGGAGATGCATGCAAATAGAACTCAGCAGGACTGAGTAACTCCATCATGGTGTGGAGGATTTGAGACAGACGAGCTCCATATGCCAAACATTTTGGATAGGCTGTAGGCCCAGACAAGATCTGTGGCAAGAATAGGAGTCAGTGGCATTGCAAGAGTGGACTCCTTGGACGGAGTAATGTCAATGAGGTATGGCTGCAAGGAGAACTCAACTGGGGTGGAGTTCATTGAGGTGACCTACCTTGAGTTACATTGAGAGGTATTGTTGTTCTGCATATTTTTTGTTTCTTCTTCTGTTTAAATGATTTAGATGATGGTGAGAAATGTGCCTTGGAGCCCGATCGAAATAGAGGCTTATGCTCTTCGGGCGTGCACTTTATAAAGCTTGGCCTCACAATCTCTTTTATGTCCTTGGAAAACATCAGGTTGCAATTGCTGCATAACTTCAATTTGTGCTTCTGCCCCAGGAACCACAAACAGACCTAGTGGGGGGAGAAGATATGGATATCTGTCCAGTGTAGAACCAGAAGAGTTTAAATCTTGATTTTTTTGAGGGGGAACAGCCCTACAGACTGTACAGAAGAACGATTTGTTTTTGAGAAAAACACTAAAAAGAAACATGAAACATAATGGAAAGCAGCTCAGCAGCTGCATTAAAGGGTGTGGAAGAAAGGAAATTGACATTGGTGTACAAGAGTGGCGCTGTATAGTTAAAACTATGCCAAATTGAGCCAGTGCCACCTAGCAGTAGTGGGTAGCTCTGAAAAGTTTTCTTTTCCTGTTTGGTGCCGAGGGATATTAAAAAAGTGAGGAATCTGTGGGTAGAAGTAAACACCAGAAAAAAAATGACTAAACATTGTCTTGCATCACTCATCTAATCACATGGGTATGAACACACAGTTTTATGTGCTTACCGTAGTTTTATCTGCCAAGAGCTTCTCAATCACCTCAATCAGCTGATCTTTTTGGTCCGAGTCTAAACTGCAACAGAAAAGGACTATCAGAACAGAAAATGATAGTCTGCAGGTAGTGTGCAGGATTACGCATGAAAAGTGGCCGCAGCCGAGGCAAATTCAATATCAGTCTAGGTAATAACACTGTAGTACAGCATGCTCATCATCTACAGCAACTGTACTAGAGAGGGATTGTCGTTTACAGAGTGACACTAAACCAGGGCATATTTATCATCAACAGTATCTCTCCTAAATATTTATATACTGTAGGAAACGGTTTTCGTTGTAATACACCCCCACTATTTGCATGGTATTTGATGCAACTTTGATTGAACTGTACTGGGCACCTGCTATTCAGGTCCCCAGCACCAGTATTATTTCCCTAGAAACTGTACAATTGTTTTCTCCCAATTGGCAAAACCTTTAGCACCTTTTGGAAATCCCTACTAAATGGTACCCTGACGCCTAGGGCCTAAGGTACTAAAGAAGGGTCCTTAGGGCAGCAGCGTGAATTGTGCCACTCTAAGGGACCCCTCACCAAGCACATACAAGATTGCAATTGCAGGCTGCGTGTGTTGGTGTAGACAAAAGTGAAAACACAACATGTCACACATCCCTGTATGCCATGTCCTTAACACTGCATGTAATATTTGCAAGTCACGCTTATGGCAGGCCTGACAGTCCTAAGGCAGGGTGGTGAAAATTACATGTGAGGACATATCTGCATGGTCAGTCCTATTACTGCCAGTTCAAATGACCAGGGTAGCCGTTGTAAAACGTGCTAGACACTGGTGAAAACAAATTCCCCAGCTACATGATGGCTTCACTGAACATAGGGATGTTTGGTATCCAACATCTCATATTGGTAAATCCACACTGATGCCAGTGTTGGATTTACCAATACATGCAACCAGAGGGCACCTTAGAGGTGCTGCCTGGAAACCTACCAACCTCTGGTGTCCTTGCTGACTGGTTTCTGCCAGCCTGCCACCCGAGATGTTGCTGTGACCTTCTAGGGTGAAAACATTTGCTCTCATGAGACCCAGAACAAAAGTCTGTCTGGGAAGAGAGTGTAACACCCCCTCCCACAGGATAACCTACTGATTAGCCTAGTTCGTCTGGTGAGCTTCAAAGAAGCTGCCACCTTTGGTTTGCGAATCTGGTTCTCCTCACATGAGAGAAAGCCACCCCGTATCCAGAGCCCCCTTGGCACCTGGACAGGTGAGAAAATTAGCTAGTCATGTAGGCGTGCCGCCTCCAGGCTAGTACCACTCCACTTTTGGGACTGGCTGAGCGCATTTGCTGAACGGGCGCTTTTTACAAAACCTGCTTTTAAATACTCGTGTGCACGATTTTAGCGAGTGCACTGCTCACAATTGTTTAATACTTTTTTAAAACTGATCCGGAGTGCTGGTCTCGATTCCTGTGCCTGCCCGCCTCGGTCCGACTCGGTAATTCATTACCGTTGTGCGGAGGGCGGACAGGTGAGGGCCAGGCACTTCCGGGAGCGGTTAGCACTCTAGGTCTCAACTAGGGGCTATTTAGGCGGAGCCTCTGGTCAGCGCAGCTGCGGTGGAAGACAGTGGCAGTGTCTACACACCGCTAGCTGGCTCGCTGAATAAGAGGGCATAAATATTTTGGGACTGGCTGAGCGCATTTGCTGAACGGGCGCTTTTTACAAAACCTGCTTTTAAATACTCGTGTGCACGATTTTAGCGAGTGCACTGCTCACAATTGTTTAATACTTTTTTAAAACTGATCCGGAGTGCTGGTCTCGATTCCTGTGCCTGCCCGCCTCGGTCCGACTCGGTAATTCATTACCGTTGTGCGGAGGGCGGACAGGTGAGGGCCAGGCACTTCCGGGAGTGGTTAGCGCTCTAGGTCTCAACTGGGGGCTATTTAGCCATCGCCTCACAGGAAGCGCGCAGCGTTTGCGCGCAGCCTCTTCACAGCCGAAGACCAGCCAAAGAGCTGCCCGTCTGCGCCCGTCCGCGACAGGACGGGGCGACGGGGCGGCAATTTTACATCATGCCGCCTCTTCGTGCCAACACACATATCAGGTATGAGGCTTCCTTTCTGAAATCATTGAGGCAACTTACCTCCCCATGCTATTTAGAGGATAGCAGACCTTGTTTTGGAGGACCGTTCTCATGCAAAAAATGTCATTTTTCCTCGATGCATTCTACTGACTCTCAAGAACCTAGTAAATCATTACATGATTTGCATTGCATCCTTATTAATGTTCGCTCGATGCCCAAACACCAAATTGAGATCTGGGACTTAATACACTCCTTGACTCCAGATCTCTGTTTCATTACTGAAACTTGGCTAAAGCCACATACGGTATCTGCCATCAATGTGGGAGTGCCTATGGGATATAAACTCCACCACTCCGATCGCCCTGATAAAATGGGTGGCGGCATCGCCATAATTTATAAAGAGTCCCTCAAAGTAGACATTTTAGATAAACAATGTTGCAAAGAAATGGAAACAATGGTTTTTAGAATTACCCTCCCCAACAGAAAGACCAGTAAAGGTGCTCTTGTCTATAGACCACCCCTCCCATGTCCCAGCTTCTCCTCATCTCTTTTAGAGATGCTAGGCCCCTATATACGGGCCAATGAGGATTTTCTTCTCCTCGGAGATTTTAATATTCATACTGACCTACCTGACTCCATCGGGACCAATAGTTTATTTACTGATATGACAACCATTGGTCTTACACAAAGGAATCAGGATCCCACTCATGAAGGTGGACACTGTATCGACTTGATATACACCAACTTTGAAAATATATTGTGTCATAAACCCACTAAAATTAATTGGTCAGATCACTTTTTACTACAATTCACTATTTTTAAAGTTAATAACGGTCCCCATAAGAAATCTCTACCCCCCACTATACGCAGACAGTGGCATAAACTCACGCTAGAGGCGCTAGAAAAGGTGTGGGAAAAACCTGAGATTAGAGATACTGAGGAAGTAGAACATAAGCTAACTATGTTTCAGCACTCTCTAACTGCAGCCATTGATAAAATAGCCCCTCTGAAAACTTTTAGGCAACTACCGGTGGCTAAACAGGAAAAATGGTATACTGAGGCTCTCAGGAAAGAGAAACAAGAATGCAGGAGGATAGAGAAGAGATGGAGGAAGTCACACTCGGAGGAGAATAAAAAGGCACATCGCGCAGCTCAAACCAACTATTATAAACATATTAAAGCTGCCCGCAAAAATAATATTGCCCAACAGCTCATAGAAGCTGGAAACTCTCCCAAAGAACTGTATAGGATTCTGGACACATTCGTAAAACCTATGGCTTGCATAAGTCCAGATGACTTCTCACAAAGTCTATGTGATGAAGTCTCACTATACTTCAAAAATAAAATAGAGACCATCTATGAAAAAATTTTAGTATCCCAACTAAATAGCGATACTTTGAATGTTTCCTCCCCTAACGAAAATGCCAACTTCACATTAACTACATTTCCTCCTATTAACACTGATGAGCTTTACACAATAATGACCCAAATAAAATCTGGATCGCCGGATGACCTTATCCCTGTCAAAACCTTAACCTCCCTCCGCAACCTGTTAGTTCCCTACATTCAGGATGTAATCAATCAGTCTCTTAAAGAGGGAAAAGTACCAACTGAATGGAAAAGTGCAGTGGTGAACCCCATCCGCAAGAATGCGGTTCTCCCGTGGACGGAACTTTCCAACCTCCGTCCCATCTCCCTTCTGCCGTATTACAGCAAGATGGTCGAAAAACATGTTAATGCACACCTGTCCAATTACATCGAGGCAGCGGGCGGCCTAGACCACTCGCAATCTGGTTTTAGGCCCAACCATAGCACCGAATCAGCCCTCCTGTCAGTAACAGATAACATCAGAATGTCACTTGACAGGGGGAGCTCAGTGATTCTGGTGCTATTGGATTTGTCCGCTGCCTTCGACACGGTGTCGCACAACATTCTTCTCGACCGCCTGAAGGGAGTGGGAGTAAGGGGGACCGCTCTTGCGTGGCTTGAAAGCTTTCTTGAAGGCAGACAACAAGGTGTCAAATTAGGCTCCCATAAATCTGTCTGCAGGAAGCTTACCAAAGGTGTGCCACAGGGCTCATGTCTGAGCCCTACGTTATTTAACGTATATGTGGCCCCTTTGGCAGAGATTATTAGATCTTACGGGTTCTCACCAATTTCCTACGCTGACGATACTCAGCTGTTGTTTCCCTTTCAAACTATCACACCTGCAGTCATGCAATCTTTCCAAAACGGCATGAGAGCGGTGGCTGGTTGGATGGCCCAGAACTTCCTCCAATGCAATGTGACCAAAACGGAGGTCATGTTGTTTGGAGGGGCCACCCTGCTCTGGTCACCGGATTGGTGGCCACTTGAGCTAGGTCCTGTCCCAGCGCCCAAACAGACCGTCAAAAATCTGGGGGTACGCCTAGACCAAACTTTGATTATGAAAGATCACGTCAGCCAGGTCACGGGAACGTGTTTCCGCACAATTGGTCTTCTACGGCGTATCTTCCCTTTCCTACCAAACATCCATAGGAAAACGCTGGTACAGGCACTAATCCTTGGACGGGTAGACTATTGCAATAGTCTACTCAGTTCCGCCAACCATGAACAACTACGTAGACTGCAGGTGGTGCAGAACACCGCGGCAAGACTCATCCTGAATGCCCCTCCCCGTACCCCCTCCCGCCCTCTCCTTTCCCACCTCCACTGGCTTCCAGTGCAACAGAGGGTACATTTTAAACTCTGCTGCATTATGCATAAGTGCATTTATGGGTCTGGTCCCAAATATCTAAAAGATATTTTTTTCCTCTACTCTCCCGGATGTGCTCTGCGATCCAGCAACACTATGTTGCTACACATACCTAAAGTTACCAGAGCTAGACAGGGAGGCCGAGCACCCTCCCTTAAAGGCCCTTTGTTGTGGAATTCCCTTCCACCGCAGCTGAGACAAATCTCCAATCTTTTTTCCTTTAGGAAGAAACTAAAAACGTTCCTGTTCACATCAGGTTAACCGGACCTTTCTCTCTGTCACTTTCTTAATATAATTTGTCCATCTCATACAGTAGCCACGCGCGGAGATACCCCTTCGGGGCTGATTCAGGCGCGCTATAAGAATATAAATAAATAAATAAAATAAATAAGGTATACTACTGTGAGGAGGATACGATTTTTTAGAGGTAGACATCTTTGTGATGGCATACTTAGGAATTCTGGGACAGGATTATGCCCACTTCCCAAAGGAACTGGTCATATTGGGATTGTAGTGCCCCAAGGTGAGTAGCCATTTAGCTACTAACCTATACTCACCTAGCTCCCCTAAATTCAGTATTTAGGGGAGCCCCTGGCACCAGATTAGCAGATCCTGATGGCCTAAGAAGAGTGAGGACACAGAAGAGGATCAAAAGCAGAGAGGAGAGATGATGCAGTTGACCTGGTACCAACACTGACAGCATGTTTGCATTCCTCGTCAAAAACTGTGCAAAAGTCGACTCGTCCTGCAGCTGTTGACTCCAGAAATGTGGGAGAACTGCCTACCTTCGAAAAAGACGCAAGTCGTCCCAAGAACAGTGTACCTGTTCTGAAGAAACTCCAAAACAGAAGACTCTGAGGCATTCGGAACTGCCAAAACCCAACACCTGAAGCCACCACTGCACCAGTCACCTTTGGCCCTAGATGAAGTGGGCCACCTATGTCACCAAGGTCCCCCAGGCCTCCAGAGCTCAAGTTCATTGTGGTTGTACCCCTCCTGGACTCCTCGACGTCGCCTGCAGCCTCTGCACACCGGCCCTCTCAATTGTGACTGCTCCGGTATTGAAAAAACTGATGTCTAAGGACACCTCTGTACCTGTTTACAGAAATTGTTCTTTAATTCCAAAGGATTACATTGCAGAACTCAGAAATTCCCACGTGTCCACTTTTTAAAGTGAAAAGAGTTTATATTTAAAAAAGTATGTACCTGAACGATTTTTCTCAGATGCCTAAACATATATAAAGGTACTCCTTCTTAAGTCATAGGGGAACCTCTGGACTCGCTACACGGCAAAGCAGATTCTTGATATATTAAATAAAGAGACAGCTTCCTACATTAGTGTTGCAGGTGTGGGATACAAGACTTGACATTTGCTGTACCACTTGGTTATTAAGTGATTCCACTAAAGAATCCAAAATGGTCTTTAGGTAAAACACTTTTCCGATATTCAATTTTTAAAATTGTTTAAAATAGCTGTTAGGAATCTGGGGGGCATGGAATAGCTTCAGAGGGGCATATGCGAACCACCACCCGAGCAAGACGATGAGAATTCGGACTTAGAATGACAACAGTATACATGTAAATTGCAAGTGGGGCTTAGATAAAAAAAAGTCATGCTGGCGAGATGTGAATTAAAAATATCGATTGTGCTTTTATGTACTGCAATACTGTATTTAGCTGAAACATTATGTGTACGGTTTTCATACTGCACTGTTATTGAAAAAATAAAAATCTTTTCCCAAAATAATAGCTGTTAGGGCCTGGGCCAAGCCCCCTGTAAAACTGTTTAGAATGTTTTAAAAGTATTTTAAGTAAGTTAGGCCTATGAGGTGTTACTTAGCATTTTTTTTCACTTTCTTAAAAAGGTCCCAACTAAATTAAAACATGGCTGATGTAGCAGGTTCTTCCCAGGAGCTCAACCTGGGGCCCTACAAGAACCTTACGTTAGACATACTTAAGACACTCTGCAAAGCCTGGAACCTTACCATGAGGCCTTGACCCACAAAAGCACATCTGCAAAAGATGCTTGCAGAGATAGCTAGGACAATGGATGAAGGAAAAGCCCGCTTGGAGAAGGGGAGATGGATGCTGAAGTGGATGTAGTAGCTGGTGATTCCAGCTGCAATCGAACTGAAAGTAATACCAGTGGGGGCATGCTTAGTAGTGTCTCAGAAGAGAGAGACACTGAGGATGCAGATCTTCAGAAACTAGCCAAGATGATAGCACTAGAGGCTAATCTCCTGGCTATAGAAAAGGAAAGGATTGAGATAGGCCCAGCACCTATCTCTGGTCACAGCAAAATTATAAATAGGGTAGTAGGTTTTGACCCTAAAATCCCCAAAAGGGACTGTCCCAAAATACTCATAGTGATGATATCACCAAATGGTTTACAGCCTTTGAGAGGGCCTGTAAAATGATACAGCTGAACAAGTAGTATTTGGCCTCTCTGCTTTGTGAATTGTTCTCAGGAAAGTGTAGGAATAGGCTCCTTACAATGTATGAGATAGATGCTGAGTCGTATGGCCTCATGAAGGATACCCTGATCGAAGTCTTTGGACTCACCACTCATTCAGAGAATCAGGTTCAAGGAGTCAGTCCTAGGTCAATTTTGTAGACTTTTCAGTTAAAAAAGCTAGGTGTTTGGTTAAAAGGTAGCAATGTGCATGATTAAAATGGGCTTTATATTTAAATTATGAAAGAGATTTTATTCAGTAATTGTGTTAATGAGAAGTTGCATCAATACGTGGTAGAACTGGGGCCAGTCTCTCACCAGGAATTGGGGAGGAAGGCTGATCATTGGGTAAAAACAAGACTATCCAAAACTAGACATGGTGGAAGTGAACAAAAGAAAGAGGACTAAAAGTGCCCCCTCCCCCCACAGGAGAAGACGGTGGACCACTTTGAAGACAAAGATAAAAGTAAAGAGTCCTCTGTAGACCCGCAAATAATCTGTCAAGGAGGGTGGGGGCTGAGACTTCACAAAACAAAAGTAGGACAGAGGTAAGAACTGGGACCCCAAGAAGGCTAGGTACCTTAACTGTAAACAGACAGGTCACCTAGCCAAGGAAGCTTCCTATCCTACAAAACAAACCCACTAGTGTACCTCCATGAGTTCCTGTGTAACCACTGAGGGTGAGACCTCAGATGAGGAAGTCCTTCTAGCTTTCAACTTGAAAGTGGGACCAAAAGGTGAGTTTGAGATCCCAGAGGGGAGTAGACACTTCCACCTCCTACTAGTGAATGGGATTCCAGCCACTGCCCCGAGAGATACCCATGCCAGCCACACTGTCGGGCATGACAGGTTGATACTCTTAAGCCACTATATCCCAGGTAAGAATAAAAGAGTAAGGGCTATCCCAGGAGAGGTTACGGTTTGGCCTGTTGCTTTAGTACCCCTAGAAACAGCTGGGTCTCTTAGTTGCAGAATGGTGGTAGTTAGTACAGACCTCCCCCTTGAGTGTCTCTTTGTAAACGACCACCCAGAGGTTGTTCTGAGCCAAAAAGAGATACTGGTCCAGTGCCAGTCCTCACTCAAGGATTCTGGGGGGCTGAACCTGCAGCTAGTGCAAGTAAGCCCCAAACGAAGAGGAAACAGAGAAGGTGTAGGATTGGTGTGATACTTTCAGCCAAAGTTCCAGTGAGCCAAGGATATTCTACCCCAGTGGAGGAGAACTTCAGTTGGCCCTGGTGCAGCCTCACCAGATCACAAGAAGTCTTGACTAGTCAGGCAACTGTAAAGCCTGAGATGGTGGCTCCTCAGCTAACAGAAGAGAGAGTGGAAGGAGTGCGTTTACTACAGGATGTATCAACCCCGCTCTAAAACAGCAGACAGGCAATCCAAACTCAAAGAAGCCTCTGAGTTAGCACCTTCACCTGTCAGTGAAGAGCTGAA
The DNA here is from genome assembly GCF_964261635.1 of Lissotriton helveticus. Taxonomy (NCBI): domain Eukaryota; kingdom Metazoa; phylum Chordata; class Amphibia; order Caudata; family Salamandridae; genus Lissotriton; species Lissotriton helveticus. The sequence continues at coordinate 176,796,022 of NC_136062.1, read as the reverse complement.
GGTGTTGTTCTGGGCACTGACAGCTGTCAGTGGTTCTGGGCACTGACACCTGTCAGTGATCTCTGCTGTGTGTTAGCCTTAACGGCTGTACTATTCTTGGCACAGTGGTCTGACCCCATGTCAAATAGAAAGCTATGCCCCCTGACACTGTTGGTCACGGTGGGGTTTCTCAAGTTGTGGGTAACCTCTTTGGGCAAGCTGGGGATTGCCCTGGCTAAGACAGGGTTAGCAGGGGTAGACACCTCTAATCTCAAAACCAAGAGAATAGGTGAGGACACTAAAGAAGTAGACTAAGGGCATTTTAAATTGGGTCCTAAAACTGCTGATGTAGGTCAGCTTCCCCAAGGGAATGACCTAAACAGGAGGATGTACGGCAGAGTAGAACCTGCAACAATCCAGCCTGTTTTCTTACTCTTCCTCGCCTGACAGACTAGGACAATTCTCTCAGGTTTGACTGAGTCTCCTGGCCTGTGGGCTGGGGTGGCAAATGGGGGGGGGGCTTGTGTAGGAAACTGGGTTTTTGTTGCAGTACCACCCTCGACACGTAGGGACACCTCTGCACCCGTCACCACTGGGCCTTGGAGAAGAGTATCCCAGAGCATCGGAAGGCTTGAGCTCACATGCTGGTTCAGCCCAGTTGGCTTCTAAGCCAGGGCCTGCAGTCTAGTTTTACAGTGACTGAACCTCATCAAAATGCATTGGGCTCCCGACACTGATTTGCACCTTGCAACTGACCGCCGTAGTGCCGCTGGTGGTGTACTGCTGGTGCTGCCTTGGACCTTGCCCAACACTCAACTTAACTACTGGAAACTGCTCCTGTAAGTCGATGTACTGTGTGCAGGACTTGTTCTTCCTTTCATAGGATAACATTGCAGAACTCAGAAATTGCACTGCATTCACTGTTTAAAGTGAAAAAATATATATTTAAAAATATTCTTCCCTGAACAATTTTTCTCTGATGCCTAAACATATATAAAGGTACTTGGTATTTTTATAAATTGGTGTGAATCTCCTTCTTGAGTCGCATGTATCATTTATTGATCAATGTGTGATTTTTAAATGCCTAGCACGCATCTGTGTAAGTCTAAGGCTGCTCGACAACACTACGCCCTTATAGAGGACGTTGGATTGCATAGCAAGGCTCTGTGCACTCATAAGGGAAAGCCTGGACACTTTACATGGTAGATCAAATTCTTTATATATCACATAAAGGGCCAGCTTCCTACATACACCATTTTCATGTAGGGTCACAGTACCCAGAATACCATCAGTGTATGTTTATTGTCGACAGTTACTCTTCTTTGGAAAGTCAACAGTAAGTTTTTCTGCTCAATGGTTCGAAAGTGACAGTACTCTTGAGATTGGTAATTATTAACAGGGTCAAAGCACTAGAGTGTACTAATTGTCAAGAGCATGACACTACAATAAAGCATGCTCATTCTATAGTGGCTTTGGACAAGAGTGTACTTCTTGATTAGAGAGCAGCACAGCACTACAGCAGGCTGGTCATTTAGAGAATGATACAACACAAGCGTGAAACAGTGGATATGGCTAGAAACACTGCACTAGTATTTCTTATCATACGCAAAGCGATACTGCTCTATGATAGGTTACATTTCTAGATGATGCACTGACCTGCACTAATAGTCTTCAGTGATAGCCTCCTACATGCGCTCATCAGCACAAGGGATGGGGAGGGGAGCTGAAAACGGCTAAGCAAATCGATGAACAAATCATTAATGCTCTATACAATTTGGCTTGGGAGACAAGATGTAGGAACTGGAAAACTAAACTAAAGTGTACCTTTGTCTTTCCATTGGTAAGGCTGACAAAAAACGAACAGGTCAAACAATGTACAGGGAGATAAAGGTACCAGGTTAGGAGAACATTATATGGCCCCGGAGGTAACAGGAAGACCGCTCATCCTCCCTGCCATCACACAAAGTTAGACTCCATTTCACTAGTTACCGAGAGGTAGCAGAGAGTTCACTCTAGAAATAAGGCATAGCTCCATCAGAAGATACAGGGAAATATCTGCAGGGATACACTATCCAGTGACGCCAACTCCCACATCCCCTTTTTAACTGCCCATCTGCTTTGGATATTCACAGGTCTATTATCGGGTAGCTCTCCTTGGGGCTTGACGCGGACTCAACTGTTGGCTTTCCCCACTTGTATGGCGCAGCACTGGAGCCTGAACTTGAGACCAGCCTGGAGCTGTCGCTCAGTTCGATGCGTCACACCGCTCTTACCTGTAAAGCTTTGGAATGGCATGTGCAGCTGTCTTGCGCACATAAGGAGACATGTCTGAAGCAGCCTCTTTAATGGCCAGCATCATTATGGGCACGATGATGGGCACACGGATGCTGGATAGCACACGCAAGGCACTGGCCCGGATCAGCTGGTTAGGATCCTGTGGAATAAGGAAAGAGAGAAGATCAATTTCACTGGCCTCTATATTTAGGAATGCTTAAGTTCAGATGGGGACTCCAGAGGAGTTTTGACAGAGGAGGTGGAAACATAAAACTGCGTGACACCACAATTAGAATTAATATTAGTTTTTTGATATTTTCAAATGTAAGCATGCATGCACGGTTCTTTTTTACATAATTCACTGTAACTTCTAAGACTTTACAGGTATGCAGGCCCAAAGTAATGTAGGTTAAACCCTATGACATATTATTAGATTAACCCTTAATTATGTAAATGATTTCTATTTAAACATACTCAATGTATGTTTATCCTATGTGAATATTCTGAAAATCTGAGATTCATCGGGCCTTGTTAACTCATACATTGTACACTCCAGAGCAAGAAGCTAAATGCAAGCAATGTTGGATATACAAGGATGGCTGCCAAACCTTGCAAATGTACCACCTGCATAACCTTGGTAAAAGTTATGTTCTGTGAGCTGGTTTTCACAGTTACTATTTCACACTTTTCCTATCTCAAAATCGAAGGGGAACACACCTGGGCTACTTTCTGTCAGGAAGAAACGACATTTCTGTCACTAACAGGTTATCTGAGTTTTGTGTTGATTTTTAATGAAACATATGTTCCGCTACTAACTGCTTGAATGGTACCTAATTGGCTGAATGTTGTGCCTAAGAGGATGGTACTCAGATTTTCTTTTCTCTTTCCCATGATCACAAACTTCTGCCTCCTTGATTATGGGGTAGTAGTGAATCAGTGGATGAACACCGCGTTCCTTAAGTTAAGTGGTAAAAAACACTCAGGTTCTCATTGCAGGACCTCGGGCGTTTTTATCTCTATACTTAGGGACCTACCTAGTTCCGTCTAAGGTTAAGATTCACAGCATCTGGATTTACAAAGACCTTGGCCATAGCAAATTTTTGCCTCCTTCTGTTTAAGACCTTGAGAATTCTTATACTGTTCCCTAAATCTGTGAATCTATTAGTTATAACCCTATTATTATCTTACATGCTTCAACCTAATCTTGTAAGTAACTTGATCTAGTGATACCAAAGAATTTGCTGAATTGTTTGCAACAGATCCAAATTTGGGCAGTACATTTGGATACAAAAATGCTTAGAGGTAACATATTCCTCTGTTCCTATGCTGCATCGACTGCCTGTTGGCAGATGAAATTAGCTAGAAACATATTACACTGCCATAAGGCATTGTATGACACAGGCCCGCCATAACATAACCTACATATGTGACATAAACCATATATTCTGTTTAAGAATACTGTTCTCAGCACCTTGTTTCTATACATTTAATATGAAAGGAAAACTCTCTGTATTGTGATATATACACCGCTGAGTCACTGGCACCAAAAAGTAGTATTCTGGAAAAGGGGTGCAATACGTTTGATGTGAAGGAGTAGTTTTGAACACCCAGAAGGGCATCCTGCCATAAGTCTTTATTCCCAGTGCCTCAGTGAAGGATTTCAGCTGGGTATCCTCTCTTGCCCTCGCCCGGTTTTTGACTTTTCTACCCACCTGCCCTTGCAGACTGCGATCACCTCACACAATCAGAGCGCATCGGGAATCCCGGCTATCTGTTTTTTTAACAACCCTGCTCCCTGGAGACCCAACTGGAAGTGCAATGATGCCACGCTTGTCTCCTTATCGTTCCATGTACCCCTCACAGCTGCCCAGCATCCCAGTGGGTCTGATCACATCTTTTTCACCTGAAATGGCAACCATCTTCGGTCTACAATCCCCCCACCCCCTCCCCACAAGCCTGTGTGCAACAGCGTTTTGTACTTGCTGATACCAAACACAGGTTTCCTGTAGCAAAATTAAGTCACGGGAGTGATGCACTAGGTATATAAAGAAAATCGTGCAGGACCGTGCTGAGGAAATGTCCTTCCTACCGGACCTGGCTGTCAAGACTCTAGTGCTTCATGAACGTATGCCCTAAAGCCCACATAACAGCCTGGCAGGTGTTAAGGACCAACACTCTCAGTGCTACCACAGTGGTAACAGCCTTAGCGCTGGTGTAATGTGCTCTAAGAACTTACGGAGGTTGCTTCTTGACCACTATCCACCTCAATAGGGTCTGCTTCTGAACAGCCTTCCCTTTGTTTACTATGGAAAATCCCACAAAAAGTTGAGTCCACAGGACGGTCCTTTGTACAATCAACGAAAAACCTAAAAGCCCTTTTGGGATCTGCAAATGAAGCCTCACCTTTTCAGGTGGCGAGTGGCAGCAAAGAATGCTGGTAGACTGCTCATCATGAAAGGGAGTTATTCCTTTTAGGAAGAATACCACAGAGTCCTCAGCACCAACTTGTCTTGGAAAAAGGTGATATATATGGTAGGTGCGCTGTAAAATGCCTTGAGTTCCCTCATGTAGCAAGCTGATGTAATCCCTATGAGGTGGTTTTTAAAAGTCAAGAGATGCATTGAACAACTATTTATCTGCTCGAAGTGCATGCAGATAAGATAGTCAACCGCCTCTCTAATCTTTTTGAGATTAGTGACCTTAAACAACTATGTCAAACTCTATCTCACACCAAAGGGGACACTCTTGACGCTATCATTTCCAACAATGACTTGGCCTCCCTTTCCAACATCATCCCTATCGACTGGTCTAACCATCACCTCATTTTGTTCAAGATCTCTACCACGGCCCTACTCCCCCACACTAAAAAGCCATGAAATGGACCAGAAATCTTAATCTAATCCCCCTGGTGAACTTGAGCCTAAACTCCAAGCACAATTTCTTCTCACCCCTCTCTCCCAAAATGCAAATTAGCACACTGAACATCTTAATAAGACGCTCATTAATGTCTCAGACCAAATAGCCACCCCTAAATTAAAAAAACAAAGAAATTTCCCATCCAAATCTTGGTTCAATTCCGATCTCAATAAAGAAAGACGCTCATTTAGATTAACCGAAAGAACATGAAGGCAACACCCCTCTCCCTCCCATCTCGCCCTCCTCAGATCCGCAAGATCTACTTACAAGAAACGCATTTTCAATTAAAAGGCATCCTTCTTCCAAGCACAACTTGACCGTGCCAAAAATAAGCCCAGAGAACTGTTTAAAATTGTTAGAAACCAAATTACTAACTTCTTCTCGGAAAAGATCGCCAAAATAGATCAATCCTTCCATTTAACTCAGGTCCCACCCAGCCCCCAATTTGCCGTTGATGGTACTTTAGAACTACCTTCCTTGTTGACTAACCCCCGATTCCTCCTCTCACCGACTCGTCACAACCCCTCCTGAAGCCAACCTCTCCAACTTACAGCTAAAAAACAATGCCTCCTGGCATAACATCCACCCCGTGACTGAGCTCGAAGTCTTTAACATCATTGCCAAACTAAAACTGGCCTCCCACACCAAAGAACTTCTCCCTTCTAACCTTGTCCAAAATCTAAAGCACATCATTGCCCCATACTGGATTACTATCATCAACACCTCCCTTGCCACGGTTGTGTCCCTGTCTCCCTCCAACTCGGTCAAATCACTCCCATTCTTAAAAACCTTACTGCCGACCCTAATGACCCTAACAATCTCCACCCTATCTCGAACCTCCTCCTTCTTTCCAAAGCCCTTAAAAAACGTGCCCTGCTTCAATTGGATAAACACATTGGCAATTTCAACCTACTTGACTCCTTGCAATCCGGCTTCAGAAAAGGTTAAATATAGTTGATGACATCCACTGCTCCCTGGACAATGGTGAGGCCTGTCTACTTATTCTCCTCGACCTCTCTGCTGCTTTTGATACAGTTAACCACTCTTTCTTACTTAACGTGCTCAGAGCTCGCTTTGGCCTCAATGGTCCTGTCCTCAAATGGTGCACCTCATTTCTCCAACACAGAACACAACAAATCAAAATCAATGACTGCCTCTAAAACCCTACACCGGTCTCCCTAGGCGTCCCCCAGTGATCTAGTCTCTCCCCCTCTCTCTTTAACCTCTTTATGGAACCCCTTTCCCTCATTCTAAAACAAGCTGGAATCAACTACCACTTCTATGCTGATGACACCCAACTTTACTATAAGATTAGATCCCACTCTGATGTTCTTCACCTTAACAACGCCCTGAATACAATCCAAGCCTGGTTCTACTCCAATCATCTCAAACTAAACCCTAAAATAACTGAAATTATTATCTTCTCTCCCTATCCAAACCTGGATCTCTGACCTTAATGCCCTCAATGGTTCGCTCTCCTTATCCATTTCGGTGAAATCTCTTGGTATCACCATTGACAAAAACCTAACTCTTAATGTTCACATAAAAAACTCAGCTATCATCTCCGGAACCCCTAAAGTTTACCTAGCCCCCCCTCAGATCGGTGCTCAAACTAGCGGCCAGGCTAATCACTGACTGTAAATATTTTGACCACATCTCCCCAGCCCATAAAACCCTTAAATGGCTTCCCGTTGAAGGAAGATCCTCCTACAAGACTATGCATTACGCACAAAGCCCTTCACCAAAAAACCCTATTGTACCTCACAAATAAACTAAAAAAAGTGGTCTGCTCCCGACCTCTATTAAAAAAGAAAACCAAACAATCTCTCTCCTTCTCCAATAATGACCCATACATCTGGAATGCTCTCCCCAGGGGCTTGCGAGGTAACCCCTCCTACATCAGCTTCAAAAAAGACCTCAAACTTCACCTTCTCAACAAATATTGGAGTCCATAACCTCGTTTTTGACCCTTCACTCTGTTTCCCCCATTCTGGTTCTCCTTTACTTTCCTCCTGTCTCTCACCCCACCCCCCGTTTCTTCACATTCCACAAAGTCTACTCTCTCCCTACCCCCCTCGTCCCCCTCCTCTCCATCTCCTACTCTCACCCACCTCCTTCCATAATCTCTCTCCATCTATACTACCTCCTCTTCCTCAATTTGTTCTCACCACCTATTTTCATCTAATTGTTCACTACCCGCATACCCGGCCAGAATTTTGACTCCTCCCTTTATTCGATATTGAGCTTACCTCCGTTTCTTGTTACTGTGTAAAATGTGCTTTCCTTGATTACCTATATTCATGTATACAGCTCCATTTCCCCATTTGATAGTAATTTGTTTTTAGCCGTACTTGTCTGAATGTTATGCTATTGAACAACCGTTTTATCCTTGTACTGTCTTTTTGCTCATTTAAAACGCTCTGATACCCCCGGGTCTAGCCAGCGCTATATAAAACCTTCAAAATAAATAAATAAGAAATATCAAGGCCAAGTTAAGGTCCTACTGTAGTATCACAAATGGCTTAGGAAAGAACATGTTCCAAACCTTTAATAACTCTCTTCACAACAGGTGATTTAAACAGGTATGGGTTGGCCCGTAAAAGTAGAAAGGCTGGGAGGGCTGACATGACCAGCTTTAACAGTGCCAAAGACAAGACCTTGCTGGGACAAAGATAAAGCAAACAAAAGGATGTATGACAGTTTTGCTTGTAAGGGGCCAGTCTTACCGGCCACACCAGATCACAAATTTGTCCCAGCGCCTAGCATAAATAGATTTTGAGGACGAGCGTCTGGCAGCAAGGATGACGTCCACTGCTTCAGCAAGCAGATCAAGTGCAATAATTTGCTGCATATCAATCTCCACCCATGTAGGTGTCGTTTGCACAGTTCAGGTGGGAGATACTGTCCAGTTGTTGTGACAGAAGATCGTTTGAAGTGGTTGCCTAATTGAGACAGATGCTCATGCCAAGAAAGTTCCAGGTACCACACTCTCCAGACCCAGTCCAGGTCCACCAGGATGAAATTGGCTCCGTCATTCTTAATCTTTTTCAGAACCAGAGTCAAGAGAGGCAGGGGCATGAATACACACAGGATTGAAGTGTTCCATTCCAGCTAAAATCCATCTCCCAACCAATGTTTTTGCAAGAACTTCAATTCACAAAACGTTTAATATTGCGAGTTCTTGATAGTGCCAAAAAGATCTAGCCAGGGTTATCACCACTAGTGGAAGATTCCCTGGGCCACCTCAGGATGTAGACGCAACTAGTGACTTATCAGATGCTCTCTGCTCGGCTCATTTACTCGGGCACTAAGGGACTATCATGCTGGGTTCAATTCCACATGGCGGTGGTACCGTCCGTTAGTACCTGTGTCAGCGTACCCTGATGGATGGCAGGAAGCCTTCAGAGCTACATGAATAGACTAAAAACCCAACAGACTGATATGGATTCATGCTTCTGTCGGTGATCAGTGTCTGATCTACACCCCTCTGCATCAACCGGCCAGCATGGGTGCATCCAACACCACCATCAGATCTGGGTGGAGAAGGGAGATGGGCCTGCCACTAGATAATTTTTGGTCAAACAGCTACCACTGCAGATTGTAAGCTAGCTCTTTCAAGATCTGGGTGATATCTGTAAGATTTCCTTGATGCTGGGCCCACTGGAACTTCAGATTCCATTGCACAGCATGGTTGTGCCACCTGGTGTATCTTACCACGAAAGAGGCAAGAAAGCCTTACAGCTGCTCTCACTGTGATCCACGGCTGAAACTTAAACAATTGAATCACAGATTGAATGTCCTGCACTTTCTGGCAGAGGGACTACACTATGTCCTAGACAGCTCTGCTGAAAAGAAGTCTGTATGAAAGGGTCAGGTGCGACAGCGGCTCGTTGATAGTGAACCTCTACGAAGGTGAGAAGTGACTACCGCTATCACGTTTGTGACCACCAAAGGGACGTTGGTGAAGCCTAATGGAAACACTGCAAACTGAAAATGCCTCTGACCTACCTTAAACCACAAATATTGTTGTAGGGACTGCAGGCCAGGTTTGTGAAAATATGCATCCTCAAGGACACCATCTAGTTGCCCGGGTCCAGGGCAGACAGGATCGGGGCCAATGTAAGTATTTTGAATTTGGCCTTCTGCAGTAAGGCATTCAGAGTTTACAGGTACACAAAAGGCCTGAGTCGTGTCCTTCTTCAGAACCATGAAATAGCAAGCGTAACAACTTTTTGCTGTTTCTCTCTCAATAGCAATCTTGGAGAGTGATGCCCACACCTGTTTGAGAATGTACAGGTATTCATCTGAAGTTTGTTTGATGTGGTGGTGCGGATGGGGAATATTTAGGGGTGCAAAAGAAAAAGGCAGGGCATATCCATGTTGACCAAGTTTTTAGACCCATTTGTTGTATGTAATTGAGCTCCACCTTGGGAAGAAACAGTGGATCCTGCCCCCCATTGGAGGGGTGTGTGCCACTAATGGTAAACTAAAATAGTTTGGTGACTGTTGGAGCAGGGGAAGAGGAGTCGGATGGCTGCAGTCTATGCCGACCTCTGTACTGTCGGCTCTTTTATGTTGGGTGGGGACATCGCTCTTTAGCACACTGAAATTCGTTTTGCAAGTAATCGGAAGACCATCAAGATTGGCAGAGTTTCGGATCTGCTTTGGAAGGCGTAGAAAGAAAGGAATTGACGTCAACGTGCAGAGGTGGCTTTTAGATGTACATCCGCTTTGTCACTTCTGGGATGGTGGAACTGCATGTTGCCATCCAACGGCACAAGGGAGCACAGCTGAAGAAAGGTTTATGGATCCAGTATGGCTTGTGGGGAGTATTCTAAGGAGAAGAATCTGCGATTTGAAGTATCCAGCAAAAAATAATTTCCATCAATATACACTGACATAAAACAAGACAGAGAAAGACATTAAAAAACGGAGGAAGTGAAAGATTGAAAAACAGTGAGAAAGAGTGAAAATAGGAATGGAAAAAAAATCTGCAAGACAGAGATAAAGGAAACAGGGAGTGTAGAATTGTGGATGAACGAGGCATGGGGTGAAATCAAGATTAGGCAGCCGTTGGTATTCAGCAGTCCCAACATTTGCCAGCACCCACAGCTGGCTCCAAAGAAAAACATTTGGCAACAGTATTTATTCTTATTACTAATTAAACACTGCAAGAATACGAGAGCATGTAACCTACCAGTGAAACCCCTTAAACAGATTGCGAAATTGTAGATGCTCGATAAAATTTGAAAAACTTTTCTCTTTGCAAAATAACCTTCGTCTTCGGTCATTCTAGCAGGTAAGTATACTTACCAATGGGCTTTCAGTCAGGACTACAGGGCTAGATGAAGTTTATGATTGCCTTATAAATTAATAATGAAACAACATAGTAATTTGACAAAGCATAATAAAACATGGAAACGTGTTTTACATGCTATTCTGTAGTTACTAATAGGTGAAAAACCATCAGACCATTACAACAGTGGTTAATTACTTGTTTTTTAGTTAACTACAAGCTACTGTGCCCTACCTCCAGATGCATCACAATTGCTCAACCACCAAACAATGCCAAAATTGATTGAGGCAGCAATCATCATGACCTCTCAGCAGAGTAACAGTGGCAGTAATCAGCAGGAATCGTCCACGTATTTTAGAGTAATCCCTTCATTAGCAACAATGGGGAGTTTACATCGGTTGATGAAGGAAGGTTTCACAGTTGAGCTAGGGCAAGGTGAGTGGCGAGTGGTTTTCGGAGGAGTAAACCCATTTTAATAAGTAAACCCCAGGTTAGGAGCCTTTCTTGTGAAGAATGGCATCAGATCATGTTGCCTCCGGAACCTCGATTGAGGGTAATCCCTTTGATATGGGTTCACAGTGTGAATGATTGAGTGATTTGTAAGTCACAGTTCTCATGTGCACTGCTCCATGTTACAAATTGAAAGAGTCACTCTCAGAAACTGAGGATATCTAGGTAATGATACCAGCCTTTAAATTTACAAGTATGATCAGCTAGTGGTTTAAAAAGGAAAAAAAATTTACCTGGAGAAGATGAATGCAGAGTAGCTCCCACCCGCATCCAAATGGCCTTAACCAGTGTAAATCTAAACTGATACATCATTGTAGAGGAAGAGACAGACCTGATCAGAATGCAGAGCCTTCCAGTGCAGCTGCTTTTAATAATGAGATCAATGTAGTAAAAGGAATCATACTAGCCAATAATATGGAGAATACGATTGTTACAATCATTGGATATGTTATTATTATTGCGTACCTGCCAAAAAGTTTTAAAAAACTGGATCCGTGAACGAACACCGGAAAGCTACACAGCCCACAAGAACGCCACAAGCAGACACCACCACCTCATCAGATCCACCAAAAGGATCTCCTTCAAAGACCGCCTAGACAACAACACACACAACAGCAAAGAGCTCTTCAACATCGTGAAGGAACTCTCCAACCCCAGCTCCAACACCAACGACATCCGACCGTCACAAGACCTATGCGACTCGCCGGCCACCTTCTTCCATCGTAAGATCGCAGACATCCACGACAGCTTCAACACCGTCACCACCCGGGCAACCGCTGAGACCCCCTCTCCCATGACCACCTCCCGCACCAACTGTCTGCTCGCCTGGACCAACATCAAAGACGACGACACCATCAAGATCATGAACACCGTCCACTCGGCTTCCCGGAAGACCCCTGCCCACACCACATCTTCAACAAAGCCAGCAGCACCATCGCACCCCATCTCCGGAAAACCATCAACATCTCCTTCGAGACAGATACATTCCCGGAGAGCTGAAAGCACGCAGAGACCAACGCCTCAAGAAACCCAAGAACTTCCGACCCATCTTCCTGCTCCCGTTCCCGGCGAAGGTCATCGAAAAGGCCGTCAACAAACAGTCCGAGTTCTGCAGCAACCACAGCACCGAGACTGCCCTCATCCATCGCCGCCACCGACCACATCAGGACCCTGCTTGACAACGGAGAAACCGCGGCCCTCATCCTCTTGGACCTGTCATCCCCCTACAACACGGTCTGCCACCGCACACTACGAAAACGCCTTCAAGACACCGGAATCCAAGAGAAGGCCCTGGACTGGACCACCTCCTTCCTCTCCGGCAGAACACAGATCGTCCACCTCCCCCTCCTTCCGCTCCAAAGCCACCAAGATCATTTGCGGCGTACCCCAAGGCTCATCCCTCAGCCCAACGTTGTTCAACGTCTACATGGCACCGCTCGCCCAAGTTTGCACGACCTTAACATCATCTCCTACGCCGACGGCACCCAGCTGATCCTCTTCCTCACCAAAGACCCACACACCGCCAAATCCAACCTCCAAGAAGGAATGAAGGCTGTCACCAACTGGATGAGAAACAGCCGACTGAAGATGTACTCGGACAAGATGGAGGTCCTCATCATCTGATCCACCCTGTCGGCCTGGGACGACTCCTGGTGGTCGACTGCACAAGGAGCACCGCCTATACCCACCGACCACGCACGCAACCTAGGGGTCATCCTCAACTCCACCCTTTCCATGACGAAGCAGGTCAACACCGTCTCCTCCTCCTGCTTCAACACCCACTGCATGCTTCGCAGGATCTTTAAGTGGATCCCCACAGAAACTAGAAGGATGGTCAACGAGCACCTCGTCAGCAGTAGACTAGACTACGGCAACGCACTGTACGCAGGGGCACCGGCCAAACTCCTGAAACGGCTCCAACGCATCCAGAACGCCTGCGCACGCCTGATCCTCGACATTCCTTGCCGCAGCCACATCACACCCCACCTAAGAGACCTGCACTGGCTCCCCATCAACAAGAAGATAACCTTCAAGCTCCTCACCCACGCACAAAAGGCTCTCCACAACACCAGACCAGCATACCTCAACAGCCGACTCAGTCTCTACACCCGCACCCGCCAGCTCCGCAAACCACGCCTTCGCCACCGTTCCCCGCATCCGAAGAGTGACCGCCGGCGGCAGATCATTCTCCCACCTCGCCGCCAAGAATGGAACACCCTCCCCATCCTCCTGCGGCAGACCGAAGACCTCCCAACCTTCAGGAGACTCCTCAAGACCTGGCTCTTCGAACAGTAGCAGCGCCCCCCCAGCGCCTTGAGACCCTCACGGGTATGTAGTGCACTTTATAAATGCTATGATTGATTGATTGATTGACAACAGGCAAACAACTAAACCATAGTGACCAAGGCATTGGCGTGTACCATGTCTGACTGTTTTCAGGCAAACAATCCTTCTAGTTCGAGCCCTAAAGAGGGACCCTCACTCCGCCCCAAAGGCATGACTTTTTATGTATCTACAATTCTCAGAAAAAAAGAATATTGTGAAATCACTCCTGAGGTAGAAGACTTCTATATTTTGTATCCTTAAGTCAAAGGTATGCCCGTGTGTTCTGAGTTGAAGACTTTATAGTACACAGTGATGCTTTTTTCTTTTAAAGTAACTTCTGACCTTTAGGCCGCGTTGGAAGGTAGAGATGGAGAGGAGAGCCAGATCCTGCTGTTCCTCTGCATATCGGACTAGGTAGACATACACAAGCTTCTTCACCTGCAGGAAGAAATGGGAAATCGATCATAGAACCAACTTTTCATTCCTTCAATTGGCTGCCTGCAAGAGTCCTACCCGGGCAGCTGTCGATATTCAAAAATAGAATTTCAGAATACTGAACCAATCAACTCAGCCAGGATTGACAATAATTATTTACTGGCAAATGTGGCTGAACTGCCCGATATACTGATCCTTTATGTATGTGTCAATTTATGAAAAGCTTTAAATTGCATATTTGTAGCTTTTTGCAGCAGAATCAAAATAAAATTTTACGTCATGCAACTTAAAATACATACACAAAACTATAGCACAAATGTGTCAGGGGGTGTAACATCACACAGGCTATGGTAAGCACAAATAAAAACTCAAACATTTATGCTCTGAATACTGAGAAGGTGAGTACTTGGGCCAGGTCTTCAGCTTGTAAGGGTCTGTTACATGTTTTTTTCCTAATCATAATCAATCGCAGAGCACTATTGAACCAAACCTCAGTTTTCCCAGACAAATCTTTTTTCGCAAAAGGCCAGTAATAATCAGCCATTGTTCAAACAATGGGTGCACAAAGGTTGGCACTTGCCCCATGCCTCTTGCCAACCAGGAGTCATATAGTGGCACAATACAATGGTCGAAGTACAAAGTATAAGACTTGTGTAAGTGCAGTTGTCCAAGAGATGTGGTATGGTGAATTGATTGTGGACTACTGAACGTGGTAACGTGTGTTCATGTCCTGGCATTTCCCCTTAATTTAACTGTGTTAGTCATGACTTTGTCGATCTGTGCTTTACTACCCCAAGCCCATTCCCCGACAATGGTAGTCATCAGAAACATTGACGTCCCACTATTAAGGCTAGCCTATACTGAATATTTAAATGTATCAGGCATACATGATTCAAGAAGACAGACAAGACAAGCGTCCACCTTGCAAACCAGGCTTTCTGAAAGGCCTTCAAGGAAGGAAGGTGTGGGAGTAAGACCCCAATACAGTAACAATTATTTAAGCCAAGCTATCTTTAGCACATCCCACCTGGGAGTTCACTCCCAACACAGACTGGAAGAAGCCAACGTCAACATGTGAATTTTAAAATTAGCTAATGGAGAGTCCTTCTCATCTACCATATCAGTTCTTCTCCTCAATCTCTCAGTGGCGTTAGACAATGCACGTCACTATGCAGCACTTAACAGAACAGGATCTATTATGGGTGCATCAGATGCCGTCCTCACGTGATTTGGGTAATTCTTTAGTGATCACACTCAGGAGGTTAAATCAGTACCTCTTTTCTGACTGCAGGTTCCCAGTCTCAACACAGTTTTCCTTTCACATTTACCCTCCAGCATCAAACCTGGCCACTGCTAGGCCCGCAACATCCGAAATGATGTTTAGGTAACAGGTTCTCAGACCATGTTCAACGAGTAACTTGTGTTTTCAACACCCTGCACGGCAGACTGGGCTGAGTGGCTTGCAACCTGAATGGCTCGAAAACTGGAGCCGCTGCCTTATATACAGATCCTTCTAAAAATCACGAGCACCTGTGCAGCCTCACTTTTTCTTCAACCACGCCACTGCCTTCTCCCATGCTCTCCCGCGTTGTCAAAAACGTAAAGCTTCTGTGGAAGATTTCCAAAGGGAGTTTGCAGTCAAAAAAGCTAATTTAATTTATTGACAGAGCTGCACAGTGGTGTTTTATCAACTCTAAGATGGACTATGTTAGATCCCTGTAAACTGACATCTCAGAATATAAACCCGACAGACTCACAAAAATAAAATACATGGCAGCTTGGCTGGTGCTGGGACTTACAAAAGCCCACATCAGCGATGCCCTGCACAACCTTTCCATTGATAGCTGGAGTCTGTCAATCTCCAGTTCCTGGATCTGCTTGCCATTCAAACACACTGGAAACAAGCACAGACACCTCACATTAGAAGCGAAAAAACACTGGAACAGTTTACTCATACACATCCATGGAGCCTGCTTCTTCATGGCCTTTGGAAACAGACTTACAGCCTTCTTATTCATGTCCCACTGATCTATCAACCCACATCCCTTGCATATATCATCCACGGGTCGAGATGTCTGCCTTGCCGCGTGCTTCAAATGTAGTGAATAAAAAATTAAAAAAACAATAAATGTATATTGGCAATCTGATAAAGCAGTGTACTTTTGTTTAAAGTCATGCGTCGATAAACAAGGTGTGAGTAGTAAATATATTATCTTTTCTATAGTAAGAGGTGTGGTTTGTTTTCTTATTCACAGTCTGCTCAACCTGGCTTTTGTGCGTATGTATTACGAACTGTCAACACGGAACCAAAGCTGACAGTTTATTTACACAAATTAATTATGCCTGAATCAACACAACTTGCAGCATTTTGGTAAGCCCCACCCTGAGATGTACAGCTAAGCAGAATGTCGTAGGCAGATGGCTGGCAGATCAAAAAGGGGCTATTCCACCCACCAAGCGATACTAGCAGAAAAGTGCACAATACTTTGTCTCAGTGTAGGATTCTGAGATTATTTTAACCTAGTGCATAATTAGAACAAATTCTAATTAAAATACTGAGAGTGACAGGCATTCTTCCAGAAGAAGCATCAGCTTGACATCTTCCTACCAGGAAACTGTCAGACAGCTGTGCTTTGGCAAAAAGAAGGCTAAAGAGGACAACAATTCTCTAGGAGTTTATCAACGAAACACATGTTAAAAATAGTAAGTGTGTTGATTTTCATGAAAATCCTATTGTTTTTACACTTTCTTTATATTAATTCTGCACATTTTCTGTAGCAAAAAAGCTCAAGCTGGATATTGTAGGACATTTAGAGAGGAACACAGAGTTTTTAACAATAACATTTCACAGAATTTAGTTTTGTTTAGTTCATCTATTGCATCTTGGAGAAAAATTAAAAGCCAAAAAGCCTAAAATATTTACCAAAATTGAAAGAACATTTGTGTGTTTGAATGAACTATAAAAACATTGCACATTCTGAAGAGCAAGGGCAATCTATTACTGTTCCCACTCAGAGCTTCTAATGATACACTATCACTTGTGTAGCTTCCAAATGAGCAGATTGAAGATTTGGAATGAATTTGAAAGAGTTCTGATTACATTTTTCTTGAGAGTGGCATGCTGGACCATTTGAACGCTTGGACATGTCCCCATAGTGAAGTCTGATAGGTGAGAAGACAATGCCAACTGCAATTTTAACATTTAAAGTGCCAAACATTTGCCACTTGTTGGTGATCCCAGCATCTGTTAGGTGTAGCAAAGAGGACAAGCTGAGGTTCTGTTCAAGAAGAGTATTCAAGATTGACCATTCACTTGATACATCATGTCCTCTCGCTTGCAATCTATAACAGCATGCAGTCATTGTTTCAAGATGTGGGCAAGTAGCTGTGTAAAAATCCATGTCCAATGAAATTCAAATGTTGGGGTTCCTTGGACATATCATCTTATCACAAGATTTGCAGCCAAAGACCAGAAGAATAGAGAAGGTAGGACTATTGTGGTATGCGGAATTCCCTATATAGTCTATGCACAATGACATCTACACATTATGGTGGTTTTAAACTGATTTTGAAAAAGGTGTTCAAGTCACACAGTGCTCATGACAATCTGTAATTTCGGGGTCATTCCTGCTTGATCTTGAGCAATACTCTTACATTTCCTATATTGTTTCAGATGTGTGCTGGGTGTCCCATGAAGCTTGCATAAAGATTGTGACGAGTGGTCGGACAACTAATGCACTGGTTCTTTCACTCTGGCTGCAATGAGGAGGAACAACAGCATGGAACACCCCCACTTACCTCTATATTCTTACAGGCAACATTTTTCACTACAGCCGGAAAGAGATCGGAGGCATTTTTCCCTCTGGCGATCATCTAAGAACAAGAAGGGAGCGAATAAGTACTGATGAAAACCCACATTATGTATACCTTGCCCCACTCGCCCACACATCATCAGACCCAAATGAGATAGGATGTGTTTTTGGGAGGTTCATTTGGTGGTTCAAAATGTAGATGGGTAAAAATATAATGCCAATCAGTAATAGTTTGATGCCTTGAAGTAGGTGTGCTATTAGGGGGAATTACAGAGTTAAAAAACATTAAAATGCTTGCAATTTCTTAAAATATGCCTCCACGTGAATAAGAATTCAACTGATCATTTCACTGCATACATTTCTCAGTGGTTTTATACATTTTTCCAAAAGCTTTAACTTTAGCGATGCAGTAGTCACGTTGAGTGCACAATTTTATGCCATTTATAACCTGGCTGTGGATTTCTGCGGTTGGTAGTAACTGGATGATGTGTACGGCTTAAATCTTGCCTGAGCTATTGTGGCCATCTGATTCTTCTCTAATAAATGCATAAATCTTATGTACTTAATTGAAGTATTTGGTTGTAAGACATTCCATGGGGGTTTTACGTAGTGCCCTGAGCATTACAAGCGTTTTAAGATATTGATTTCGGAGCCCACTACGGCTATATGTGTTTAGTAGGCTAGACTAGTTCAAATTTATCCAGGACCAATAGTTCATCCTATGTTGTGGGGGATCCTTGTTCACTCCTTGAGAACAACAGGATACTGGGGTGCCCTGTTAGCTCTGTGAGGACCACAGGGTGTGGAAAGCTCACTGTGAGGACCTCAATATGCTGTTGGCTTACAACTAACAGCGTACAGAGCCTAGGATGTTTGGGACTATTCACATCCAGTAAGATGCTCAGTCCACCATTTACTATTAAAGGGACCCAGGGAGCAAAGACCTAACCACTTGCACTGTCGCCCTAGTATACTAATGGGCACACCACTCACCTATGTGCTCACCATCGATTAGGATCTGCAGCTTACTCTATAACAAAATACTTCTGGCCCTTACCCTGGGAGAAGCTCACAATGCTCAGGTACCAAATGACACCCTAAGGCTTTAGAATAACGAGGGTCCACTGCTTACTCTTTACACTTTGAGTTCACGATTCTTAGGACCCATCGCTCGCCTCATAAGTAGCTGAAGATGATTTCTTAAAGACCCCTGCTTGCTGTACTAGGATCTTCAGGCCCCACTGATCTGCCAGGGATGGCCCTTTAAAGGTATGGAACTGCTGTGCAAACTATTATGTGCTTAGTATTTAACTGCTCACCCAGTGTAGATCCTCAAAAGTGGGGGCTCACCGCTCATCCTGTGTTTATTTTAGAGAATAAAGTAAACCCACCGCAGGACACTCTAGGACGTGGATAACCCACCTTTCTTGATGGGAGAAATCTAGTTGCCAAACTACTGACCTTTCACTCAGTGGCAGCTTTAGAGTGCTGAGGGCCTACCTCTCATCGAATGAGGAGGAAAGGAAACGGGTGGCCCACCGCTAAACATCAGAGCAACACAATTAGTAGCAGGGGTCATTGTTTACTGCCTGAGGCCCAAAGTAGCTAATGTCCAACTGTTCACCTTGGGATGATCCCAGTACCTACTGTTCACCAGGTGAGTACCAGAGGATGCTGAAGGCCCATCACATGCATGGTGAGCAATTGAGCGCTCAGCATTGTGGTGTCATTGAGTAAAGATGTCAGGGTTGCACCGAGGCATGCTGGTGGCCCAGTGCTCACCTCATGTTGCCCGTATGATGCTGTAGTCTCAACCCTCGCCCGAGGATGCCACTATATAGATGTCTTATTGCTCATGCCTTGAAGACTGTAGCATACCCTGGTTTCTCCACTTGTTCCTTACACTGCGACTCCACAAAGCTGGATTATGCCTGTTAATGCTATCTGTAGCCCAGAATTGGAACAGCCCATTGCTTGATTTGTCTGAGAGCTGAAGATTTAATCTTCATGCTGAAAGGACCTTAGGAAACCAAGGTTTCATTATATACTCCTTGAGCACCTAATAATGCTGAGGGCTTAACTCACATTGTGAGACTTAAAGTGGTGTGAAGCTCAGTGCTCACTATAGTAACCTCAGGATGCCAAGGACCACCAAACACGTTCAGCGTGCTAAGGACTCACAGCTCACTTTGTGAGGACCTCAAGATGCTGAGGGCTCACGCGCCCTCTATGAGGACCATGGGAGTGCTGAGAGCTCGTAGCTTATCTTGTGAGGACCTTCGAATGCCATGTCTAATTTCTGAACCCACATGAACTGAGCTTGTGTTATGGCTAACGCTTATGTCAAATACCATATTCTAGTTTCCTGTTTACTTTTTCAAGCCATTTTAAGCTAGATTTGTAATTCAAGTGACTCTCTTGGGGTGAACAAAGAAGGCAAAGTATAGAAGGTACTGGGGTTATTAAACAAATGCGCAGGCCTGAAACATGGTGTTGAACTGCTCCCGATGATACTGGGTTCCTCTGGTAATATTAGTTATGAAAAGGAACTAGAGAGGAGAGAGAGGTGAGCACAGAAAGCAAATTACCTCAACAATCCTCTTCATGGCCTCCAGCTTCAGAGAGTCTTTGCTGCTGTCCAGCATCTCCTTCAGATCATCGTGCCTGAAAAAAGGAAAATAGGCGTTTCAAAAGAGTTACAGATCGGTAAAAAGGAGGGAACGCTTGGGGAGCATTGGGATGAAGGGGGTTACACACTGACCGGACAGGAAAAGGTCAGTCACACTTCTGCAACAGCAGCTACTCAGACGCGCGTGTGACTGGCTCAGCCCCAGCCCAGCTCGCTTTTCAGTGCCCGAGTCAGCTACGGACATGGACATCCCCCAAACTGCTTTGAAATTGAAGCCCGTCTTGAATTGGCCAGCGTTTCGGCCATATTGACTATGTTCATGTGACATTTAAAGAGCCTTAAATGCCACATCTGTTTTGATTAACTAAAGTGGCAAAGAGGAAAATCGATTTTGTGAGGCGTTTTTACTGAGTAGGAGGGCGAGACTTCCAAGAGAGTCCGTCGTCTCTGCCCATGCCGCCTGGATGTGCTGGAGTTTTTATCTGAAACCGCATCCTTCTGGTTAAACAACAGATATATAATTTGTCATACACACTGCCCGACCAGCACCACTCTGTGTACAGGTTAAAACTGACTTTATTGTATTTGCATTTAAATAGCGTATACTACGCCTGATAAAGTGTCAAAGCGCTTTATGCCGTGCAGAACGCTATTAATGGTTAATTTAGTGGTTATTGGTAGTGGGGTGAAACTTGTGCTCTGGAAGGATTGCACATAATTTCTTTGTTGTAGATTGAATGAACATTGCAAAAAACAGCAGCTAGGCATGGTCACTGTTTGTGGGCATGCGAGACTTAGCAATTTAGTGGCTTGATTTTAACGTGAAATGAGAATACGATACAGGCTGTATCCGGCCTGTCAGAAACCAATGATTTAATTTAACACTTAACCAGAAATCTTAATATCTAGAAGATTTTAAGGGAATGGTGAAGTCGATGGCATGAAATGCAGCTGATAGGTCTAAGCATAGCAAAACCTACGCCATTCACCAATCTGAGTAAATCCTCCAGCATTGTAGGCACGTGTGTGCGTGTGTGTGTGTGTGTGTGTGTGTGTGTGCGTGCGTGCGCGCGCGCGCGCGCCTGGAAAGGATCAAGCAAACTGTATTATCAAACTCTGCTCGTTTTTAGTTCTCTCTGTTGAAAAGACACAGCTGCAGACTGTGCAGGCACCTTCCTCTTGGAAACTGGGCTAAGACCGTTCACTTATTTTAAGTTCTCACTTGCACTCATTACAAGGGGTGAAGGGGCTTTAATAGGTGACAAATAGGTGAAAGTCAAGTCACCTCGGGCCAGCTCATTGATCCACTTCCTGACACCAAGATTCCAGTTTTGAGTGGTTTGCTCCCTGATCCCTCCAATCGGGCCTTTAAGCATAGCCTTCTTTAGGGCCTCAATTTCCACAACACACATACAACCACGACACCGAAGAAGTAAAATACATATCTGCCCATCCCCTCACTCCCGCCCCTACAGTTCAACCCCCGCCCCTACAGTTCAACCCACCAGTCTGTCTACAGCGCTGGGACGCCTTTGGGTAGCCATCGCGCTTTACAAATCTTCATTCCATTCCATTCCATTCCATTCCACATTCATGAGTCCCCAAGCAGCGGTGCAAGCGAACAAAACACCAAAGGGGACCATATCCAGGTTAGAAATTCAGGTGTCTCCAACAGAAATAGTACAACATAAAATACATTGTGCATGAAACAATTTATTGGAGTAATGAACCACTGTAAAACATGGTCACTGGATGTAGGCAAAATAGTTTTGTGTTTCCCCAGAGATTGCAGCCATACATAGTTCCCAACCACAGGGAATCACGGTTTGACACATTTCCTACCCTTACTAAATGCTCCTTTCTGACCACCTATGTCCCTAAGGGAGATTTCTTATCCAGGACCCTCTCATCTACTGGCCGCTTTCAGGGCATACAGATTTTGTACAATATTGCCCAGGACTACAAAGGCCAGCCAGCCATGTACACTGTTCACATATCTATTCCTACACCTCCCTGTTCATTGGCTCTGTCCAGCCTCCTTACAGCAAACCAGAGTACAAAGCGTTCCCCTGAGTCTCCCAAGTAAAATGATACCTCACTTGTGTGGATGGGGCAAGGATCTGTGACTGGGTAGAGCCGAAAACATAGGGATTAAGGGTATAGCACAGAGAATTCTAAGCGCTACATAACAAAAGAAAATGTTTTGTAGCCAATTCTGCATTGGACACCCACACAAGTAAGGTATCATTTTACTTGGAACACTATGGAGAACGCTATGGTGTAGGACATTTGTGCCGGCTTGGTGATTCCACACAAAAATATGTGGCAAATTTGCTTTTTTCAGCTAAATTTGAGGTTTGCAGGGTATTCTGGGTAGGAAAAAGTTGAGGGATCCACGCAAGCCATACCTCATTAGACTCCCCGGGTGTCTAGTTTTCAGAAATGTTTGGGTTTGGTAGTTTCCCAAGATGGCCGCCGATCCCAGGGCAAAACCCCAAGGTGCTCCCCCCCAACCCCCCAAAACCAGGTAGTTTTGTTATAGGTAATTTTGAAGTCTCCACAGTACGATTTGGGCCATTTCCTGTTGCCTACCCACACAAGTGAGGTCGCGGGTCCTAGTCCCACCCATGCAAGTGAGGTATCATTTTTACCGCTGAGTGGGAGGGAATTTGTGGATCCACGCAGATTTCAGAACTTTCCCACACAGAAATTTGAGAAAAAATGGATTTTTTTTTGTTGCTAAATTTGAAGTTTGCAGGGGATTTTGGGTAGGAGAATGCAAGCCATACCTCGCTGGACTCCCCCGGGTGTCTAGTTTTCAGAAATGTGTGGGTTTGGTAGGTTTCCCTTGATGGCCGCCGAGCCACGGGCCAAAAACAAATAGGACCCCCCCATGCAAACTATCTAAAAGAAAGGTACCCTATTAATAAATAATACTATTTATTTATTAATAGGGTAGGAACACCCGTTAGTGTAGATAGTTCCATATGGTCCTGATGAAATGCTCAGTAATTCTTTGTACGCAGTAGCATGAAACATGTCGACCACCACCATATAGAGTAGGTCTCTGCTTCCTCGGACCCTTAAGCCTGTGAAGCAACCACTCTCTCTGTTTTTAGTGAGGTGGGTTACCACTTTATTGAAAACCTGACCTCTTTTAAACCACATACACACATCTACACCTCTCACTATTGTTCTCTAGTGCCCTCACACCCACAGCACCATACGGCAGGAACAGAAGATCCCCGCCAAAGAGCCCCTTTATGGGTGCCCGTCGGGTATTGCACCGCCGACCCGAAGAGGGGCAAGGCCATATGATGAAGCATGACACCTAGCTTGCTGGGTGTGTGAGGTTTCTAGTTCCGAATAGGAGGATTTCCC
This sequence comes from Lissotriton helveticus, assembly GCF_964261635.1. Taxonomy (NCBI): domain Eukaryota; kingdom Metazoa; phylum Chordata; class Amphibia; order Caudata; family Salamandridae; genus Lissotriton; species Lissotriton helveticus. Next base: position 176,772,465 of record NC_136062.1, on the reverse strand, counting down.
TCCTATGTGCCTTCACTCACTCACGTTTTCAACTGTCACATGAATCTCCCACCTACGGGAACTGTGTACCTTTCTTTTTGATACTCTGTTACAAGGGCATGTACACTAGACCCCGTTAACAAAGCACTCCTTGTTCCCCCTCTTTGCTTTAAATATATAAACCCCCTTGCAAAACCAGGTTGGTTTGCACTAGGCAATTTTGATGTCGCCTCAATAGGTTTTGGGCCCTTGCCTGTCGCGGGTACTTGACCCACCCACGCAAGTGAGGTACCATTTTTCTCGGAAGACTTTGGGGAATGCAGAGAGGGTGGACTTTTGTGGACCCACACAGACTCCAGAACTTTACACCACAGAAATGTGTGGAAAATGTGTTTTTTTTTTTACATTTTGAGGTTTGCAAGTGATTCGGGTAACAGAGCGAGAGCCAGTCAAGTCACCCCATCCTGGATTCCCCTGGATGTCTAGTTTTCAAAAAGATATAGGTTTGCTAGGTTTCCCTAGGTGCTGGCAATGCTAGAATTCAAAAACTACAGCTAGGCACTTTGCAAAAAAAGGGTCAGTTTTCACTGTGAAAATGTGGTGTGTGCACGTTGCGTTTTGGGCTGTTTCCTGTAGCGGGCACTAGGCCTACCCACACAAGTGAGGTACCATTTTTTTGGAAGACTTTGAGGAATGCGAGGTGGGTGGAATTTTGTGCATCCATGCAGATTCCAGAACTTTCCACCACAGAAATGTGAGGAAAATGTGTTTTTTTGAAAAATTTTGAGGTTTGCAAGAAATTCTGGGTAACAGAACCTGGTGAGAGCCAGGCAAGTCACCCCATCCTAGATTCCCCTGGGTGACTAGTTTTAAAAAATGTATAGGTTTGCTAGGTTTCCCAAGGTGCCGGCAGAGTTAGGGTTCAAAAACTACATCTAGGCACTTTGCAAAAAAAAGGTCAGTTTTCACTGTAAAAATAAAGTGTGTCCACGTTGCGTTGTGCGCCGTTTCCTGTTGTGGGCACTACGCCTACCCACACAAGTGAGGTACCATTTTTCTCGGAAGACTTTGAGGAATGCGAGGTGGGTGGAATTTTGTGGATCCATGCAGATTCCAGAACTTTCCACCACAGAAATTTGAGGAAAATGTGTTTTTTTGACAAATGTTGAGGTTTGCAAGAAATTCTGGGTAACAGAACCTGGTGAGAGCCAGGCAAGTCACCCCATCCTAGACTCCCCTGGGTGACTAGCTTTCAAGAATGTATAGGTTTGCTAGGTTTCCCAAGGTGCAGACAGAGTTAGGGTTCAAAAACTACAGCTAGGCACTTTGCAAAAAAAGGGTCAGTTTTCATTGTAAAAATAAAATGTGTCCACATTGCGTTTTGCGCAGTTTCCTGTCGTGGGCACTAGGCCTACCCACACAAGTGAGGTACCATTTTTATCGGGAGGGCTTAGGGTAACACAGAATGGTAGAGCATCTGTTATTACCTATTGACTTTCGATGTATTTCTGCATTCCAAATTAAAGACAATGTGTAAAAAAAGAAGTCATTTTGAAAAATGACCTATGATTCTCATGCTAGTATGGGTACTCCCAATTCCAGAAATGTGCAAATATCTACTATTTCTAAATTCTCTATTTTGTTCCAATTTCAGAAATACATAGATGTCTTTCATACTGATTTTTCCATGTATACATTTTCCCAAATTAATTGCTACATACCCAGTACATAATAAAAAACCATTGCAAGACGGTGCCCAGTTACTGGCTCTGGGTTCGTCGAGTTCTTGATGAACCTACAAGTCCTATATAGCCCTACAACCAGAAAAGTCCAGCGGATGTAACAGTATATTGCTTTCAAACAGCTGTCAGAATTAGAAGAAGTTACAGGTGAAAACGTGACACAAATGGCAGTTTTATCAACTAATTTTCCATTTTTCTTATATTCAACTGTTAGGTTCTATAAAGAAACCTTTAAGGATCTACACAAATGACCCCTTGCTGAATTCAGAATTGTGTCTACCTTTCTAAAATGTATAGCTTTCCAGGATCCATTATTGCTTTCAAACCCATTTCTACCATTAACTGGCCTGGAAGGAGGTTGAAAGCACAAAAAATAGCAAAAATAGGCTATGTCCCGGAAAAATGCCAAAAACTGTGTAAAACATTTTGGTTTTCTGACAATAGTCTGCTTGTCCCTGAAAGCTGGGAAGATGGTGATTTCAGCACCACGACCCCTTTGTTGATACCATTTGCAGGGAAAAAAGAGACACTTTCAACTGTAGACCTTTTTCCAAATTTTCCCCCCAAAACTAAAATGTAGTTGTATTTTGGGTAATTTCTGGGTCCCCTCCATGGAAATCACAAACCCTAGGTACCTTTAGAATCCCCATGATTTTGGAAGAAAAGGACGCACATTTGGCGTGGATACCTTATGTGGTCAAAAAGTTACAGGGGCCAAAGCGCGCACTACCCCAAATAGCCAATAAAAGGCCTAGCACAGGGTGGGAAAAAGACTAGCAACGAAGGGGTTAAAAGCAATTAATATGTGTTATCACATGTTCAAATGCAGGAATTTTAAATTGCACTGGTATAAAGTGATTAACTATATTATACACTACGTAAATTATTTAAATGAGAGAGTCTTAAGCCCTATATGTAAACCTAGATGTGAACCTGTTGATGATATAGACGTTTGTTGACTGTTCACATATTGCAACGTTCCAGGCTAATATTACTAGAATACATTTTATTCTCCTTGGAAAAATCCCTAATTTTTATTACATGCTCATCATGCTAGGTACTGATACTAACATACTGAGTACTCATGTTATATTTGTGGCAATAACTATTGCATGACTTGTATAGCACAAGAATGGATCGGAAATGTGCCTCCTACGCTTAAGAATTGGCAGGGTTAGCTATTGCATTATTTTGGACTACAAGCTGCCATCTTTCATGCTAAAGACACATTGAAAATAGGCAATTCTACATAACCCGAGGCTCATTCATTTTTTAGTGTTGAATTAACATGAATTCTCAAACGTGCATAAGCAATTAATGTTTTGTTATTTGCTTTAGGATTATCTTCATTTTATGTGGAAGAATGTGTACTGTCTTTTATCTGTTCACAAAATAAATGTAAAAAAACTTTTGCGCCACTGGAAAACACATGACAAATAATAATAACACTCCTGGTGGGCGTGGGTCGTCTACACTTGATGCTGCAACAACCAACTGTTGGACAATCCAAGCCTATTTTTCTTTTGTGAGACAAGTTTGATATTTCGTTTCAACCGCATTGAAGACTGACAGCTTATCCATTACTCAAAAATGTACTCTCCCTTCAATTACTTTTTCTCTACTCCCTTTTTCTCCTATCTTCTTATACCTTTAATATAAAGGAAAAAGCAGAAACTAATGTTCATAAAAATTGCTGCCTAATTTCACGATTTTAATATTTTTCTTTCATCCATTAAAATGATTTGAACATAAAAATACGGTGGAGATGCAGTATTGAAATGTTTTTTTTACGGACTCACAATCATAACATCTTTCGGGCAAGCTAGTTTAATCTGATTTCCCCCACATACATACGATTTGATTAGCCTATTTAAAAAAATTGATGTTTTAACATACTCTTGTGATTCTCTTAAGGGGAGGTTGGGGGGCAGCCAACCACCGGGAGGTCTGCTCCCCCCCCCACATACCCCATGGCAGATTGGGAGGGTGGTGCCACTTTGTTTTGGGCTACATATGTAGTCCAATGTAGACCAATTCATTTCTTAAGGGGTCATTTTGGGCTCCCTGCCACTATTTTAGGTACAGGTTATAAGTGGTGGCTTGTGGCAGAGAAGCTTTGAGATAGTGTTCCCCCTCCCTTATTTTCTTTTATCAGGGCTACAATGTTGGGACAGGTGCGCAGGGCTTATTTGTGTATGTTGTCACTTGGAACAGGTGTTCTGCCGGGGCATGGAAAGTTTCCCACGAGTTGGCAGAAGTTTGGCTGCCTTTGCTAGTTGGTGAACCATGTGCAAGGGGAGGGTAGGCAGGCATTTCAAGGTTCAGTTTAGGACATTTGGTTACTTACGGGTTCATACAGGCAGTTTAGGATGTAAGGGTAACAGAAAGTTGGTAATGTTGAAATGCACTACATTTAAAGAAGTTAGCTACAGGGCGAGTATGTGGGGGGATCCGTAGGGGTGGAGACATTGATTAGTACACTTCATGTATAGTAAGGTTATAGTTTTGTAAGGCGGTTTGCCAGGGTAATTTTATTATGTGCACCTGTTCCAATAAAGTGGCCTTTTTCACACAATTTATGTAGTCAGTTGTATGTGCTGCATGCACCCCTCCCTCTCAAACCGGAAAGATTAAGCATTTATGAGGAATTAGACGCTGCCAACAAGTGCAGATATGATGAAACCTTTTAGCTATGACATTATCATGAGTAATATGGTGTTACTGCCTCTTGGGATTCTAAGGCTGGGAAGAGGTGTGATTTCCATGAATTTCTACGGCTACTGATGTTGACAAATGCACGATGCAACATTGAAGTCAAGCATTAGGCCAAGCACATTATGAGAAGCTTACTCAAATGTAACGGCCTATCGAGACAGGCAATGTGGCATGTGGTACTACTTACTACTTCCTATGTAGAGGTAGAGATTAGCAATATGTGCCTCATCTTTGTAGAATCAGAGGGCATTAACAAGTGTACTTCAATGTCTAAGGTGGCACAGGAATTGACAGTCAGTAACTTTCATTGCAGTTAAAGTAGTTGCAGAGGCTGGCAGTAAGTTACATAATCGTGACATCGAAGTACAAGTATGAATTGGCAATAAGCATGCCTATATTGAAATCAAAGGGGGGGGTGTAAAAACGGATATTAAAGCCTTAAGGTCCCAGGTACTTGCACAGTAAACACTGTGACCTCATCCTCATATTACACTAATTGCCACCACTGACCTCTCTCTTTCTAGTCTCGAAATCTAAAACATTCCTACCAGTTTATTACTGCCATAAAATAAATAAACTGAATGTTACCACAGTAGCCCACAAATTAGATTCATAAAAATTGCATGACAATCCCTGCAAAATAACGAAATTCTAATGAAGTTGGCTAAGTATAGCTGTAATCAGACGGACGATCTGGGTAAAGGCTTTTTCAAGAAGATTAGAAGTGCTGGAAAGGATGTCCTCCAGTAGTAATGCCAGTGTGTGTGGTACCATATACCGTCGCATTCTGGGAATATTTTTTTTAAAAATGTTTTTGAATTTATTTGGAAGACCGGCGACTCCTATTATGCTTCTCTAATCTTGCACTTTATTGAACAGCAGTAGTCAAGAAGCTTGACAACTACACATCCCATGAGGCATAGAGAAAACTAGCCAATGGAAAACAAAAGGTAGTAACAATGATGATCAATAACGTTAGAGTAACATGCATAACGCCTAACTTGACTACGAACAGTCCTCTTTTCTTGCTGCTCGTAGTCAAGATAAGTATTGCACATCTTTCATTAGCTTCATTATTGCAATATATTGGCATATCTGTATGGATTTTCAGTAGTTATAGGATAGACCCTTAGATGCCTGGAACGGCAAGACCATTTTCGAGTCAGCCCTTGATCTTGTGTCAGAATCAGTTGCAAGTCGTATGGGTTGGGGTGCTAATCTCGACTGGGGGTACATGGTGATATGAGGAGTCCAGGTTTCATATAAACGGTTTAGAAATGTGTGCAGGCTCCTCTGCACTCTGTTTTTTACTAGGCTTTTGATCGCAATGTTCCATTTTCCTTTGCAGGGACAATATTACAGTAGTCAGTCATCTGAACGGCACCCGATCCAAGCCGCTAGGAGAACTGGCAAAGGGCTTTTGGGAATTCTGCCTTCTCAGAAAAATGTCAGTACTGCAGAATTTTTGCTAGGAGAGTTCAATACCATAGCAGACTGGCTCTCCTGTTATACGGCTCATGTGACTGAAAACTTCATCCATCAGTATTCAGGTCGCTTTTGAACAAATGGGGACGTTTCAACATAGATCTTTTTGCCACCAGACTCAATTCCCAACTTCTACAATTCCCCAGTTGGAATCCACATCTCCTAGCTTTAGCTACAGATGCTTTTTTATAAATCTGGGCCCACTCAATCAACTACGCTTTTCCACCCTTTTTGATGATCAACAGGGTTCTAGCTCAGGCCAGACATCAACAGGCAATCCAAGTACTGGTAGTCCCATTCTGGCAATCGCAGGTATGGTTCCCTTCTCTTCTAGAATTAGCAATCAACAACCCAGTCTTTCTACTGTCTCTTCTCAAACCTCTACTGGACCTATTGGGTCTCCCTCACAACCTGGTGTTAGACAACTTCCTCACTCTTTATGCTTGGAAATAGCAGGATCTCCCAGTCTCTCGTTCATTTCGCTAGAAGCTTCAGAGTACATTACTAAATCCTGGGCCCTAGGTACCACCACAGCTTACTAATCAGCTTGGTCTTTATGGGCAAGCTGGTGTTTGGGAAAATCTAGCAGTCCCTTTTCAGCGGTTATAGTGTATATTGTTAACTTATTGGCAGCTGAGGCTAGTGGAGGCAAGACATATCGAACAATGAACTTGTACAAATGCACTATTTCCATGTATCCTCTCTTCATTAACGGACAACCAGTGGGAGAAGATCCACTCATCTGTGCACTTTTAAAGGGAGTAACATTTTGCAATCCTCCTATTACGAAGTACAGTAAATTGTGGGATGTGAATGTTCTTTTCAATATGTCTATTTCCTGTCCTAATAATGTGGAATTTTCTTTGAAAATGTAATTTGCAAAACTTATTATGCTGTTACGTCTGATTTCAATAAAACGTCTGTCTGATGTCAAGTCATTAGATATTACTTCTGGCCAATTTACCCGAACAGGTGATCTGTTTTCAATTTATGAATGCACAAAAACAAATTTAACAACTGTTGAACCTATATTTTCCTGATCCATCATTACCTTTGTGTTGAATAATGTCTCAAAGTGTACGAACAAAAAATAATTGCTCTCAGAACGCCCTCACATTCCCAACTTCTTGTTTCCTTCAGAAAACCCCACAAACCAGTTTACTCTCCTACCCTTGCTTGCTGGGTTAGTTGGGTTCTATCCTTAGTAGGCATTGATACTTTCATTTTTAATGCACACTCTTCAAGAGGAGCCATGGCTTCTAAAATGACATTCTGAGATCAGCTGATTGGTCTAACAATAATGTTGTTCACACTTTTTTTGTAAACCTGTTCATGTGGCATCAATTGTTGTAGTTAATATGCATTGAATAAGCAGAATAGGAGCCTCCGGTCTTACAATAGAAGTTAGATGTTCCTTGTCATTTATGAAGCAAAGTCTTAAAATTATAAAAGATGTGGAGGCGAATATTATCCCACATCAACACTTTTTTAACTTGGTGTTTTTCCCCAACGTAACAGTGGCTTCAGTTTCACCACATGCCTCCTCCTAAGGATATTTCAGCACATCCTGGCTCTTTTTTTCCAGTCCCTCAAAGGTGGATTTTCCTGAGGTCCTTCCCTGTCACAGGGTGCTTATTTCAGATTCAGAGTCAAGGACGTTTGCCAAGAACTCTTTACTTTTATTCTAGAGTTTTCCATAGTGATATCTATTTTTCCTTTGTTTTCTGATTTTCCAAGTTAAACCATTGATATAAGTATTAGCACATAATGCCAACTTTGCACAACAACACTAATGAATGTATGTTGTCCACACACCATGATGATGCCTTTGTCTCCCTTATACTAAACAGAATAAATAGCCAGACGCCGTACGCGAGCCAACAGAGCAGGTCGCTCAAGCGAAGAAGTCTAATCCGAAAAAAACCGATAAACTGATAAGCCCTTCTGAAGAACCCCGGACCTATTAATGGCCGGCCCTCTCTGATTCTATATTCGCCGCCGCCCAAGTTTAAGAATTCTTACACTTGCAAGGCAATTTACTAACCGAAGTGCCATACGAGTGACTCACAAGTGCCAAGTTCAGTAATGGCTCCCTCCAGTCCGTGTCCTGAGGAGAACCCATAACTACACTGTGGTTTGAAACGCGTTGACCCCAAGCCCGGGATAAAGAAGAAGGGCGCTACTAGGGTCACCAAAAAAATATTGCACTCTCTACCCCTAGTACTGCAACCCTAGAATGTATTATCTAATCCCTGGCTCAGTAAGACAGGCAGGCAGTACCTATGAACTGTGTTGTCCGCCTGGCTTCTTGTATCCAATACAAAGGACTGGTTCCTAGCGTTAAAAAATTGTTAGGCATCTGATTAAATTGTTGTTGGGTGTTTTTCTAAATTTCACAGTATTGATTGTGTACATTTGTGAACACTTGTATATTTATTGCACATTTTTTGTATGTATTCTTTATTGTTTGATGACTGTATCTTTTGATGACATATATAGATCAAATGAAAGAATGTTTTTCTAGAAAATAGATAAAAATACTAAAATAAAATAGTTGATCCCCCAGTACTGATAGGCTGGGTGTGATTCAAAGTTCTAAAAGTAAATCTGTCTGGCTATTTATTCTGTTTAGTATATTGGAGTGGTCCAAGCCAGTTCAGAGACAGGACCCAAACCTTTTCTTTTGCCCTGTTTGTCTCCCTTAGTCAGTGCTGGGCGTCTCTACAGTTGTATTACCCTCTGCAAGTTGTACGGCATCATCATTGATAACATAGTACATTTGCCATTTATCCCATAGTTTAGTACATACTTAAGGCACCCCCCTGCCCACATATATTACCCTTTCTGCTAACATGCACATGTATTTTTCGGCTTACCATTTCTGAATAGTCGGGATAAGCGCATTACCCCAGACTCTAGTAGTGTACCACTTTGCCACAACAAAGCCCAACATACAGAACATTAGTTGAACTCTTGTTAAGTCAACATCACTTGGAGTTCTCAGGAGAAAAAAAAGAGGGGCGCATGGAATATCCTGATCCAGGATTGCAGCTAGTTTGTATATGATTTCACACCAATAGATTGTATTTTGGAGCATCCCCAAATTAAGTTTGCAGCTTTGCCATTTTCTAGATTACATTTCAGACATGTGGGAGTTTGGGCTCTACCCTATTTGTGCAGTTGGCTTTTGTTAAAGTACTTCCTATGCAGAATCTTAAACTGGATCAACCGTAATATCGGATTCATGACCAACTCTATTGTGTGCAAAAAAGCTGCTTCCCTGTCAAGGTCTTCCAAGGGAACTAAGGGCCAGAAGTACAGCTGTTTTTAGTGGTCGCAAACAGGAATTCTGCCCATTTGTGACAGCAAAAAAGGTAAGCCCCATGTACAAACCATATGTTGCGTGTCGCTAACCTATTAGCGACTCGCAAAATATGGTCTGCGGCTCGCTGTTAGGTTGGCGGTGCCTAGGGCGTCCCATTACTAATAGGGAGTCTCACAACTATGTAAGATATTTTTTGCGACCGTATTTGCGGTCGCAAAACACTCGCAGTTTATCACCCTTTTGAAAGGGTGGTAAGCCACTTGCAAACGGGAAGGGGTCTCCAGGGGACCTCTTCCCTTTCGTGAATGAGTGCGAAAATATTTTTAAGAGCAGGCAGTGGTCCCAGGGATCACTGCCTGCCTTTAAAAAATCAAACGAAAAGTTTAATTTTTCCTTTTTTAAATTCATCCTGTTTACCTTTAAGGAAAACGGCTGGATTTTTAAAAAAAACTGCTTTATTTAAAAAGCAGTCACAGCCATGGTGGTCTGCTGACCCCAGCAGGCCACCACCCCTATGAGTGATGGCCATTCCCAATGGGGTCGCAAATTGTGCTTGCCTCATGAATATTAATGAGGCATGCAATTTCCGACCCCATTGGGAATTGCAAATAGTGTCTGAGACACTGTTGTACACTGTATTTAGCGAGTCGCAAATTGCGTATCTCAATTTGACGCAATTTGTGACTTGCTAATTGCAAGCGTCATACATCTGGCCCTCAGTCCCTCTCCCTTGTGGCCCTCAGCTTTTGTAAATAGTCTGTTTTAATATTTATGAGAATCTCCCCTGTGAGTATTCTATTTTCCAGTTGGGCACTCTCCGGCAACTCCGATCAGTCCACATGTTCCACCTCAAGGGTGTGTCTAAGCTGGGTGTATTTTTAGATTGCAATTTATGAAATGTTTTCACCCCTCCCATTTTACCAACATCCCCCAGCTTGGAAATTGCCATCACCTTCCAATGATGGAAATCTGACAACTTGGCTACTTTGCTCAATGTCTACCACCTCCATAGTATGTTTTCTCTTGTTACTCTACCCCAACAACCTAAACACCTGGTTATGATATCCCAAGCAGCCAGTGTCTCTTATATACACACACACGCACACGCACACACACACACACACACACACCCCCAGTAACTCCTTTCTGCTCTTTTTCTTATACATATAATGAATGATGGTGTCCCTCCATAGGAAGTCTCCCAATCCTTGTAGCTGGGTATTCCCTGAAGATGAACACCCAATTATTAATTAGCTGGAGCTGGAAGGCATAGTAGCAAGCCTAATTCTGGGAATCTCTGACTACTTTACCGAGCCCAGCAGTTTATAGATGTATAAGTGTAAGGACTGTATAATGCCTTCTTCTGTGCATCCTTGGTCCAACATCCTCACGTCTGACCTCCCAAACAGTGAAAGCTGCTGCTAAACCCCCAGCACAAGTGTGTGCTAAGGGTGGATGAGAGGGATATTTGGTAGGTATAAGAAGCAGAGAGATGCATCAGGATAAAGACTATCTGAGGAGATTTTATTGCTGTACACCTTTGGTAACTTATTACCATGCAAATATTTTCCGAATGTGACAGCTCAGGACACATTAGAAATCTTGAAGACTATTGAGCGGCTACTTTGGCATCAGCACCTACCCTTTAATTATAAAAAATAGAGAGCTCTTATTAAATGCACCTAGGTGGCCTATGAGGTCCCAAATGCCGTACAACAAACTAAAACGTTATATTGTAGATTCCCTATGATCCCATCCAACAAGAAATTCTTGATCTAGACAGGCTGAAGCTCAAAAAAACACTAACGAGTCTGTAGTCCAAATACCTCGTCCATGGGACGTAATTTCTTTGCAAATCTACAAAACAGCAAAGCATCTAACATTTACAGAAATGCAAAAAATGTATGCTTTCTCACAAAACCATCACATTTGCTCCTACTTAGAGTTTAAAGAGTAGCAAAGACTGACAAGAGGTGTTTCGGGTATTGAGACCTACACAATGCATAAGTATTTCTCTTACTTGTGGGGCTGCCCTACAGATCTCAGAAACAGGAATGTTTCAGCAATGCCTCAAATACTGCCTTCACTAAAGTAAAGGAACCAACCAACAGCAGTGGGATACAACGTCATTCAAAGCTTTCTTTTCAGGTGGACAGACAAAACCCATACTTGAGCTCCGAGACCTTCTGAATCGAGGTAAACTGTCAACAAATGACCAACACGTCAGGCAAGGATCAACCACTGAACCTTACTTACTGAAAACCTAGTTAACCTCAGTATTTTCACTACCTCTGACCCTCTGTGAACAGCTTTGTAATGCATATGAAGAGAACAAGGTGTTTTTGTAAGCATGGTAAACATGGGGCATTTTGTGACTATAACCTGGAGAATAGCCTTGTCAGTAAGATCGAAGGGGTGTGAGCTTCAGATTTTCCAACAATCACACTCATATCATGTTAAAATACACTATATGACAAATGAGAGTGGCTAAGGCGTCACTGGAAAGGGAGACAAATGCAGATTTGCAGGGGAACACAGTGAGTGAAAACACGATGTTTTGTAAAATAACCAACATTTTTTAATCCTTCCAAAGCAGAAAGGGAGAGTCTGCGTTTTAGTCTGTGAATCTGTCAACATTACTGGTGAAATCCAACAGACACCTCACCATACCTGACTAAAAGCACCTGTGCCCAAAGTTTTACCAGTAAATACATTTATTAGGGGAGTGTAACACCCCATACACCCCCTCCCCGAATCAACGCCCCTGACTATATATCGACAGAGAAACAAAGAGAGAGAGAGAGAATCGTTGACAAGGGTACATTGCACAAATGGATGGATGTGCAGCATTATAAGATGAGGTTCCCAAGGTTTGTTATCGCTTCTTCAAAGTATCTACAACATAGTCCTAGGTAAACAGTCCAGGCCTCCAGCAGAAGATGCAGACCTTGAGAGAGTCAATTACCAATGCAGACTAGCCTGGATCTAACAGACTTTGTAAATGGGCGACCGCACCACAGATTGCCCAACAATGTATGCAACTACAACGAGGCACGTGCAGGTGTGAGATGCAGCCAGTAAGGAGGATAAGATGGCACAAAACACACCATTTGTCGGAGTGCTAATTACTGGGGGCTCCTGTGTAATCCCAGTCCTTAATAGTGTTTAGGACTGTAGCAGGCGACAAAAAGTTTGTTGTTGGCGGTAGCAGTCTGTATTTCATCGAATCGTTTGCTCTCCTGGTTCGTTGCTCCCCTTACCAAATCATTCCCATATATGTAATCATCTTGTTCCCTGGCCTGTGATGTTGAGCCTGGGATGACACAATAATAAAAATGTATATAGATAAAATTGATGTCGCTATGCTGGCCACTAGCCCAAGGTGGCCACAAAAGAGTGCGTGGGAACTGTGATGATAAACAGAATTACCAGAAGAGACTCTTATGAACAGTGTTGTTATACATTCCTCAGAGGCCAGTGGGCCTTAACTGGTGGGCAGTTTGTTAGAGAACTTCCAAGCTTAACTTCGCTTTTGCTGCACTTATAAACCGGACAAGGCTACAGGCCAGCCGGACGTTGCTGCCCTCGAAGCAAGCCTTGACCTCCTCACTGCATGATCGTACCTGCAATCAGGCCCGGCTTTAATAGCTGTCTTCGTTCCGCTCCCAAGACATTGCAGATGCATAGTAGATGTAATACATTCTCATTGATGTCTCCGCATAATCTGCAATGGTTTGAAGTATCTGTGCGTTTCCACGTTGGAAGATGACACTTTGCGGGTAGAATTCCCAACCTCAGAAGCAAGAATCTTTCTTTTATGATTCTCGAGAAACCTGTTCCTAGATATGCTTGGGGATTTGCCCTAGCATAGCTCTGAATTACAAACCAGCCGTGGGCCCTCCTGCTAAGGGCAGCTTTGTCCTCTGCGAGGGATACATTCTTTACTGATTTATTTACCAGGGCCTTGAAACATTTTAAAGATGTACTTGTTTCCCATAGATCCTGTAGAGTAAGCAGCCTAATTGCTGATTGAAGGTAACTCATGGCTGGGCTGTCATTTTTCCTTGTGATTTCCTTCCACAAGCATGAGTTCAGTGTGCCTGCCCGGCTCCCTTTATTTTGAACCAGCATTTGACATAGGCACCCTTCCGTGAAATTTGCTGCTTTCGAAACCCAAACTCTAGCCTTATTTGAGCTGGCAAAGTGAACTGCGGGAGATTTAATATTATTCTTATTGCCTTGGCGACCACATTGTCCAAGGTAACCTCGTCTCTCCCTCTCATTGGTTCACTGCCGTAAGTGATCGAAGGTAAGAGTCTCGCTCGGAGCACTTCTATTAGTAGAAGAAGACTAGGGCCAGTTATTTTTTGCTTCATATTTTTTTATGCAACTGCCAATGCGGTCCCTCTACCTTTGATGGTTGCTTTCTGTTTGATGAACGATCCATTCCTGTCAAATATTACTCCCAAGTACTTGTATTCCTCAGCCGTCTTCAGCAGCCTGCCCCCCATCGTCCATCTGGGATGGTGTTTGTTGTTCCGTTGGTTTAATACCGTAACATTGGATTTTTCAAGGTTTATACTCAACCCATTCTTGTCAGCAAAGTTACTTGTGGTGTTTATCAAACGCTGCAAGCCGACTCGAGTGCGGCTGATAAGTAACAGGTCATCTGCATACAGGAGGTTCGAAAGGGTTAAGCCCCCAAGATTCGGGGCATGATGATTGCATTTGTCCAGCTCGTTGGTGAGGTCTGACACAACGAGGTTGAACAGGGTTGGGGCCAGGACGCAGCCCTGCTTCAGCCCTTTGGTAGTTGGTATTCTCCTTGACAAGCTGTCTCCTGCTCTCACTTTAATTTGTACCTAGGTTTCAGAGAGAAGCAAAATTAGCTGGTTCAGGAGGTTTGTAGCTATTCCCCACCTTGAAAGTTTTGGCCAATGTATCCCCCTGTCAACGCTATCGAAAGCAGCTTTGTAATCAATAAAGCAGACAAATAGTGGCTTGTCGATACTTTTAGAAGCGTCTATCAGGGGAGAAAGAGCAAGAATATATTTGTTGTGGTCCCCATGCTTTTCTGAAAGCCGGTTTGGTTGATGGGAATTAGTGTTTTTTCCTGTGCCCAGACCGTAAGTTCGTTCAGTAGGAGGCCTGCATAAAGTTTGGCTTCAATGTCTATTAATGCAATGAGCCTGTGTTTTTTTGACTCAGTCAAGCTGCCTTTTTTATGAATCGGTGAAATAATTGACCCCTTCCAGGAATCAGGTATTCTTGTGAGATCCATGATATTATAGTAGAGGGGTAATAGCGCTACAGCCCAGTAATTTGGAACCTGCTTATATGTGATAGGCGGTAGGCCGTTGGGCCCGGGGACACCGTCTTTACGGCTTTTTGAGATTCTATCCGCAAGGTGTTTATTTGAAAAGGAGAGGGTGAGTTCCGATCCTAGGGGTCTGGAGAGCTGCTGGTCGCATTGATACACCGATGTATCTTGTGTGCTTTCGCCAACTTCCATGTTAAAGTGGCGCTGTAGGTACTTTATCCAAGTGTCCTCCATTATGTGAGAATTTATTCCCAGAGCTGATGGGTTCTCTAAGCACCTGACAGTCTGCCAAAACCTGGCGCTGTTGTTGTTTTATGTGTCATATATCAGTTTTGCCCATGTTGAATCAGCACTTTCTTTTTTAGCAAGCCACATGATTTTGTTTCTGCGTGCCTTAACCCTCCTTAATTCGGACTGGATGTTATCAACTGGGCCATGTAGACGGAGACTACGCAGTGCTCTGTTTTTTATTGGTCTTTATTTGCCTTAGTTCGGCATTCTGGTGTCTTGAAAAATAAATTATTTGGCTGCTTGCCAATTTACATGATGCCTCGCAGACTCTCGTTGGCTTTGCTTTTCCTTTTGTTGGCTCATTTAGTTGGGTCGAAGCTTTCAATGAAATTCTCCCAGGTCGTTAAACTGTTCACACTCAGCTGTTTGCTTTCTTCCCATCTTTTTTTTGTTAGGGCCAGACGTTTTTCTGGATCACGCGTGTTGCATTTGATTCGCCGGTGGTTTAATGTGACCTTTGAGTTTAGATTCTCCATTGGGTGAGTAATTGCCGTTCCATGGGTGTCGAGTATAAACTCTTGAGGTTAATGGTCACTATGATCCGGCGTTCCAATCCTGAACCCTTTTATGAGGCTAAAGAGCGATAGGTAAATAAAAGTGTGGTCTATTGCAGTGTTTGCGAGGGCAGTGTGACAAGTAGCAGCTTGTGGGCGGTCTCCCGCGAATCGGCTATTTAATGCTACCTGAGACAGGTTGTCCAGCTCGTTCAGAATGTCCCTCGAGATTTTAGATAGCTTGCCCCACCTGCAGTCATCCTGGCATGGGATACCCCATGCTGCATGTCGATCTGCTGCCGGACCGTCCGAATCAACACCCCCTGTGAGGCACATGTTGAAGTCCCCTGAAACAATGTAGTTTGAAGATGTTTCTTCGGTGACAAGCTTGATTAGTTCAGCTACCAAAAGCTTTGCTCCTATATTTTTATTATGGGTGTGTAAATAGGTATTAACGAGTATTAACTGTTCTTTGTTTCTAGGGCCTGATATTTCTATCTGTATTGCTTTTAATCCGTTTGTTGGGGTGTTTTTACTTTTTAGCTCCTTCACGGACGTTATGGTTTTGATTGAAGCATAGGTTGTGAGGCCGCCTTTCAAATGCCCAAATTTTGAGCTTCTGGTTCCCGGGAGGTGGGATGATTTGGACCCTTGTAGATGAAAAGGATCTTGCAACCATGTTTCTTGTAGGAGGATTATATCGAATTGTTGGAAGTACAATAATAATCCTTTGTCAAAGGTTTTCACACCGAGACCATTTATATTCCATTAGCAGAATTTTAGGTTCAAAGTCTTGGAATTTCTCCCTACAGCTAGGCTTGCATCTAAGACGCTCCGCGCATTTTTAAATTCCCGGTTTTGTCCTATTATTTATTTTATTTTGGAACACTGTCTCCCCTGCTTTTATCCTTGTTCGCATTGCCGCATGTAAACAGTTCCCTCACCGCTACTTGGGCGGGCCGGTCCCTCGCGCTTTAGTTCGGATTGGGCGCCATCTTGGGAGGGTCGGGGAAGCGCTCCATTGTACCGCGCT
Organism: Lissotriton helveticus; assembly: GCF_964261635.1. Taxonomy (NCBI): domain Eukaryota; kingdom Metazoa; phylum Chordata; class Amphibia; order Caudata; family Salamandridae; genus Lissotriton; species Lissotriton helveticus. The sequence goes on along the minus strand of NC_136062.1, from coordinate 176,756,081 downwards.
CCAGCAGTCAGCTGGACTGCCTAGAGGCTGTCGCCCAGAGCAGCTGCGGACAGTGGAGAATCACTACTTAAACAAGATTGGAGGTAGGCTCTCCTTGCTTGGAATTTCTCCCTACAGCTAGGCTTGCATCTAAGACGCTCCGCGCATTTTTAAATTCCCGGTTTTGTCCTATTATTTATTTTATTTTGGAACACTGTCTCCCCTGCTTTTATCCTTGTTCGCATTGCCGCATGTAAACAGTTCCCTCACCGCTACTTGGGCAGGCCGGTCCCTCGCGCTTTAGTTCGGATTGGGCGCCATCTTGGGAGGGTCGGGGAAGCGCTCCATTGTACCGCGCTCCAGCAGTCAGCTGGACTGCCTAGAGGCTGTCGCCTAGAGCAGCTGCGGACAGTGGAGAATCACTACTTAAACAAGATTGGAGGTAGGCTCTCCTTGCTTGGAATTTCTCCCTACAGCTAGGCTTGCATCTAAGACGCTCCGCGCATTTTTAAATTCCCGGTTTTGTCCTATTATTTATTTTATTTTGGAACACTGTCTCCCCTGCTTTTATCCTTGTTCGCATTGCCGCATGTAAACAGTTCCCTCACCGCTACTTGGGCGGGCCGGTCCCTCGCGCTTTAGTTCGGATTGGGCGCCATCTTGGGAGGGTCGGGGAAGCGCTCCATTGTACCGCGCTCCAGCAGTCAGCTGGACTGCCTAGAGCCCTATTTCAACTGATTGTAATGGCGCGCAGCGTTTGCGCGCAGCGTGTTCGCCGCAGCCACGCCGGAGTCACGCCAGAGTCCAGCCCGTCTGCGCCCGTCCGCGCTGAGGACGCGCTAGACGGCTGGACTCTGTATCGTGACTTTAATATACCCCCCCTTTACAGCTACTCCCTTCAGGAAATGCTGCGCCTGAAGCCTCGTGTATCAGGTTGCATGCATTCTTTTGAACCTGCTGCTTTTCTTTCCTCTTTACAATGTAGCTGCTATCTTAATCCTAGCTTAATCAACCCCCCTCAATACTTCCCCTCTGGTCATTCTGGCCACTCGGATTCTATTAGACCTAGGAGCAAGGGAGTAGAAGGCATTCTGGTTAATGCCCGCTCCCTTGTTAAAAATAAGATAATGTTCAGGGAGATGGTTTCGGATAGAAAGCCTGATCTTGTATTCGTTACCGAAACATGGGCTAAAGAGTCGTCTGGCCCTGACCTACTTGAAGCAGCCCCGGAAGGCTACTGCCTGGCTAGACTTGACAGGCAAGGTCGAGTGGGAGGTGGCATAGCGATCTTATATAAAGATCATTTACAATGCCATATTGTACCTATTCCTGACTTCCCAGAGTGTTTTCAAGCCCTCTATTTTACTATAAAGGTAGGACAGCGCCCTTTTCTTAATGGTATTCTATTATATCGACCACCAGGCCCACGAACTGGCTTTACCTCCAGTCTTTTGCAGGCTCTGGAACCTTACTTTGGGCGAGAGAATTTCACCATCCTTGGTGATTTCAACTACCACCTAGAACGAAACGATATCTCTGACACCTTAAGTCTTACTGAAGGGCTGGCGTCCTGTGGACTGGTGCAGCTAGTCCGCGGGCCCACTCATCGGGCAGGCCATACGTTAGACGGTATCTTTTCAAATGACGATCGCCTGACCACTAAGGACCCGCTGCATCTGTCTTGGTCCGACCACCTTGCGATTCCATTTCATCTGAAGTATGATAGGGAGGAAGGAGGCAAGAAGGGAAATCACGTTGTGGAAATGGCTAGAAACTTTAGGAATGTTAACAGTCACTCGTTTGAACCCTGGGCTGCAAGCCTTTCTACCATGGGCATGGATAATGTACAGACCGCAGTCGGTCACTTTGAGTATGTTATTACTGAGGCTATGAATGAACTGGCCCCTACACTGACTCGTCGCCGAGCCAGAAAGAGACATCTGCCCCGTGGTTCTCCGACTCCCTTAGGCAAGAAGTAAGGAGGAAGGAGAGGCTCTGGCACTCCAGTTGGGACCTCAAGAATAAAGAGGCTCATAAACACCTTATCAGGAAATATAAGGCTGAGATTGTGCAGGCTAAACAGGACTACTTTGTGACCCTGACATCCTCGCTCTCTTCGCCGAAGGAGCTTTTCAAAATTGTTGACTCTCTTGTCAACCTACAGGCCCCTGACCCTGTCGTACCTTCGCAGGATTTATGCGATAGGATTGCCTCTTTTTTCCACACTAAGATAGAGGACATCCACTTAGCTCTTGAAAAACAAAGAGCCTGCATTAGTGTGCCCACGGATATGGCTGAGATAAACTTGCCAGCCACTGACCTCCTTTCATTGGGCTCCTTGGACTCTTTTCCACCCCTTACTTCTGAGGATCTTGAAATCTTGACTGATAAGATCAAATCCAGTTCCCCCTTGGATACCTGCCCACTGAAAATCATCAAGCAGTGTAGGGAGACCCTTTTACCACCGCTGCTAGAAATAATGAATCTAGCTATAAGAAATGGTGTCTTCCCGTTGGAGTGGAAGAAGGCAGTGGTAAAACCACTGCTAAAAAAGGCCTCCCTTGACCCGGAGGTCTTAAAAAACTTCCGCCCAATCTCGTTGCTTCCTGCTCCGGCAAAGATGCTTGAAGCTCATCTGAACAAGCATCTTGCGGCTTTCGTGGAGTGCGCGGGCTGCTTGGACTCCTCCCAGCATGGATTTAGGAGGGAACATAGCACCGAGTCGGCCCTCACCATTGTGCTTGATAACATCCGTAGGACAGTGGATGGGGGCCAGACCACCCTCCTGGTCCTTTTGGATCTGACTGCCGCCTTCGACACCCTCTCCCCCTCAGTACTTACATCTCGTCTGAGGGGGGGAGGGGGGGGGCGGCCTTGGATCTACTGACCTCTTTCCTCGCTGGGAGGGAGCAAAGAGTCAAACTGGGCGAGTTTCTATCTCCATCCCGATCTGTGCCATGTGGGGTCCCTCAAGGGTCGGCTCTTAGTCCGACCCTGTTTAACATCTATGTGACCCCCCTGGCCAGACTTATAAGATCTTACGGGATGGAGGTAGTTTCCTATGCTGATGACACCCAAATCCTCGTCTCTCTCTCCCATTCAGATGTGCAGACCGCCTCCAAGTTTAGATCCTGTATGGAGGCGGTCGGTCACTGGATGATTCAGAACTCTCTCAAACTGAATGGGGAGAAGACTGAGGTGATGGTGTTTGGAGGGAACAATAACATCTGGTCAGATAGTTGGTGGCCTAATTCGCTCGGAGCTTGCCCTTCCCCTACAACATCTGCCAAGAATCTGGGGGTGATGATAGACCCGGTTCTGGATATGAATGGACAGGTGAGTAGAACCATCTCCACCTGCTGGGGCCTAATCCATATCCTTAGAAGGATTAGGAAATATCTATCACTAAAATCCAGAAAACAGGTAGCTGTGGCATTAATAGGCTCGCGGCTAGACTACTGTAATGCGTTGTATGCGGGGCTGAAAAAGAGCCTCCTGCAGCGCTTACAGGTGGTCCAAAATGCCACAGCAAGATTTGTCTTGGACGCTCCCAGACGTACTTCGGCCACGTTAGCCAGGAAAACACTGCACTGGCTTCCGGTAGAATACCGAGTACGGTTCAAGGTTCTTTGTATGACCTATAGAGCCATCACAAAAAATAGTGACTCTGGAGTAAGCTCCATCATTTCTAACTACATCCCTGGAAGGAACTTGCGTTCCTCCGGGAAACTGCTTCTGTCAGCCCCTCGTACACGAAGAGCTAAATGGGGTGGAAGGGCCTTTTCCACCCTTGCCCCTAAATGGTTGAATGAACTCCCTTTGGATCTCAGGTCCCTACCCACATTACAGGCATTTCATGGTGCACTTAAAACTCGCCTCTTCCTGCAAGCCTATGTGTAATGGATGATTGGTTCCACTTTCTGATTTTATTGTTAGGCGCCTTGATACCTTCGGGTTATTGTTTTTTGCGCGTTATAAATTATTTTCATTCATTCATTCATTCAAAGTGCTTTTTACCTTTTCTGCTCTCTGTCATTGATTCTCAGGTCTGCAGTTTATAGTGTTTGCGATCCATGGCCAGTCTTTCCATATTTCCTTTCCTCTTTCGCCCGTCCATTCTAGGAGGTCACTCCGCTGTTTTCTGTGGCCTCAATGGAGTTACTACGTCCACCTTTAAGCACGGAATTGGTGGGACCAGAATTAACCTTATTGCTTGTCCTGCCGTCATTAGGCTCTTGATGATGTCAGAGTAGGGGTTCTGGATATCCCGCTTCATGGTGGGCATGTAATCGAGTCCCCCAAGCTTGTAATTGGTGCTCCTCTTTAAAAATGTTCTCTGTTATTTCCTGATTTACCCAGGTTGTTTTTGTTGCTTCATGGTCCGAAAGGTGTTTGAATGTTTCGAATTCAACATATTTTAGGTCTTGTGAACCAATCCCAGCCAGATTGCTGATGGCGGTTAGTATTTGAATAATGCTTCCTCTGTTGAGGGTGTCACCCCGTCTTTTGGATTTGTATTCTGGGATGAACAGAATTGACTGGCTGGTTGCCTGTCGGAAGTTATTTGGAGGAATTGCACTGTGCGGGTCCATTTCCCTTCCCCCTGAGGTTCGGGGCGATTGCTTTGCAATTCCCGCTCTGTCTGCTGTTTCAGTGCTTAGCTCTTTTTTCCACCTCCCTGTGTTGGGACAGGTAGGTACGACTGGGCCCATCTTATTAGCTTTTTCCACTTTTGGTTTGAATTCTGCTATGCCTGTTAGCTTGAGGGAAACCTTTGCGGCTGCTGTTGTTGCTGAAGTGGTTCCCCCTGAAGTTGTTGGTGCCGGGTTGGTTTCTGACCGTTCAGTTGTGTTAATACTCTCTGGGAGTTTGTGTTCCCATGAATGTGTGTTTCCTGCATTTTCTGTGCCTGTTGAGAATGATGCAACGGGGGTGCTGGCCCTGGACTGAGGGATTGATGGCTCCCTTAGTGCTCTTTGTTCCGGCTGATGTCCACTCGAAGCTTTTGTAGATGCTTGAAAGAAAGTATTGATAGTTGGATTTTTGTTCTTCCCTTTCCTCCTCTGTTTCTGACGTTATTTGGATGATTGCCAATTGTTCAATGAAACTTCCCCTTCAACTGATTGGCTTGCTTGGGTGCTTATTGCAGTTGCTAGATCTCTGCTCAGCCTGTGGTTGTTCTGGATCATCCATGTTGCTTATGGAGACAAAGCTCGAGTGTATACACTCTTTGTCCCTACCTTAGGTTCCTAGATCTTCTTGTTGTTCCGGGTCAATGGCAGCTTCTTTTCCTGATGATAGTTCGATTCTGGCCACAGCTGAGGTAGAAAACGGAGCATTCGTGTTCTTTTCGATTATGGGCTGCTCTTTATAGTCCTGGGCAAGCGGTGCCTTATCGTTTTTGAAATCTCCTTTTTGTTTGTTGTTATTGGAATTAGTTTGCCTGTGTTCATTGTGTTGATTGTATTCGTGTTTTTTAGATCCGTTAAGAGCTCACCCATCACTGCAGGCAGTGTTGCAAGTTTATGGATGATTAAATGGTAAGTACAGCTAAGTACAGAGGAATTGTTGTTGTTTCTGTTTGAGCTTTTTTTATAAGGTTGTTCATACCCCACAATTTCCTATCAATGCTTGTGACATGCAGGGCTAGACAGTTAAGAAGGGTTAGCTGTATATCCATCTTGTCTGAATGGTATTCCATGGCCTTTGTTGTAAGTTGATTTGTATTGAGCAAAAAAGCCCAGATTGTATTCTCTGCAATTGGCGTTTCCTCTTTCGACTTCCTTGTTGCTCTTCCTGATTCTTGGGCGGCTGTTTCGCCTTTAGCCTCTGAGGATTATGTACTGACCAGATTTTCCCATTCTTCGTTCGTAAGAGAGGATGCATTACCTACTGCACGAACTGATATCTCTTCCTGTTCACCCCCGGCCTTCCCTTTATTGCTGCCGGGTGTAATGAATGCTGGGTCTGGCTGTGGTCTGGAGAATGCTGGAGTTAACAATTCCAGCTTGATGGTGGTTTTGTTGTCGGTATCACCATCACTATGGGCAATACAGTGCTATATAAATCTCTGTTAACATAACACAAAATCTTTCAGCAAAATCAAATATATTATTTTATGAACTCCTGCTAGTTCGATTGCCTGCTATAAGCATGAACAAGTAATGACAATGTCGATAGATCTGGCTTATGAATAAAAGTGCCTTTTATGTCAGTGATGGGTTTAGACACTCAATAAGTCATCATACATGCGTGCTGTCATTCATTGTTGCATTCATTCATCCATCCACAAACTCATTCTTGCATGCATCCTCTGACACAACCACAATTGCTGTCTAAACACCGCAGGAATAAGGTTGCAATAACAACACTAGTTAGAGCAGGTGGTGCCTGTCTTGCAATGGAATTTACATAGTTTATCATTGTTTTTAAGTGCCAGCATGTTTAGAACCAACATATTTGTCATCTTGGAATGGTACAACACTGATACACTATGGACAAGCGCATTCCATAATGGTGGCATGGTATGCTGTGCACTGCAACATCAAAGGAGTAGCAAGTAAGCATGCCGTTAACACTGCCTAGAAAGCTGTAGTGTCCTCTTAAAAAAATTAAAAGAAGAGAAGCTAAGAATTATCAGGGTAACTAAAAAAGGAAAAAACATTGAGAACTAAAGGTCTGGCCACCAGCCCAGACACAAAAGTGCATTTATGTTCAGGTGGATGCATGTGATCAGGCACTATCGTCAATCACAGGTAAACAGGCAAAGATATGGATTGAACCATTACCCTATAGAGTAAGCTGTCATGGATGGAAGCAGTGTGTAAAGGACATTCAGTAGAAGGCTGACACAAAAACTATAGATGTATTTATATGGATTTGTATATATATGTATATTTGTGTGTATATATGTGCATATGTATATATATATATATATATATATATATATATATATATATATATACACACATATAAACACACATATATACACATCCTTATAAATTAATGCACACACACACATATATATATATATTTGCTAAATATGCCTGCTTACTCAATTCAAACAAGCTCCAGCACGCTCAGGTTTTCACTTTGCAAGGGTTTATTGTGGCTCACAAATATATATATATATAGCTGACAGCTAAGTCTGTCAGACTTTTTAAAGAGATTTTAGCAACTTCTTTACATCAGTGGAAATTTTCAACACTTAGGGTTAGTCAGAGGGTGCCCAACACCAAAATTATCCCCTGCAAAGGTAGCCTGTGACATTTCATGCAACAAAACACCTATCTTAGTCCACTGGGCATTTACCAGTTGGGCTGAAGCCTTTTGAAGATTGGTTTTGGAAGCCCAGGGCCGCTGCTTTGTCACTTTCTCCAGCTCCTTAAGGTCAATTGTAGCAGGCATGGGAAGGCTTGAGAGTCAGAAAGAGGGAGGGAGTGGGACGGTAGATAGACAGCGATCAGAGAGGGGGAATAGAAAGAGGAGAGAATGCGAGAGAGAATGGATGTAAGGAAAAGAGAGAGAGATGACTCGAGGAGGGCATGCGAACAGGGCTAGTTTCGGCATTTAGCCAGGGCTGCTTTTGGTTCACGATTCAGGCAGTTCCCTAAAAGCTTTTTTTTAGGTAGATCACATAAGGTTTGGCCAGAGCAGCGCTGTACAAATTACTATTGCAGAGTGCTTAAAACCACGTCGCCACAAAATGTACTGAGGATTTAGGACATAATCCACCCTCGATTCACATCAGCAAGTCAGCAGCCTCGGTTATTGTCTTATTTCCAGGGAGGCTCCCTACTATACAATAGTATCGTCAAAACTAGTAAAGAACTATGCATTGTTTGCGGCTATGATGAATTCATCTGCACCTGTTTTTCTTGTTTTGTGAGGTGGTTATCTTCCTACTGCTTGAATACATCCCTGTTGCTTCAGAGTGTTGAACAAACAGACATTGCTTCACACGTGACATTTACTTATTTAACACTTAGCACACAAGAGCGAACTATCTCATTTTTGGAAAAAAGTATTCTACATCTGGAACAAGACTTTCACTTTCAGCTAAAACACGCATCCTTTAACATTTTCTTCTTTAAAAAGCTTTTACACCCCGTAACTTTTTCGCTTTATTGTTAATTTGCTCTATTGGTTCATGAGGGCTGAGTCTATGCATCACCCTATGCCCCTCACTACCCCTGCCCCGCACTACCACCATGGGAAGCCTTGCACTGCTTTTCCCGCTGCCATGGGAGTCTAGTCCTGAAAGGGTGTAAACGGTTTTCAAAGCCAGTAGATGCAGGCCTAAAACCCTGCATGCCAACAGTGGCGGCTCCTCTGCAACGGCAGAGGAGCGCTGCCCCACAAGGAAAATAGAATAATAATAACAAAGTTATCAATATTTTATTTTTCACTATTGTGGTGCGCTGTAACGCTGCTGGTGAGTCGGGGCTGAGCCGGCCGCAGAGCAAGGGAGGAGTGGAGAGCACACTCTAAAGTGTGCATGTCTGTTAGGTCCTCGCCTAACAGCCATGTTCCCCGCCATGTTCACCAGGCTGCATTGCACAGCCTGGTGAGGAACATGCCCAGCCTCCCATTCCACGTCCATGCACCCAACCATGGTGCTCAGACCAATCACAACACTGCATTGCAGTATTGTGATTTGCTATGGGGGAGGGAGCCTGGGTGCTTCCTGTTCCTGCAGTGCGTCGAAGATTAAGAGGGCGGAGGAGAGCCAGTCACTGGGAAGGTAAGTGCAGGGCTTTAAGTGGGCCGGGTCTCACCGGTGCTGAGCACCGGCAGTTTTTTAAAGGGGTCCTCGAAACGGGTCTCTATCGGGCTCTGTTTTGTGCCCTGGCACAGGCGGTCCGTTTTTTCCGGACTGCAGTGACAGCAGGTACGTCAATGTGCGCTGCTCACACTACTCGCTTTTCACTAGTGACGTCATGCCAGGTGAGCATTGTAGGGGAAGGGAAATCCTTTAAAGAGTCATTTTCTCTCTGGATTTCCCTTCTCTTTTTGTAACTTAGGAGCAGCAACATGGTCATGGTGTCACCAGGGCTTTAAGTGGAAGCTTTTTCAATTACATACAAGCCATAATTGCTGCTTATTTATCTTATGCAACTAACAACCATTGACAAAGCCAATAGTCCTGAGTTGATGTTACTTTTAGTATCATATATCTGGATACAATGACCCTTTTTTTTTTTACCGCCCCCGCATGCCGCACCATTACTCCACAGTAGCAGCTGTATACATTGACATGCGTCAGGCCAGCTAGGCAATTGAGTGAGAGAAAGCCAGGTACTTACATTGTTAATCTGATAACTCAATTGAATGGATCAAAGTTCTTCTCTCGACTCAATTTAAATAAAGGATAACATCAATTGGAACTTGAAGAAAAATCCAGGTACATTACAACCGTTTCTACACATATTTGCATGTTTTGCTATAAGCTATTGAGTTTTGGTGTATCTCTGAAGTCATATGTAGTGCCAACCCCATGCTGCGCTCGGCCTTTGCCAAGCCCGAGGTGAGGTTAGCCCTAGGACCTGGCCGGTCGCCAGGCCCTGCATCCAACCCCCCACGTGTAGCCAACCCAACATTGCGTAAAGCCTTCAACCCTGTAAGACATGGGGTGGCCGCAGGCCAGACTCTGGGCCCAACCCCCACTGGTGCCCAACCCTCCCTCTCTGCACCTAAGCCATGTGCAGGGAGGGGTTGGGTGCAGGGCCCGGATATCATTTTAAGTAAGGCAGATGTGCTGACCGTATAAAAAGACCAGAGCACCAAAATATAAAAAGTGGACATATTAGCTTTATGAACGGGTCAGAATATCAAAACGTATAAAGCATATGTATTCTCTTTAAAATTACAAATAATTAAGATGACATTAATATTTAAAAAATTCACACAATGTAATGTTTAATAAAAGAGATTGTCATAAAAATAAATAAAGGTTAATTAAAAAAATGCCAACAAGTCTTTACAGCTTGAAAAATGTTAATAAAAGACTTAAAGTGAAGCGATAGAACCCACTATAAAGAGACTCTGCACTCCAGTTGAAGAGCAAAAAGCTCCAGTGAGAAGCCCTTTAAAAACATATAGTAAGCTCTACTCGGGTCATGCAGCAGAATTGCTGTTTTTTATGCTGCTGGGGATTGTTGTTGCACTCTCTGTAGCTCCCCACACCAGGCCCTGTTAGATCCCTACTATTACAGGAGCCGGCACCACTGTGTATTTTATTTAATGGGGTGCCCTGGGGCAACCCAAAACATTTGCAAGGTTGGCAGCTGAGGGGAGCCCCAGGGCCCCGCAGTCCTGCTAGCTCCTCAGCCTGCACCGATATCAGATTCAGTGGGAGCCCAAATTGCTCACACCCTGCGGGACCAGTTAGCAGAAGCAATTCTATGTTCCTTGCCCAAGAAACTTTGTGGTCCTACCTGGTGAGAGCGCTTAACAGTTTCTTGCCGTTCTCTGACATGCCGTTCTCTGACATGCAGGAAAACCACAATGTTTCTGGGTGGGCATCCCTGGACACCGCAACAATGCCAGCCTAGGGGATGGGGTCCCAAGAGCACTAGAATGGCACAGGGAGGGAGGCCTTGTGCAACCCTCCACTATAATTACTTATCGGCCCTGGGGAATGGGGTCCCTGGGGCCTCGAGCAGGCTCGGGTAGGGGGGCAGCGCACACTTCACACCACTGTAATGAACTATTGCCGCGTGGGTGGGGTCTCCACTGTCTCAAGCCCTCTCTCCTATAAAAAGGTTTGTGATGCTCTGCCCTCTGGGACCACACTCTAGACCTAGCAGGGGCAGAGTAGCCCTGCACTGCCACCTTATATTTTTGTTAAACTTTTTTACAGGACAAAGGACTGAGTCCCAAACTCCTACCATTTTGTTCTTTTTCGACCCCGCTTGATGGATCACACCAAAACTGTCCCGGAAGGACCTGTGGTGGTAGAACATTTTTGGGAAAGTTTCATGAAGATTTGTCAAACGAATGAGAGGCTGAGACACAGAGACAAACTGGTCCCCTCACTGCCCGCCCATGCTGAGACCAGCTGCCCTGTGTCCTGATCGTGCTGTGGCTGGGCTCATTTGAGGCTGCCATTGGGGTCTGAAGGAGTTGACTTGCAGCAGGTCCTCCTTACCCCATGGAGTATTTTGTGTCACTCAGCAGCGCTGGAAAAATCCCCCTTTTTTATGATGCTCGGGGGAAGGATTTGGTGGTGGTGGTGATGACACCGTGGAAAACCAGAGGCCAGGAGGTTGATCCAGAGATGAGGTTTTAGGAGTGCTGGAACCCAAGCAGCCATTCATCAGCCTGGGCACGGATCATACAGCAGACACTCGAGCGAGTGCGAGAAGCAGGATGTTGTAGCCAGAGGCTGAAGGGTCATGAGAAGCAGTGCCTGTGGAGATTCGGAGACAAAGCTTGCTCTTCTTGTTCATTGTTCTCTCTATGTTGTCAGTGATTTATGATGGCAATTCACTGACCCTGGATTTTCTGACTTTGAGAAGGTATTTTGAATCCTCTAGTCCTTCCAGGAGGCCTGATTAGTGCAACCGTTATTTATTTCTGGCACGGTGGACAAGAGAAAGAATAAAGTGAATCATTTCCAACCATGAAGATCCCCTTGAAAAATAAACAGAGTTTTCATACTTGGCGGCCTTCATGCAGCTTGGGTGGAATATGCACTAAAAAAAGAGGAGGAAATCATGTGGCGGGGGAGATAGTGGAGTGTCTGGTTTCATCGAATACTGAATGTAAAGCAGTCAACAGAGGCTAGACTTCATCAATCTGAGATTCAAACCATTGAGATCATCACTAACCCTGAGTGACAGTGCATACTGTAAAATTGAATCATAAAACAGTATAATACATCTTGATATGGTACCAAGCTCAGGGGGCTGGAGGAAAGTGGGCTCCCTTTCTGAAATGTGATGGATCGCTCTCTTTTTGCAATAATAAATGTAGTAAAGGATCTCTTGGGGTTACAGTTTGAGGAAGCTACTCTTGTGATATGTAAGGCATACAAGCTGCCCTCTAAACCTTGTAGAGAAGGTGGAGGAAATACTGGGACTGTGATGATGGTATTACACATTGCGGAAACCCGGGGCCAGATATTGCAAGCTTTGATTTGAGGAAAGATAGTGACATTTGAATGTGGCCAGCTGTTGTTCTTACTATATATGTCCCCAGATACACTCACCCAAAAGAAAGAGTAACTGGCCTTAACAAATATATCTGAATTTCAGAGGGAGTGAGGACTCTTTTTGCTACTCAGTCAAGTCGAAAGTGTATTTAAAGGGATAGAAATATGTGCTCTAACAGGCTGCAGCAATCAAGATCACTGTGGATGGGTTGTTGAATGATTTAGATATAAATTGTCTACCTTGGATAGAATTACTTAGAGGTTGCGGTTGGGTCAGAAGAGCAAAGTAGCTCCACTGGCAAGAGGACACTAGGGGTTTGTAATGGGTTTGTTGAATTTGTTGTGCTCTTAGGAGCTTTTTATAATGTTTTGTTCCTCTCCTCTCCTCCCCTCCCGCTCTCTACTTCCTCTGGTTTTTAGGTCTCGCGTCAGCGAAAGACCTTATGTCGCCCGTTTGCGGGAATGTGGACAGGAGATATGCACGCGCTTTCCCTCGGCGGATTTCACCTCGTGGGCGCGCAGGTGCACATCTCCTGTTCAACATTCAGCAGCCTCTCTCATTCCCGCGCGCGCACACACACACAGCCACACTCACGCATGCGCACACACATTCCCACGCGCACACTCTCCCCCTCCCCCACCCGCACACGCAGGGCTTACATACACACACAAACGCGCACACACACACCCTCCCAACCCCACTCACCGGGCACACGCAGGGCTTCCATCACTGGGGGCATGTCATCCGGCATCATGTCAGGAGGGAGTGGCTACGTGTCCAGCCCCGGTCGCCGATACCAGGCCGGCAGGAGCGTGAGGCTCTGACGTAGCACGGTGCGCGCGCAGCATTGTATATGGAGGAGGCGGCTTCCGGGCGCGTGAGCTTCTCTGTAGAAAGCCGCTGGTAAGTTTCGTTTTTGCTACCAGATTTGTCATGTCTCTTGTTTTATTTCATACATGGAACACACAATGTCTCCTGCACAAACTCCCCGCTGATTGACGGCCCGTGTGTGACAGCAGACGACGAGGGAGGAATGTGGGGCTGTCCCCGGCGCTTCCTCCTCGGGAGATCCACAGGCACAGCCCCCAGTTATTGCCTCCACGCTGCGCACCCTTGTGCGTTTTCCCCTTTGTGTAAATTTGGACGTAGAGGGGTCGCTGCCTGTTTCCTCTGCCGAGGGGCTGAGATTAAAATATTAGGTTGTGTTTCACTGACGGCTTCTGCGGCCATAAACCAGGGAGGGAGGAAACGGCAAGGTCGGGCGAGCCTCAGCTGCAGGCGCGTTAAACAGCGGGGCCGTGTTTCCGACGAGGCAAATCAATGGGTCAACGCTCCTGCTGCAGACATCTCACCCCGGTTCACACACATTACGGGGAGAGGAGGGATAGAGCACTCATTTGCCAAATAAGTGTAACCGAGAGTCCCGGGTTCCAGTCTCAGTAAGAAAGCTTGGCGGGTTAATATCCCTGCTGCGGAGAGCTAGCTGTGCCCAGGGGGTCAAGGGTGCCACTCTCAGTATGTGAAGTGGGTGAGTTAACATCCCTGCTTTACATCTTTCTTTTCTGCAGGCCACGTGCTCCCACCCATTACAGCTCGACAGGAAATGCCCTTGTTATTTACTGTGCTGTGCGTACACTGATCAAAAGGTTAGAATTTAGCAATGACAGCTCCAAGGGTTAATGCACACCACACTCTGCAGGTGTTTGTGAGTCTGCGCGCTACAGGTCACATGTCCCTTTCTGTTGTGATTGCTTCGCACTATAATGCCTCTGATGCATGTGTGTTTGTGTATACCAGATTCAGGGCACCGCTTCCAATCCAATCCCATTAAAACATCTCTGTGCGTTTTGCCCCTTTGCAGAAATGTGTGTATATGGTAACATACCATTGGTTTCATCACATTGACTCGTTGTCTGGATCCAACTATCACTGAAATGTGTGAGCGTTCACTGTAGGTAGACGTGTAAAGCTTCTTGTCACAGGGCGGGCGTTATGCTTGGTAGACAAAAGGGGTGCTCCTGGCATGGCCACCGAAGCCCTGTATCTATGCTTCAGGTGGCAGTGTTGTTTCTTGCTCTGTACCTAGTTTAAGTTAACCCCTGCCATCCAATTCCATATTTCCCAACTTGCCGTGGCTTGTTTATTTATTCTTTCCCTCACCGCCCCCCCCCTCAATTGTGCTTAACTTCATAAGGCATTAAATCAGTTGAAAAATGCTTTTTTAATTAACTTTAGTCATTAGCGCGGAGCTCGCTTCAGGGACACCACGCTATACAATGCAATAGTTGTTTCTTTTGGTATTGTAAATAACAATGCCTTTTAATTTTTTTTAAAGCATTGCCATTTAAAATGCCAATAGCTCCAAAACTCACAGTTGCGAGACCTATTGCATTGTAAATGCTTGTTTTTTTAGTCAACTGTGTTTTGTCAACTGGAGGGAACTGATGTGATGCTCAATACTTAAATTCAGATGGTGTTGCTCTATTATGAAGCCTGTGGACAATATTCATACGTATTTATGGTACTGTAATGTCCGTTTTCAATTACCATGCCTTCTTGATGATTCAGTAAAAACTTATTTAAACCGAAAAAGGTATTTTTTGTTGTCTTACTTTGCTTTACTTTGGATAATTTCAAGAAAGAACAATTGACAACTGTTTCAAGAGCTTGGAGTATTGGTATATATTTTCAACAAATCTTTTTCAGTGCAAACTAACAATAATGGCACAACTAGTCAAACAGGTGCCTTTTTTTTATAGCAGCGCCCAGCACACCATCTGTCGACTTAGTGCTGATCCAGTCAGGCGGGTCCCCTCCGTGTCTGAAATATCCTGGATTGCACAATACAAGTGCAGAGACACCCAGGATGTTTGTGCAAGATAAATTCTAAGGTCGTAACATCCCATACCCTGTCACATTACTGCCATGGAATTATAGAGGTTCAAGAAAATGTCTATATATTCTTGAGGCACCGAAGCCATCTGACACCAGAAATCTAGGCATTGTCACATATGTACTTTGGCTCAGCAATGATCAAAGAGAAGGGGCAAAACTACCGGTCAAATATTTGCTCTGGGAAACTAAGTACTCTAGGTAAGGGGGAAAGGCCAGTCGCCAAGCTACTGATGGCCCAGGAGAGGTCATCTCTTTTCATTAAGATTTCCCTTCCTGTATGATGGGGGTGTTGAGACAAACGCTTCTGCCGCTGATGCAGTGGGAGCAATTTTGGTGGAAATGCTTAATGCTGTACGGCTCTGAAATCATGGTGAATCAAGCAGCCTTTTTTAATATAAAGCGCTCTGATACCAGATGTCTTGGATCTAGTTCGTGCTATATAAAACAACATTTTTTTTTTCCTGAAAAACAAAGCTGGTTTTTATGTGTATGGCTGAAATTGTTGTGGTTTCTCCTGCCCAAGAATACCATGCCCAGAAAAATAATCATATAAAGGCTTGGTGTAAACAGGAGGGCCTTCCAACATGATGGAGATGATGGTTCCCTGGGGGCTTTCCTGCTACCAAGATATTTCTGATGGCTTTTTAAAAGATTGTTTGTTTTA
This sequence comes from Lissotriton helveticus, assembly GCF_964261635.1. Lineage (NCBI taxonomy): Eukaryota > Metazoa > Chordata > Amphibia > Caudata > Salamandridae > Lissotriton > Lissotriton helveticus. The sequence goes on along the minus strand of NC_136062.1, from coordinate 176,740,388 downwards.
GAGTTTATAGCGCGCGTACCAGACTCGAAAATATCAGGTATCAGAGCGCTTGTCATGAGCACCAGTATCGTTACAGATGAACACATTCATTTTTGTTAGGCACTTTCACAGATTAAGTGATTTGCCCAGAATCACAGGATCTGAGCGCCTATTCCGAGACTCAAACCCGGTTCCCCAGCTTCGAGGTTGACTGCTCTAACCGTAAGGCTGCACTCTCCCCTTGGCTCTGCTACTGAACCTAAGCAGGTTCCTCACCCTTAGATGAGGCTGGGAAACCAAGAGCCGGGTAGTCAGGAAACTTGTCGATTTTCTGCAGGCCATTCCTCCTCTACCACTCGGCTTTAAATGAGGCCCTAATAGTCCCTACCACATCTCTGTCCTGGGATTCTAGAATCTCTAAGGGCGGATTTGTACTCCCACATAACCTGTCCTGGGATAGCAGGGAGTCTAGGTGACAACTTAGTATTCCTCAGACATACCTACCCTGAGACAGTGAAGAGAAGAACCAAGTATGCCTGCCACATGTCTCCTTTGTGAATAATCTTATAAATGTACTTATATATCTATGTGAAGCATTTCTACCAGAAACAAGGTTCTTAGTAACATATGCCGAAATAAATGGGTATTAACACATAAGTAGGGTTGATTAAATGGATGACAATTCCGGTTTAAGGACAGAAGCCCTCACCCAACCAATGGGTGGCATGCTTCGTCATCAGGCCCATCCTAGCATCTCTCCCAAGGAGTAGATGCAAGCTACTACCCATCAACAGATAGGGGAGCTTAGCGGGATAGAAGGTAAATAATTAGCTATGCCACTCATATGGCCCATAGGGGGTGAGGGTGTGCAGAGAGGAATAATAGAGTGGAAGGGAATAAAACTACCTTCTAGGTGGAGAAACACATTTTATTGAATCCACTAGTGGCAGGATTAAAAGAATGGTGGATAATTCTACTCACAAACAGAGACAGACATGTTTCTGCCCATGTCAACCCTGAAATGGCATTTATTCGGAATCAAATCACCTTTTCTGCTTTGACAAAATGTTTTTGAAAAGCAAAGTTTAAATACTCTCCGCATCGTAAAGTTATATAAGATGTCAGACATCCACCTCAGCGATCTGAACTGTAGGCCAATATAATTATGTTTTCACTCCATCCTTAAAGTTTGAGTAAACAATGCATATGACCTGCTAACACTGATCCCACTGCCGCACACTAGTGTCGCCTAACAATGAGGGAAATCGCTGTGGTAGTTTGCAGTCATTGAGAGATTAAATGAATGCCGCAAATCCTGCTGTGTAATATGGCTGCACAGATGTAAGAAAAGTTCGGAAGTGTCCATATCACATGCCGAGTAAGTCACACACAAAAAAAAGACTAAGCACCACGGGCAAGTGTTCCTGCAACGAAACGGCATTAAATGTGGAAAGAATGCCCGAGAAACTGGTGATCCAGTCAGTATCTTTTATTTGTGATTAATGGAAAGTTAACCTGTAACCCGCATAACCTCCGCTTCACATGATTTATACATAATTTACACTTCATTTATTCATTATTTCCCATATTATTTCATACATTATTCTACATGTGTTATATTTGGGTTTAGTAAACTGAATGAACCACGTCTTTTGAATAGCTTCAGTTAGCATATGTGCATCTTAGCATTAATCGTGAGTAGGCCTAGGTGTCTTGCTCCATGTCTGAAATAAACATTGTAGTTCTTCTTGTTGTGCATGATATTTTATTGTTTCAGGCACAAGAGTCACTGTGTTCTCGTCGAGAAATGCTATTCTTTGTTAGCTTACAGTTTGAAGGTAGTAGAATAGCAATTAGTTGGTTTGGACGAAGAATCCCAGCACCTGCAGGACCGGAGGAGAGGAGGTGAACATTACTTTGTGAAGATATTGTAAATCCTTGATGGTCCAAGAAGTTGGCATTGCATTATCTGTGAGAAGGAGGCCGACACCCAGTAGAGACAGAACACAGGGTTTGGTTAGTTCTTGTTCGGTGGTAACCTGGACAATGTATCAATCTGATGAGATTTCATGTTTTAAATGAATAAAGCTTGTTAGTTAAATCACTTGCCCCTGTCCACCTTTGCAGGTGGACGTCCTATCCCTCCTCTTGAGACCGGTGCTTCTTATTTTCTTAGTTACATACTCTTGAGAGTAAGCACATTCCTTGTTATTCTAATCGGAACCTTTATTTTGCTCATCATTCAATGCTATATTTGTTGACACCCCCAGCTTATGAATTTTCCTGACTTGCCTGCAACTTTAGCTTAGACTTGGGTCGTTTCCTTTATGAAAATTAGACTTTGCTTCAATTTCCATATGTTGCCTTTAATAACGCAATACCTGCATTTAATTAACTAAATTATTTGGATCATATTCATGTACGCTAAGTTCAGGTGAAATTTCGATTTCTGTCTAATTGACTTGATAAGAGACTATAACTTTTATAATTTGCTAAGAGACCTTAATAGTTTGTAAATGTACGTATTTGCTGTTACTGTGGGACAAAATCCACTTCATTGTCAATGCAATGTTATTGAATTTATGATTTCAGCCTCAGTTCAAGACATAGTGGCGTCTCAAGTTTGCTCCAAGTTTACGCAGTGCAAGTACCACTCTTTTCCATTCTGTTATCAGAATCCTGACACGTTCATAGATTTGTGCTGTGAAGTGCTTTACTAGATTCTGGGATTTTAGGCTACTGCCAGGAGAGGAAACAGGGTAGAGGCTATTGTGAAAAGCAGGGGCAGATTAGAACCAGAAGCCAAAAACATTCTGGAAGCTCAGTCCGTGTGCCTTCTCTACAGGCGAGTTCTCCTTTCCTCAAGTGAGTTTAATATTTTATAATTCCGGGGGCTCGTCTTTCAGAACAGATGCTCCATGGCCCATCTGCCGGGGTGTTGCTTGCATGTAAACCAGGCCGACCTGCGGCTGAGTCATCTGGAGTATGATGACTGTCACAAACTCATGAAGGATATCAGGGCCTTTTAAAATGCACTGGGTGTGTCGTAGATAAAAAAGGGCACGCCTCGTTCAACAAACAACGAAGATATAAGGACACAGCACAACGCGCCCACAACCCTCTCTCTGTACGTCAAGACAAAGAGGGGTGAGAAGAGCCAAAGGAATGCAGTTTACGGGGGACTCTCTGCCCCAAAATTGTAGCTACCTTTAATAGCCTCCACCTTAGGGTGTAAACGAGGTCAACAAGCAGCATTCGTGGCATGAAAAGTGCTATACACTTGTACTAATATAAAATGTGTTTTAAAAATCTCAATGGTGCAAAACTGCAGCTGGAAATATCAATCCAACAGGATATGTGTTTGGGTTCCTTCCTGCTTTATTATTATTATTATTATTTTACATCATTCATATCACACCCATGTGCCACTATCTCTCATTCCCAGTGACCATATCACTATCAGATTACATGAGCAAGTGCTCGTATGTCAATAATCAACATATTCTTCAAACACTGAGCGAAGGTCACAACTAGTGTGATTAGCTTGATGAATATCCTTACCGATTTGAAATGAGTCCATCTCGCGAAACAGGCACTCCACTGCCAAAGCCTTGTTACACCCAAAACATTCTAGCCCCTCCCTCTTCTTTAAATACAATCTCCAGAGACACACTTCTTCTACTGCTATCATATATACCCGACCTGCATGGTACAACAGTAACTCCAACTCATGTGGCAGGAATGAAACTTATTGGCGGTAATCATAACGAGGAGGCACGGTTGAGTGCAAATGTCAAGAGAGCATTCATGGATCTAAGCACAGGATTCAAAGATACTGAGAGGAGAAAGGGTTCTGGAATCCAGTTCCACCATCACGAGCCCCTCCCTAATTCACATATTTGAAAGTCTGGTTTGGAAAGGGGTTTGACTTCAGGTCGGGCAATACTATCAAAACCTAAAATGTGAGTAAGCAGCGTCTCTTAAGGGATCACCTTCTTTTTGTCTTAGATGCACAAACCATAACTGCTTTGACCATGGCCCAGAACCATGCCCGGTAGCCTGCTATTAGGACCTTTGCTGCTGAGACCCTTATTTGCTCTTGAGAGTCCACTCTGCTGCTGGAAGGTGATTCAGCCATAGCAGATCGCTCTTGTGTGTCTAGAAAGGTGGACTAACAGCTCAGATTGCCTTCTCTTGCATGACCTTTTGGCATGTTTTCTGCTCCTCTAGTCTCTGCCTCAGCAGGTAATCCTTGAACTGGACCAATTGAATACCAACTGATGAATAATGGCCACTCAGCGATGTAATCTTTTTCTTTACATATTGTAATCTAGTTATTGCATGCTAATCCTAGCTCTCACTCCTGAGAAATCCATGTATCCAGTACTATGTTGTTGGTATTTAGGCCTCAAACCGGATCGCTCATCCTTTGTGTATTACTTTAGATTTCACAAGTATTACTTTCAAATGGTTCGGATTTATTTTAATCTTTAAATCTGATCTGTTTACAAATCAGTGGAGTTGAATTCAATATGTTGGTACCGATTTGTGAACAGATGGCATTTCAGGATTAAAATAAATCTGAGCCATACAAAGTAATACATGTGCAATCTACATTGATTAACCACACGCAGCGTGTGAGATCCTGTTTCGGAGCTGGACATGATTCCAGTGCCTGTATACAGTACATTGTGTCTGGTTGTTAAACGACTGTGAGGATGCGATGGGACTTCACAATAATCAGTGGTCCTAGGGGTTTGTACCACTGAGGAGCTCCAGGGGTCGTGAATGACCAAGGCACTGGAGGAAGGCTTCCAATCTCAACTCAAAGGTACCCATCCCCAGATACACATCAGCCATGGGGCCAACTGGCCTCTGTATTGCTCACCATACTGGTGAGGGCTACTGCTTCTCACCTGGGTCGATGACAGATGAAGACCATTCCCTAAAGCAGGCCACGGAGCAAGAAAAAGTTTGGTAATGACACATCTTGTTTAAGGTGGACTCAAGTCAATCCCGTATCAATCCTGCTTGTCTTACCCCTGCCCTAAACACAGCTAGTGCCAGATGTTGTTTGTTGGAACCCCTCCAAATCAAGGGGGGCAGTGGATGTGATCTACCTAAAAGTTACACAAAACCTTTTGCGGATATGATCAGATTAGAGTTCAACAAATCATTCCGACTACATGATTTACCAACATCAGCAATGCATATGGAGTCTAGCTCAACAAGGCACTGTGTGTACATCATCGACCTAGACTTCAGCAACACTTGTGGGTGTGATGTCAACAAAGCATCTTGTGTACAACCTAAAGGAATGCATACAGTTGTGATCTCAAAGTGTCTTGTGGATTTGATATACCTAGACTTCTGCTATGAATATGGATGTGATCTCAACAAAGCATCTTGTGCAAGTAATAAGCCTAAAGATGCATATATTTCAGTTTCGGAAAAGGGTTCTATGAATGTGATTGTTGAAAATGGCCCTTTCTGTAGGTTCACCCCCAAACCTTTGGCCTTCCTCCTCCCCTTTTTGCTGAATTCGTTTTTGTGGGCTTTAGTATTCCGGGTACTTTACCACTGCAAACATGGTAGCATTGGCTTGCCCACCACTGTGATATTTAATCTACTTATAGGTCCCTAGTAAAGTGCACTCCGGGTATCCAGGGCCTGTAGATTAAACGCTAGAAAGTGGACCGGCAGCACTGATTGTGCCACCCGCTCCAGTAGCTCTTTAGGCCTGTCACTACAGAGCATGTGCATGAAATTCAAACTGCCATTTCATCCTGGCAAGTTAACCCTCTTGCCAGGCCCAAACATTCCTTTTTAACCCCTTCCATGCTGATGACGGCCCCCGTCCGTCATGCATCACGGTGGGTGTGTGCTGATGACAGCTGGGGGCCTGGCTCATTAAAACAGCCGCACAGGCGCAGAATCGCGCCCGCGCCCAAGGGGTTAATACATATACGGCACCCCATAGTAGGCCCTACAGCAGGGTACAGTATATTAAAAAAAAGTTAGGCATGTACTTTTATGTTTTACATGCAATGGTAGTGAAATACTCTTAAATTATTTTTTCACCTCTGCAGGGCCTACCTCTCGCAAATGTTAACATTGGGACTGCCTTATAACATTTTCTATGGGTGGTTTCCCATTGAGACAAGATAAGAAAATCATATTTGGTGTCTCTGGACTCACAATTTGAAAGTACAACTTATGATGAAGTTGGTTTTAAAATTGCAGTTCTGAAAATGCCACTTTTAGAAAGTTTACATTTTCTTACTTGAACCATTTGGTGCCTTCTGTCTGCCCCTGGAATACATGTCTGGAGGGGTGACAGCTAGCGTACTGCCTTCCCTCTAGAAAGCCACATACAAAGACAGAGTAGGTGTGACTGAGCCGCCATGTGGATGTTGATAGGTCATCCTGAGGCAGGATGAGAGGGAGGAGCTGACACTTGCACCTGAATAGGACTGTGCCTGTCCCCACACCAAGGGTTGCATACACCGTTGTAGTGAGTCTGGGGCAGGGCAGTAAAGGCAGGACCTTGTGCACTTCGAAGTATCTCTTCGAAATCTCCCTACTTTAAAGGCCAAATGGGGTATAAGTACTGGACCTCTGACACCATGAATTCAGAATACTGCTAGAACTGACTGCAGCAGAAACTCTACTTTTTGGCCTCCTTTCGGAAATTGTTGATGGCCTTGTTGTTTCAGTAGTGCGATATGACTGCACCCGATCTGTCTCTAGGGCTGGTAAACCCGTTTTGGGTAGCTGTTTGCTACTTGTTTTGCTGTAATGGCCTGCTGGGAGTGAGTAGGACTGGACCTGCTCTCTACATCCTCGAACCCAGGTTTCTCCAAGGGCTTGCTGGCTTGAATCCTGTTTTGAAGTCTCAGGGCCGCCTACATCTCGAACTAACTGAGAACTGGACAAGGAGTAAATGGCTCGCGGATACATGCGTCGCGAGCACCAGGGATCATCACAGGGGGCAAATGAGGGCAAACAAGGAACTTATGGACTGCCTGCGACCTCATTTTTTTTCGGAACTCTTTAGATAAAATCCAAAGTTGAAAATACAACAAATTCCGGTATACCGAGATTTTGTCTTTTTATCTGCCTATTAGGGCTACAGTAAAGGACATTTCCATGTACAGAGGGCATGGAGGATTCTTGACTTTCTTCCCAGCAATACTAGAAGAGGTGAGGTGGGCACAATCACAATTTTTCACTTGGAGTTTTTCTAAACACCCCCAAGATGGTGATTACAGGAATCATGCACCAAAAAAGGAAACCTTTAGTGTAATACTAGGTTTAAAGACCATTTTACGTGTAAAAGCCCCCAACAAACGTGCATATCCCAGCTAGGTGTCTGGATTCAGAGAACATCCTTTTTCTAACTGCTCAAATTTGTAGGTCCCACCAACCTGACAGGTCAAGCTATCTGGCTGGAGAAGATCTACTGCAGTCTTACCCAGAATTTACAATGAGTTTATAGCCCAAACACTACTTAGAGTGGTTGGCTTTGTCGCGGATTTGCCAGCTACTTATTCTATGGCTTTTCTTGACCATCTAGAGCTGCTCCCTTCTTTGCAGCATATCCTCTTTACCATCCTTTGGCGTGGATGACTTGTAACCTTCCATTGCTCACTTTTAGGGAATTACTTTTATTTTTGCTTAAGCAACCCATGAGGCTGCCGTCTCTGCTACTAGATGGTACCAGTGTTCTCGACCATGGAAGGATTGCAGGTTGAGGTGGCCTTGTTTTTTGGTGTGTATAACTTTGCAGTGTCATTCCTTCCTGTGTATGTGTGTGCTGCATGGCTAAACACTTTAAAGGTCCCAAAAGCGAGACCTATAGGCTATGCCAATGCTTGTTTGTCACTGCAGACATCATAGCTGGTCATCCTCACAGCACTGTAGGCCTGTGAGGCCCAGGGGAGCCGGCTAGCATAAGCCTATATCTAAAATCAGTAAACCAGGCTTAGGATGGGCGTTGAGAGCAGACCTTTTAGTGGCCCAGAACCAACAGCAGAACAAGCTTGGAAGAAGAAAGCAATCAGGAATGGCAGGCTATGCGAAAACTGCAAACTAGTAGAAAATGTTATACGTTGCAGTGAATAATGACATATGGTGCCTGAAACTCCATCAAAGGAAGGTTTGAAACTAACTAGATCATAAAACCCTTGCACACTGTGGTGGTCCACACAGCAAGAAACCAAGGATCCCTATTTCGTTTCTCTTTTGACAGAAAATATAGAAACGGTATCACAAATATAAAAATATGAAATGTATGTGCATTGATGTGTGTGCTGAAGAATACTGCAATTTGTTTGATTCTGCTGCGATGTACAATTGTCTATTGTTATGCTTCAAGTGGATGTGGAGGATTGAGCTGCCTTTTCTAATTTTGTGGGTTTTATGCCCTTAGAAATGTTTGTGGCTGTAGTAGGTTCAATCTAACCTTTTCATACACGATATATTGACTAATGATATAATATCATTTGGCAGCAGAAGTTGAAAGAATGTACCACTGAGGGAGCAGACACTTAAGACAACTGTATGACTGAGCTGTACTGTGTATATGATGGTCACAGGAATTGTGTTTGATGTGTGCTGTTGTTGTAGGGTGATGTGTTAGTGTGGTGTGACTCAATCAGGCTGCGAGCGCCAAACACACACTTTTGCACTATATTGCAAAGAAAGGCTTTTTTTAGATAGAGGAGGCTCAAAGCTCTCTCTACTATGGTTAGTAGCTAGGGCTTCGCATCACAAAACATTGGTGGTTGCATGGAAATGCCCCCTGGACGCAAAGTAATTGCAAGCAGCACAAAATGCTAACATGCGCTACTTTGAGGCATCTTTCGAGCACAAAACATTTTTTGCAAAGGAAAGGAAATCCAAAATAAACATTTTGCGTAGATTTTCGTCGCTATTGTGATCCAGACCCAGCACAGGATTGTAAATCTGCCTCGGAGAGTTTTACACACAGTGATATTTAATTACCATCTTCTGGCCCTTCTATATCCTCAACACATAAAGAAATGTTGAGTATTTTTCTGTGAAAAAAGTGGCAACCATTTCTGCAGGTCTTCAAAGAAGACAGGGAATCATGGCTAGAACCCTCAGCCAGACGCAATCCTACGACATCGCCAGACAGTTACACAACAGTGTGTGTAATTAATGCTTCTGAAACATGAGTATAGGTTCCCTCCTTTACAGAATAGGCACAGTATGCTTTGATGAATGCTGAATTTGTGTGGATGAACAGAAAATGTGGATGGAGATTGCATGTGAAAGGAAAATGTCCGTGGATTGATTGGTATTTGTTCATGGATGTTTGATGGTTAATTTGCGTGTATGAGTGGATTAAAGGTCACTTTATGCATGTGGTATATGTGTATGCCTTTTGTACATTTATGGATGTGTGTATATATGGATGGGTCTTGTGAGTGAGCACGTGTGCCCAGACTAATGTGTATGCAAATAGATGTAAGTGACCTTGACGCTGCTGCATTTGGAGGTGGTTCTCTTGTGCACATAATGAGCTGTAAAAAAGGGGCCGGTGACTTTGAAGGGCATGTACATCTACCGGTTGTGTACCAAGGCACAGCAAATCTCTGTGATACACTAATACAGAATCTCATCAAAAACTCAGATATTGCACAGTTACAGGGAGTTGTCTTATGTGCATGTAGGTCTAATACCCCAGTAATTTAAGATTTTACAATGACAAACATGAAGTCTTTGATATGGTAATGTGACCTGGTCACTGCCGGTTTTATGAGAACCCTATAACAGATAGGATACCAGTGAGCTATCTCCGAATGATGTACATGTACTGTTTGGACAGTAGCCTCCTGCGTCCTTTTCGGTTTTGGTCCTGCAGATCTTATAGCGCCGGGACACTCTGCCCGAGTAGCTGAGCGTTTTATAAGACAATCACTAACATAACATAACATGTTAGTGAAATGTAGGATGCAATTCTCAGATCACACCTGCAAGTGTGACTTAAACAATTGAGTTTCCCATGTACCCCGATTTATAAGGACATTTATTATTTACAGTGCTTCCGAGTGAGGGGAGAGGATGTGGCGTAACGTGGCTAGGGCAGTCGACCTCAAATCTGGGGAACGGGTTCGAGTTTCCGCAAGGACACGCAACATCCTGTGATTCTGGGTAAATCACTTAATCTCCAGTGCCTAACAAAAATGAATGTATCCTCATGTAACGCAACTGGTGCGCGTGTAGGCTGCTAGGCTTCCCTAAAGTGCGAATCTTCAGCTTCGGCCCCGCCTCTCATAGCCCCGCTGATCAGGAGCTCCTGACGTAGGGTCCAGGTCAATCCTCATCTGGGACTGCTGAGGCTTCGAGCTCCCCTGGGTCAGCACGCTGGAACACCCGGATCTGCTGCAGGAGGCCTCCAGCCGTCTACCGGGTAGGCATGAAGACCCGATGCTCAGAGAGACCCCTCACGAGCTTACTCACTCCTGGGCGTGCACCGCAATCCATGGGGGTGGGGAGGCGGGGGTGGGATAGTGCCTCTCACTGATCACCTGCGTCGTCGTGCATAACCATCTCTGTAGCTAGCGGCCGCCTGTCTCACGGGAGCCAGGGCATGTGGAGGCCTAGACCAGGCTGCACGACTCCCTCACCACGCGGTCTCCCAGCAGCGGACCTCGGCTCCACGTGGTACTGCTGTCTAGGTGCTTCTCGGGTCTCATATCGGACCCATGCAGGTCTCCGGCTTTGCAGGCAGGTTTCTGAGTGGGTCCATCTTCCTAGGGTAGTGGATCAGGGCAGCGACCTACCGCCGTGGCAGGTCTCTGGGTCACCGGCCATCCGGGCCGCGCCCAGCCTCCGACATCGATGAACAAACGCCTGCAGACCCAAGCTAGTCTTGGAGTGAGTCTTCCGGGTCACAGCGCTCTAGTCGGGGGCACGACTCCATGCTATTGGGATGCTAGCGGTGAGGCCCGGTGGCGGGGAGCAGAGAGATTAAGAGGTGCGACTCACCCCTCCGCCATCTTGGCCAAGCTCCTTGGGTGTCTTTTACTTCCGTAATTTTTTATTGAAAATAAAGAGCATATTTACATGGTACTGGGTGGAGAACACATGGGGGAAGAGAAAGAAGAAAAACGCACCGGGGGGGGGGGAGTTGTCAAGCATTGTATACATTGGCTTTAATTAGTTTGGCTCTTGACAGTCCATTCTGCAATTTGTTACATCTTCTTCTCTCCGTTCTTGCACGTTCCAGTATCCCCCGTGTCTCTTTGCCACCGGTATGGTTATCTTTCCGCCCCCCTGGTGATGTGAGGAGATAGAAGATCAAAAGAAGAAGAGAGACGTAGGCATATTATGTTGTTGAGTAGGGTGCATGTGTGTGTTCGGTAGTATTGTCTGGTCTGAGTGTTTAGGGTGGCTTGTGAGAGGACAAGTAGTTGTCTAGTGACAGCCATAACTCGCTCTTTTTCCCTGAGTCCCTTTGGCTGTTGGACGTTATGGTGTCGGCTCCCCTTAGGAAAATGACCCAGTTGAACCAGGCCTTAAAGGTGGCCTTTGCTGTGTCCTTCCAGTTATTCAACACCGTCTTGACCGCTGCTGTAAGCAGGAGGTCAATCAGGTCTCTGTCATTTTCGGATGTTATGGAAGGGTCCGTGTATCCCAGTATTAGGTGGTGGAAGTCCATTGATAGTGTGGCTCCTGTCATGTCATTGATTAGAGTGATTATGGAGTGCCAGAACTTCTTTGTTTTGGCGCAGTGGAATAGGAGGTGTGCTAGGTCTCCCTTCTGCCTGTTGCAGTTCCAGCAGGAGTCAGTCTCTCTGATGCCTATGTTGGCAAGACGAGCTGGGGTCCAGTAGGCCCCGTGTACTAGCCAGAATTTTGTCTGATCCAGGGTCGTTGTCACTTTCCTCCTTGATGTGGAGGACCATAAATCTGACCTATCCTTCTCGCTTAGCTCTCTCCCTGCTGCTTCTTCCCATTGGCTTACAGTTCTGTTGTTCAATTTGGACGTTTTGGGGGTCATGGCTCTGTATATGTGTGCTACCTGGTGTCCTGTGATGTTCAGGCTATTGGCGTATTGTGTTATTGATGGGGCGAGCGAGTTTATGTTGGCTTTGGCTATTGCTACTCTTATTTTAAGGAAATTATAGAGCTCTATGTTGTCGAAGTTGTATTGTTGTCTGAGTTCGTCAAATTATGTCTGATTCCCTGTCTCCTTTAGCTGGCTCACCGTCGTTATGCCCTGCCTGTACCAGGTGTGCATATCCAGTGTTTTATTCCTGTACTTAATTCTGGGGTTGTGCCATAGCGACTCTAGCTGAGTTTGTCTGACGCTGATGTCTAGCAGTTTGTCTAATTTTAGTAGGGCCAGTCGCGTGTTCCTGAGGATTGCGTTCTGTTTAATCGCGGGGTGTTTTGTCGCTGTGAGTAGTGCCACGGGTTCCATTCCTCCTAGAAGTCTCCGCTCTAGGGAGAGCCAGGCCGGGGTGTAATCTTTCTTTGGTGATATCCAGTGTAGGCCCTGTGCTGCCAAGCAGGCTGTTTGGAAGGTTCTGAAGTTTGTTATGTTCAGACCTCCTAGAACCTTGGGAAGTCTGAGTTTCTGAAGGCTGATTCTAGGCTTCTTTCCTCTCCATAGAAATGTGTTTAGTAGTTTGTCCAGTTTCTTGTGGAAGTCAGGTGTGCTAGTTAGTGGTAGCATGTTGAGCATGTAGTTGATCATAGGGGTGACCATCATTTTGATGGCAGAAGAAAGCCATCAAGTACCTGGGCCTCCTGTTCGAGAGAGACTTGCGGACCACAGTAGACCAGAACGAACAAGCAATCTTGCACAAAATAAGAGAGAAGCTAGAGGGATGGTCACCAAGATTTAGCTCCTTGGGTGTCTTTGAAAGAGATGTTGACTAAGAAGCGTAACTAGGAATCCCTTTCAAGAGGTTCTGCCATACAGAATTAAGAATGTGAAAAACTAAAATACTGTGCTTTACAAAGTATGCCACCAGGTCAGTGTTTGGGTGCCTCTCTCTGAGTTGTATATTATTGCATCAGACAAACTGACTTTGCCTCTGCTTTTTAGAAGCATCAAAGAAATGAGTAACAGAACAATTTTGTTGCAAATAATTAGAATTGAAAATGTTTCAGGCTTGAAAATCTGAGACTGAATTAAACATTGCTAAGATCTGTGGAGGAGGAGGTGGTCTTCAGTGTTTCAGTCGCTTCTGTTTCCTTTAATGCAACTTCCTTCTGCCATCTCTCAGTCTGTCGCACACTTATTCACTTTCTCTTTCCATATCTTTCTGAAATCATCTACAAACCTCACATATTAATTTTCCTCTTAACAACCTCTTGCTCATCTCCTCGTTTCAACATCTCCTCGTTTCAACATCTCCTGACACACAAACCATCATCTCCAATTTAAACCCTCCACGTTATTTTCCTTTGTCACTGTCAATAATTTGATTTGTATACTTCTTTCATACACTTTGCCATAAAATCATATTTACAATTGCCACATGTGCACATCATTCTCTGCGCTCTGAAGAGACCAAGGATTTCATGTGCATTAAGTCTGAACACGTTTATGACTCACTACCTGGCACTATGAGAAATTCACACTACCTGCAGACTCACTATCACTACAGCTCTCACTCATGTTCCGTCATGAGCACTCACCCACAACCAGAAAGCACCCAGACACCTAGAGGTGACTTGGTACATGTAAAAAGGACATATGTTACATGAAAAAACTACAGAAACACAAGATATAGTGAAAACAATACTTTTAGAGAATGCAAGATAAAGTTAACATGAAATGAAAATAAGAACTGATCATTATTATGGATTACTTCGAGTCTTTACTACAGTCTTTCGTGGGAATTCAAGCACTGATTTGTCTGTAAAGAATGTGAATTAGCACCCAATAGGGGCCAATTTCACAGACAGTTTTGAATTATTGGTGCATGTGAGACCTGCAGGACCCGACCCATTTAAAACCCAGTCATTGGCACTCATTTGGAGCGGGAGACGGGAGGAGCCCAATCAGATCTGTGCCCTCTGCCCTGCCTGTGCATTATCCACATCTTATTAGATCTCTCTACAATTCCCAGATGAACCACTGAAAGTTCAAACCAAATGCCTGGATCTGGTTAATCTCTAGTACCCATTGGACTCTCGAACCCAAAATAAGATGAGCTTTCATGTGGCATCTGCCTGTCTCCACGTTTTAACCTCATGTACCAAAAATTAACAATAAAGCAGTATCCTTTGATGAAAATAAACGAGAGAAAGAGATACCCATCTAGTATCTGAATTGAAATGGGAAACCAGAAAAAATTGCTGGGCTCAATACCAGCTTCCCCTCTTAAAATATTTGCCCAGGAAAAAACAAGTTGCTCATTTCATCGAGCCTGCCTTCTCTTCATGATCACATGTGAGAGTACTTTCCAATGTATGACCTTAGGAAATGTGCTCTACCAAAACATTGTGTCTGATTTAATAAAGCTGTAATGTTGCTTCAGTTATAATGTGAATCTAGGACACATACTGGTCAAACAGGACAACCGAATGTCCTCTGATTTCAAGTGGCACTGTCATAAGGGCATGGGCAGAGGGGTGGTGGTATGCACATTGCTAAGTTCATGTTTTAACACTATAACTTTAAGAAATGCCTTTCAATGTGATGATGTGACCTGAAGTACCATGGTGAACCGCTTTTGCATGGTCAAGAAATACGTTTTTAAAATGTAAAGAAACGTTATCATATTTTGCCTGACGTTTGTTGCATGATTTACTTGCCATCTATTAATTTCGACTGTCATTGTCAGGCCAAGACACGACTAAGAAGCTATAAAGGGAGGTGTTCCACCCGACAACCCCCCTGAAGCTACGTCCCTGAGTGAAACAAGCCAAGCACAAGAGGAAATCTAATCCCAAGCAAACTGCTGAAGACAAGTCTGTCAGTCAAAGCCTCCAGGCGTCCATCTTGCACAGCCCAGGAGGGTGCGCATCAGTGATGAGAGGAAAATAATCCGACACCGCAACGTGAAATATTTATCTCCTGACGGAGGGATACATTACATCAGGGTGAAAGAGCCCGCTGGTCAATTGAGGTTTCCAAGGCAACGAGATTATTGGATTCCAGGACGCTCCTTGCTAGTATTTACCACTACAATCAAATTTAGAACCGTGGATAGTGGCTGCTTGACCCTGGGGGGGCACGCTTGCCATGTTGTGCGGGTGCATATAAAATAAAATGGGTGTGTGGCTGCCAAACTGCCAAAGCTGAACGAGAAGTAATGCTCTGTTGCTAAAGAAATGGGCCTCACTCACTTCACCTCAGTGA
This sequence comes from Lissotriton helveticus, assembly GCF_964261635.1. Taxonomy (NCBI): domain Eukaryota; kingdom Metazoa; phylum Chordata; class Amphibia; order Caudata; family Salamandridae; genus Lissotriton; species Lissotriton helveticus. Next base: position 176,725,060 of record NC_136062.1, on the reverse strand, counting down.
CCAGAGGTAGGGGTTTCTGCCGTGAAAGTTTCAGAATTCAGTGACTTTTTTAATGTTGGCCAAGCATTCGCTACACGCTATGAAATATATATTGCATTTTAATGAGATTACATTTATATAGCACTTACTACCCTAGACAAGGTGTCGAAGCGCTTTACGCTGAACTGCATCCTCTGAAACCGAAGGTCAGTGGTTAATACAGTAGTTATTGGGAATAGTCGTATGTGCCCAAGGAAAACTTTGCACACGTTTAATATGTAAACTGTAATTCAGTGCTCACAACGGAGTCCTAACATGGTTACGTTTTAATTGAAATGTACACCCGCACTCAAACAATTCCACGTACGTTTACGAACACCATTGAAACAAAAGAGAAGCTTCTTCATCTGAAAAGTCAAAGATTGAATGAAGAGGTTGGGCATTAAAGTCGATTTAACCCCACTGAGCGGGGCAGAAGCACTGCAGTGGGAGACCTCAAGATCCAGTCTGGCGTCCGCAACAAGCTCCAGATATCGCTGGAAGAAGGAGGTCTATAGCTAGAGGTCCCACCCAGTTGATCAAAAAATTTCCGGAGTGAAAGAGCCTGTAGTTCTCTGGAACGAGTTGATGGAATAAATTCTAAACCAAATGGAAGAATCAATTGATGGTTTCATTAACCGTGTACAACTCATTGACTGGTAAAATAAAAAGCCCTTTATAATTTGATACATTAGTGCTAAATAAGTCAGCATGTTTTTCACTAGGGACATATTGCACTGGAGATTTTTAAGCTGTGAAACAGAAAATTAAAAGAAATTGTGTGTCCTACCTGAGCTTGAAGCTGCATGCAAAGATGTGATCTCGTTCTATGCAGAGTTGTGTACTGGTGCTTCTGGGGGTCAAACACTCCTAATATCCATCCTTTTACAACTACATGTTTTTTTTAATTTAAAATAATCTACTGGTTATTAGAACATTGCAATGTTGAGCGCTCCACTGAAGATAATATAGTGATCTGGGCTGCAAATGGCTGGTAGATGCCCAGAGCAACATGATTCAACTGTTTGTTCACAGCTGTGAAGAAAGGCCTCATGGAGCCCGAGGGGAGTTCAACCCCCTCGAGCTCTGAAAGGCCTCTGTTTATACAAATTAGATAATTCTGCCCTCAAGGGGCGGAATGTTCTAATAGCCTTAGACCGCTTCGTAGCAGGCTCTCCCAGCCATTAAAGGCCCGCTTCCTTCTACTAATCTACTGGTTATTGTAATAGCCTGCTTTGCATCGACAGAAGACTGTTCACCACTTTCAAACAAAGCAATTCTTTTTACCAGCTTGACATCATTAGAGTGGTTGAAATCAAGTTATGGAGCCAGACCAAAGGGAACCAGGTTATAGAATCCACATTATATCAAATGAGAAAGAAGAAGAAGAACTATGCATAGGGAATATGACATCTAAGTCACAGATTACAAGACCGGTGAAAAGAAAAGAATCCGCCTTTGGTGACATTACTTATTGCCACCTTGCCCAGCTCAACCATATCATATTGTAACATCTCAGAGAACCATTCTGAAACAGACTCCTTCTTCGGTAAGTCAGTTGCACTCAGTGACCAAAGGGAATACACTGGACAACTCGGTGACCAAACAAGACTTTCTATCACCTCGGTCACTTACTCCGACATGGTACACCACCTCATTCTTCACCCGTTAAACTTAAAATCATATCAGTGCTCAGCAGTGCCAGTATCTCTGATTGCAAGACACACTTAACACATTCATATCACTGGCCACAAAGCCCAACGACAAAAGGCCTGAAACCAACAACTAAGTTCAAGTCTGCCATTTGTTTAAGGTAGGTATCTACATAACTACAATATTATTAGGTGTCAGGTGAATGGGGTGTCCACAACATGTGCAGCTAAATATGCTGCGATAACATGCCTACAGGAAGCGAGGCATTACGCTAAAAATGTGCACACATTCGCAACACATAGAAAATGAAGCCTCAAGAAAGTTTTATTGTGAATGAGTGAGAAGATTTGCACACGCATAACCGTATCAGTGCAAAGTGACCCCAAGAATTGTTTAGTTTAGATGAAAGTATTTGTTCAGAGGTGGGAAGCATCAATGATACACTAAGAACCAGTAGCTACCACCCGCAGGGTCCAGTGTTGCTTTTCACTTGGGGCCGACCGCTCTCATCAACAAGCAAGCAGAAATGGCCCCCTCCAGGAATATTTACCTGATGTCCTTCGTCAAAAGAATTTGCTTGTCCAACTTTGGGAAAGGGGTCAAATGACACCCAACCGCCACCAGAGATTCTGGTTGTATGTAAATAAAAGGATTCATCCCTCCATGCACACTGCATGCCCATTATTTTACAAATCCTGTTTGATTGAAAGGAATTTAAAACGTGACAGTGGCTGAAAAAACTGAACCCAGAGAGTCCTCTCATATAAGGACTACCATTAGTACCTTTAAAAAAGAAAAAGACCACATGAGCCCCCTCGCGGCCATCGCACGCCAACACAACCTCAGCATAATCTCCTACGCCGACGACACCCAGCTGATCCTCTCCCTGACCAACGACCCCGCCGCCGCCAGAGCCAACCTACACGAAGGGATGAAAGAGGTAGCCGAGTGGATGACAACCAGCCGCCTGAAACTGAACTCGGACAAGACGGAGGTCCTCATCCTGGGCTCTTCACCCTCCGCCTGGGACGACTCCTGGTGGCCCCCCGCCCTGGGCACCGCACCCAAACCGACAGACCATGCACGCAACCTGGGCTTCATCCTGGACTCCTCCCTCTCCATGACCAGGCAAGTCAACGCTGTCTCCTCGTCGTGCTTCAACATCCTACGCATGCTACGGAAGATCTTCTGGTGGATCCCCACCGAGACCAGGAAGACCGTCACCCAGGCCCTCGTCACTAGCCGACTGGACTACGGCAACGCCCTCTACGCCGGTACCACCGCCAAGCTCCAGAAGAGACTCCAGCGGATCCAGAACGCCTCAGCCAGACTCATCCTCGACATCCCGCGTACCAGCCACATCTCCGGACATCTGAGAAACCTCCACTGGCTCCCCGTCAACAAAAGAATCACCTTCCGCCTCCTCACCCACGCACACAAAGCCCTACACGACCAAGGTCCAAGCTACCTCAACAGCCGAATCAACTTCTACTCTCCCAAACGCCACCTCCGATCAGCCAACCACGCCCTCGCCGCCGTCCCCCGCATCCGAAGAGCGACTACAGGAGGAAGGTCCTTCTCCTACCTGGCCGCCAAGACCTGGAACTCCCTCCCGGCCGACCTGCGACTGACCCAAGACCATCTCTCCTTCAGGAAGAAGCTGAAGACCTGGCTGTTTGAGCAGTAGCGGCACCCCCCACTCCCCCAGCGCCTTGAGACCCTACGGGTATGTAGTGCGCTCTATAAATGTCATTGATTGACATCTCAAGAACGGAGATGCTCTTTTTCACGAAGAGTCAAGGGAATTTTAGAACACTCAAGGATATCCCTGGCAGTTCAGGGGATGTCAAGGGCATATAGGTGCCGTTGCTAGAGGGTGGGAAGAACGGTGGGTGCAATACGTATCTGTGCTCATGGTTAAGCTGTCATTTTAGTGGTGGGTATCAGATACAACTGTAAATCGCTCACAACAAAAGAAAGCAAACTTGAACAAAACTGATGTCCACAGCAAACAACAGTAAAATTAAGAAATTGTTTGAAAATAATTATGAAAGAACTATGCTCCCCAAAAACAGAAACATGCAGTCTCATACTGATGAAGTCATCATGCGATTTTCTGGAATGCGAAACAGAGTGGTTAAAACTCCTGTGGAACAGAACGGGCCTACTAGAAAGGCATTGTGGTCCAGAGGAGAAACTGCTCTCAGTACAAAATAGAAGACCTTGAGCTGGTCACCAACACAGCTCACCATTCACTTTGTATGACTCTGCTCAGCCATGGCCTGTGGAGGGAGTTGCGGTGGGGCAGAAAGGCGGGGCGGGGTGCTAAAAACCGGAATTTCGTAGCGCGCCCTGCATCGCAAAATGCGATGCAGCCCTCGCTACGAAATTCGTTTTATTAATTAAATTGTTTACTTACCTCAAATTATCCATATTCCGGTTTTTAGCACCCCCCCCCCCACCCTGCCCCTCCCCCGCCCCGCCTTTCTGCCCCACAGCAACTCCCTCCACGGGCCGCAGCTGACTCTGCTACTGTCGCACTGTAGTTGGAAAGGTGCTGTCGTTGTTTTTGATTCTATGTGGGACGTGTTTGCATGCCTTGGGTGATGACCACAGAGGTGCATTATCGTGTTATAGGATGCAGCTGTTGGTAGTGTGGGGAATGAAGGCGTGTGAGAGATAGACGTCCAGTTTTCTGGTTTTCAGAAAGCTTACAGCTTTGGGTAGATCTGCAGGACACTTTACGGTATTTCATATGATCATAGTCTACTTAGCTGGGGTTACTGCACTGGGTTGTCCAACTTGATATTTTGAATTAAATGTTTACTGTCCTGTGAAGGCATGGTTGGAGAGAGAAGTGGTGGGGAGGTCTGCTGGGATCGACTTTGTTATGGTCCTCACATATCTGAAGGTCATTGTGAGACGTAAAAAAGGGGCCACAGTACGTAGCTAGTTGGGGCCTGCACCGACGGACTAGACTAGAGCCTTTCCCTTGGCCAGGAGTACTTGGCATCGCTCTACAGATATTCCATGCCTGTTCAGTTGGTGATGGCTGGTTCATGGGTTATTACAGTACTCCGTGATGAACAAGACAAGTAGCAGACATGTCTTATGTGTGTTTGAGGGGATTAAGCATCAATTGGCTGCAATTAGAACTGGTGTGGACCAGAAGAGTTATATATGAATTGACATTACTATAATACCCAGGCTAGACGATGGTCATAGAAACTTTCTTAACTTACTTGGATTTTGAAAGTAGTGTGCTGGTCGGGCTTTTCCATAACTGTGTGCTGTAAACTGTAATTTATACTTGAAGGTGCAATTGTGTTTGTGGATTTCATGCAGTCCTTAAATGTTATACGGGCTCACTTATAAAGGTGATTGGATGCAGTCCGTAAGTTTGCAGGTGCATGGAACATCATGAACAATGACAACATAAACACTATTGGGTCTTTGTTGACAGTTGGTGAGTTGAGCGTTGCTAATTCTGTCCACGTACCTGTGATTTAAAGTGGAACTGTAGACTGAGGAGTGGAGCATGGAAAATTCAGCTGAACTAGAAGCTTTTTCGTGTCACCCCAACTGATATGGTAACATCATGGTTTCAGCGCCCCCCACCCATGTTAGGGTGGAGGAACGTCACCCCCTTGCTGTCAGTGCAACAAAAGTGAAAAATAAAACGGTAATTAAATGAATTACCGTTTAATTTTGCACTGCTCGCCAGCCTGAGCAGTGTTCGGGGCATTGCTGCTGACAGGCAGCAGGGGAGTGGTGCTCACTCCACCAGCTTACACTGTGCAAGTCACTTTGGCCGGCTGTCTTGTGACGGCAAGCCTGACATACGTATTGTAAACCTCTCCACCCAGCTGTCTCAGACAGTAGGGTGGAGAGCAGGCACAGGCTTCATGTGCCTGCTGGAGTCGAGGCAGCCCGCTCCAGCCAATCCTGGTGCTGCTCTCATGCTGCTCATCTGCAGTATGAGAGCAGGGTCTAGATTTGCAGACGGGGTTGCCTGAGGCTCCATGAGGTGCCGTCACAGACTCCAGAAGAAAAGACAGAAAGCGAAACATGGGTAAGTACATTTAAAAAAATGTATTCATTATCTTTTTGCCCCCCACAGGGTGTGTCTCTGTCCCCCATGACGCCCCTCCAGTGTTGAGGGTCACCACCCGCCACTGAATGGCTGAGTCACAGTGGTGGGGATGTGCAATAAAGTAAGTATAAAGCATTCCCGCTAACTCTGTTCATAAAGTTCTCAGTCTAGTTCCATTGCATTATCTTTCACAAGACCCCCTTGCAGCTAGGCGCCAACACTCGCCTCCTGCTCCAGCAGCACTCTTACCCTACATGATATAAATAACATCTGCTCCTACCCCGCTTTTCGGGCCTACTTCTTCTCCTTCTGTAGTCTTTAATACTTGTATCCTCCCCCTTCAGATACACAGATCTGTTGCTTTGCTCTAGGTCTGTTCTTGAAACGGTTCACACAAGTCATAACTCATATTTCCATGAGGCCCAATGCTAATCTCGGAAAATCTTGAACTTTCCTCAGTTCATTCTAAGAAACACATGCATAAAGTAATTAATCAAATGTGATTTTATTCATAATGGCATATAATAAAACTTCGGAATTTCCTAACAATTCTGGACCACTGGAAAACCAGGGAGAGGGGTAAAGTCAGTCAAACATCAGGCAAAAGGGTATCAGTAGATTGGTTTTTTTTTTTTTAAATCGCCCCTTAATCAATGCTGCCGTCTGTCAGGAGGGTCTCTTCGCTGAGCTGCCTCCAGATCTCATGGTTCACCTGATCTCAGGAGTGAGATCTGAAGGTATTTTAAAAAGGTGACTCATACGCACTGAGACTTGTCAGTAGTGATTTAAAACACCCAATATGTGATGTGCAAACCCAGCAAAAGACAAGACATGAGAAGCATACCCCATACATCAGACGGCACTCCAAAACTCTCATTGCCAAAGGATGAGTCTGTGCTCAGAGCTTCAGGCTAAAATTCCAATACGTGACATTATTAACATCACGCCCAACGGGTTACTGTGCTCACTGTTTGCAAGACAAACACCCAGTGAGTAAACCTGCTCCGTGGTGTACCTAATCATCCCAGAGGAATGAGAGACATGGCTCCATGTGTTAGACACGTGCCTACAGATTGCAGGTAACAGACAGACGGACAGACAGACTCCTACCGTAGCGGCTGGCTCAGCTGGCCCTGGCTCCCGTTGGGGCTGCTCTCCGTCACCACGGTGGGCTCCAGCTCGGGGGACTTGAGCAGCCTGAGCTCGTCCACCTGCACGGCGTTGTAGAAGTTCTGCTGGCCGCCGTCGGGCGTCAGCACCGGGCTCTTCAGCTCGTTCCTGTGGCTCTTCACCAGCTTGGCGGCTGCCACCGGCAGCTGCATCAGCCGCTGCATGGGCTTCATCGTCGGCCTGCTGCTCTGCAACCAATGCCCCAGGGGTGCCGCAAACAGGGCGCACGGAGCCCAGAAGACACCAAGCCAAGCCCTGCACCGTTCCTCCTTTTCTGAGCGCCACTCACCGAACTGCCCAGCCCTCGACTCGCAAACTCAAAACCTGGCTGGGAAGGACGGGGGTCTGCTCCCTCGCACTCCCTGGGGGCGCCTTGAAGGAGGGTCTGTGTGCTACAAGCACTGTACAACTCCGAGCAGGGCACAGTGTCCCAGTGGCATCACTCCAAACACAACCCCTTGAAGCCTGAAGTAAAGACACCCACATCTCTCTCTGATAGCTTCGGGGAGCCTGTGCACTTACCATGCATCTATCAGGACATATAAATATATATGTGTTGCATTTATATATATAAAGAGCACCCACTATTCACAGGGCCACGAGGCCGCAAGATTATATTACAAAACGCTATATAAAAGATAGTATTACTATGACGATACTGTGGATCTGTTTCCTTCTCTGTCAGTTTGAAATGTGATTCCTGGATGGAAAGTAGGGTGCAAGCTCTGCGGGAGGGGACACTCACTGCCCCACGCGCACACGGGTGCCACAGACTGCCTCTTCTGAACACACATGCAACAGTTGCCCCCACTGACCGCTCGCTCATCTACCACAGAACAGGGGCGCGCGCGGCGCGCTGCTCCCGGCTCCCCTCAGACATACATGCTGAGACTGCATGCTCCCCCGGGCGACACATGCCACGGCTGCCTGCCGCACACATGCTGCTGCTTGGTACACACATGCTGTCTAAAGCACACATGACAGGCGCGTCCTCTCCAGCCCAGACGAGCTAGCGACGGGGTGGCCCTCTGCTGCTCGTTCCCTCCCACCTGAGAGTCCAGGGGCGCCCCCTCCACCTGCACGAGGCTCCTCTCTCGCGGCCGCCCCTCTCTCCCGGAGCAGCTCTGCCCCACTCCTTAAGCCACGTTTGCAGGTCCCTGGTCCCACCCGCTGCCCCCTCCTCCCTCACGCGGTCTGATATATGACTCAGCTCTCACACACTCCCTCTCTCTCTCTCAATGGGCTCAGCCTGGCAGCCTGTCCTCGCCCTCCTTCTCCTCCGCCTACTCCGCGCTCAGCTGCGCAGGGGATGCTGTGAAACGCGACGCCTCTATTAGAGAGGGCTTCTGCTCCGCTGTCCACACCGGATCCGGACTCCCGTCCAGGCCGCCAGGGCTCCCCACCGGTGCCGGGCTCCATGCACTGGAGCCGGGAGCCTGCCTTCTCGCCCCTGCCACGCCGCCAACGGTCCACACGGGGGCAGGTTTCTTATCTGCTGCCATGTCTGCACACATGGTTTGGGCTCCTGTCCTGCTGGCAGGGATGCTTGTACATGTGCTACTGGTCCTGCCCTGCTGCCTGGCGTCTACACTGGAATTCTGGGTAACTTCCCTGCTGCCAGGGCTTCATCCTGGAACAGGTCTCCAGATAGGGGTCTTCGTTGATGCACCGGGTCCTGTGGAGTCTAAATGACCACTCTGAGGCAGGAGTTAGATTATTCTACTTTATTCAAGCCCGGAGCGCCAGGAGACAAATGCGCTGCCTGTAGCGGTAGGCGCCAATGACAATATGGCCGCCTTCCGCTTCCTGTCTCTCCCCTTCCTATTCCGGTGACAGAAGACTAGACCGTCACCACATATCTCCCCCCTTTATGCAACAATAACAATAAACTATAAAGTCCTTACTTCCAGTCCATATCATAGTCCTTGAACTTCTCTGGTACCTTTGCCGCTCTTCCAACTCTGGTTCTCCTCACTTCCGTCCTCCCTTCTTCTCCTGGTCCTTTACCTTCTAACCTCCTCTCATCCCCTTCATTTTCTCTGTCATGAACTTCCTCGTTGCTTTCAGCTTTGCATCCGCCTCTCATCTCTTCACTCGTACCGCACTTTCCTTCACTGTCTTCCACTTGCTGCTCTCCTTCTTCTACATTCTCAATTCTCCTTCCACTACTTTCTCTTCTACCTCCATCTTCTACTTGCTGAATTCCTTCTTCCAGGTCGTTTCCCCAATTCAAGATTTTGCTGCACTTAGCCATTCTGTCCAGTGACCATACCTTTCCATCACTGAGCAGGGCAGACCGGGTGTATGGCTCCAGCACTTGCAATGGTGGTGAAAATTTGCTTTCCCCTTTCTTCTTGAGGATGGCCAGTTTAACTCTCACCCAATCTCCCTTTTCCAGTTCAGCTCCCTGAACGTTGCGTCTCTTGTTATAGTGTGCTGTATACACTTCTTGGGCTTTCTCTAAATTCCTTCTAACAACGGCTGGCCACCACTTACTCTGCACCACTAATTTCCTCCATGCCGTGTTGTCCTTCGTAAAGGCATCTCTTCCTCTCAACACCTTAAATGGGCTGTATCCTGTGCTTCCCGGGGTGATGCGATAGGCCCAGATCATTTTCTCTAATTCCTTCTCCCAGTCCATACCATCGTTTATGGCCGCTTGGATGGTGCCCATGATCACCCTGTTGAACCTCTCCACTTGACCGTTTCCGGAAGGATGGTAGATAGGCGTGTGTTTAACCTCTATGCCGTTCCTGGCCATGAATGCGGTCCACTTCACCGAAGTGAATTGCGGCCCATTATCACACGTGATAATTTTTGGGATGCCTTCTCTGACGAACGTGGTACGTAGGAAGCGTACCACTGCCTCCGAGTCCACATGCTCCATTATCTCTACCTCAGGCCACTTAGAATATTTGTCTATTAGAACTACAGCGTACTTCTGTGTCCCTTCTTTGTTGAGGACGGGGCCCATGATGTCCACCGATACCATTTCCCATGGCCCATCCGGAACCGGGAATTTTCCCAAAGGTGGTCTTAACAAGCTCTGTGACTTATCTGCCTTGGCACAAGACTCGCATTTCCGCACATGTCGTTCTATCTGGGAATCAATGGCTTGCCACCAGTATGCTTGTCTGGCCAAAGCTTTTGTCTTTGTGATTCCCTGGTGTCCTTCGTGTAGAAGATTCATCAAGTGTTCCAGTATGCCTTGTGGAGGAATCACTTTGTCGCCTCTGAGCAAAAAGATGGGGTTGTCAGCCAACGAAAGTTCCTCCCTTACTTCCCAGAATTTTCTCAATTCCTCCTTTAGATGTCTTTTTTCTGGCCACCCATGTACCACGTATCCCTTGATGGCTTCTAGGTCAGTGTCTTCTCGGTAGGCTTCTTCCCACTCCTGGGCACTGATCACTTCTTCTGTATCCTGAATGGTGGCTACCACATAGCCTTCCCACCTTTGTTTCTCTCCGTCATCCGCCGCTTCCATCGCTGCCGCCCTGCTCAGGAAGTCGGCTACTTTGTTCTGCGGTCCAGGGATGTGTTCCACCTCATATACAAAATCCAACAGTCTAAGAGTCATCTTGGCAATCCTAGGTGTCGCGTGAGCATGGCCGCTTGAAGTCAGTACTCAGACCAAAGGCTTGTGGTCCGTTCGGACTAAGAATTTCGCCCCCCACAGATACTGTCTGAATCGCTCCATCGCCCAGACCACTGCCAACATCTCCTTCTCCACTACGCTAAACTTCTCTTCATTGGGCGTAAGCGATCTCGAGGCGAAGCTGACCGTCGATATTTTTTCGTTGTCTGATTTCTGCATAAGGACTGCTCCTATGCCCCGGTCACTGGCATCAGTAGTGAGGATGGATTCCGCACTCGGATCGAACCCTTTCAGGGGAATTGCTGAGCTCATTTCTTGTTTCATTGCTTCGAACTCCGCTTGTTCCTCCGGACCCCATGTGAACTTGTTCTTCTCCTTCAGGAGTTGGCGTAGGAGATGTGTTTTCGTGGCGAAGTGAGGAATGAACTTACTGTAATATTCGGCCATTCCAAGAAATGATCGGACATCCTCCTTTTTGGTTGGTGTAGGAGCGTCTTGAATCGATTTCATGTTGTCCTTTTTCGGCAGTATCCCATGTTCGCCCACTTCATGACCTAGGTACGTGACGGATGTCACTCCGAACCTTCATTTTGTCCATTCTGCCGTCAGGGCATTGTCCTGCAGTGTCCTCAGTACGGTGTGGAGTTTCTCGTTGTGGTCTTGTTTAGTTTTCCCCATCACCAAGATGTCGTCTTGGAAAAACTGCACGTTCTCCACTCCCTTCAGTAACTTGTGCATAAGCTTCTGAAAGACAGCCGCTGCGGATGCTAGTCCAAATGGCATTCTCACAAATTCATAGCAGCCGAACGGCGTGATAAATGGTGTGAGATGGCTGCTCGAGGAGTGTAGTTTTACCTGGTGGTAGGCCGATGACAAGTCTATAGTGGAAAACCACTTGATGTCTTTGGTCCTCGCTAGCATCTCATTAATTCGTGGCAAAGGGAATTTGTCGATTACAATGTTTTTGTTCAATTCTCTTAAGTCGACACACAGCCGCACCTTGCCATTGGGCTTCTGGGCTACTACTAGAGGGGAAAGCCATTCGGCACTCTCTATGGCTCTGATCACTCCCTCTCTCTCTAGCCTGTCCAATTCTGATTGTACCGCTTCCCTGCTGCGGAAGGGAATGTTTCTCACCTTGTGCACCACTGCTTTCGCTCCCTCTTTTAGCTTTGTTAGGTGTTTGTATTTCGTTAGTTCTCCGATTTGTCCATTAAACACTTTGGGGTACGCTCTCTGCCAGCACTCTACGTCATCTTTCTTCTCCATGTCCATTAGCAAGATTTTCTCAATGCCCCCTGGGTTGAGTTGTATTCCCAATGCTCCTTGGTCCTTCCAGCTCAAAACTGAGGGGCCCTTCTCGGCAACGTATAACTTGCAATGTGCGTGGCGACCACGAAACTCAAACAGGAGGGGACAATAACCCAACATGGGAATTCTTTGACCTGTGTACGTGACTGGTCTCAAATCCATCGGGTGTAGTGTCTCCTTTATCTTGGTAGTGAACCTTTCTTCCCAAACCTGCCGTTGTATGATGGAGATGGGTGCTCCACTGTCTGCAATCATTTCCAGTGGTATCCCTCCAATGTGCATGTCCAGTCTGGGTTTATCTGTTCCTTCCCTTTCCATTTCCAGCACCTGGACATCGATGTACAGGAACTCTTCCTGGTCTTCTGCGTCTTCTCGGCCTTCTGCCTCTTCACTTTGCTCTTGGTCAACATATCTGACCACAGCTCCTTTGGGTCTTCGGCGGCATACCTTCTCATAGTGTCCGAACATACTGCAATATGAGCACTTTGCCCTAAACGCCGGGCATGCTTTGTCATTTCCCATGTGCGTGGTACTGCCACATCTGTAGCAGCTCGGCTTGCTTCCCTTATTCGATCTGTTGTCTGTTTGAGCGTAGTCGTTGTTGTTGTTGGATCTTCTTCCATCTTGGTACCTTTGCGGTTCTCTCTGTCGCGGCCGGTCACTTCTCGCCGGCGTCATGATCTTGCATACTGTCTGTGCTCCACCTGCTTCTTTCTTGGCTGCTTGTGCGCAACGCTTTGACATTTCCGCTTTTTTAACCATGGCCCATATCTCTTTGAGAGAAGCATCTCCATTTACCCAAAGTTTCTCCTGGACGTGGGAGCTGGTGGTGTGCATGATAATCTGGTCTCTAATTAGGTCGTCATGCAACCTGTCGAACTTGCATGTAAGGGCCAATCTTTGTAGGGCTACTACATACTCGTCCACCGTTTCACCACTCCTTTGCTTCCTTTGAAAGAAATTGTATCTGTCTATAGCGACGCACACTACGGGTCTATAGTGGGCGTCGAGATCTGCGATGGCGTGACTGAAAACGTCCGTGTCTGTACCATCCCTCTCTCCTTTGACGATGGTGTCGTAGATTCTGATCCCCTCCGGACCTAAGTTGTGCAATAGTATCTTTTTCCTCCTCTTGCTTGAGAACGGAGCGTCGCCTTCCTCTTCCAGGGCTTCAAGATAATTGAGGAAATACCTCTTCCAGTCTTCCCATTTCATCTCTGGCTCTCCACCCTTCGTCAGAAATGGCACCAGTTGGGTGAGGGAGGAAGACTGAACCGCCATCTTGGATACACCTCTCTGACGAGCCGAAACCAGGAGCTTCCGACCCGGAGGGCTCCCCGGCGTGAGTTGTTCTGTGGAGTCGCCCTCGCTTAGGTCGCTGGCGCTGTCCTCACCTCTCTCTCTGTTCGAGGGACCGGGAGATGCCTGCTGGTGTCCCTTTGTGGCAGGAATCGTCGAACTGGATGCGTCTGCGCTCTGCCGCTGCTCCGCCAGTGTGCCTCACTCTGCTTCCCTTGATGGGGTTAGAATGCTACCCCGTGGACTGTGTCCTGGCTGGGCTTGGTACTCATTAAGTCAGCAACGGACTCGGTGGGCTTTGCATTGACCAGTGCTTGTTTGAGTCTTTTATGACAGGCCCACATAAGCAGAACAACGTCCTGCCAACCCACTGCTGGCGCTGGGTCCGTTGTAGGGCGAGCGGTGGGGCGTCCTCCTTGTTCGCGCCCCTTTCGACGCTGTTTCCGCTCCTCTGCCACGCTCCGGGCTAACTGCGGCGCTGAACTAGCGTCACGTGGTAGGTCCGCGGTTCCGCCGTGTGTGCGCGGCTACTCCGCATCTCTCGTCGCCATTGTGGAGTCTAAATGACCACTCTGAGGCAGGAGTTAGATTATTCTACTTTATTCAAGCCCGGAGCGCCGGGAGACAAATGCGCTGCCTGTAGCGGTAGGCGCCAATGACAATATGGCCGCCTTCCGCTTCCTGTCTCTCCCCTTCCTATTCCGGTGACAGAAGACTAGACCGTCACCACAGGTCCCTATCCCTCAGCCATTGATGCACCGTTCAAGGGGTACTTGGGGCAGAAGAGGGCAGCAGCGGCGAGGATCTAGAATGGTGCCCTGTGCTTGGCTGCTTCGAGCGAGGGGGCGCAGACCATGTGCAGTCAAAACTCATGCGATGATTATTTAGGATTTATTATATCATCATGCTGCTATTATTGTTGTTATACCATTATTAACACGCGATGACGCGATCCATATAACTTTTATTATGAATTGGGATTGTTGTAGCATCAGTATCATTACTATTATCAAATGTTTCAATTCTATAATTCCAGGCACAATAAAACATTTGTTTTAGTAACTGTAATTTTGTTATTATAATTTAGTAACTGTGGTGCAGATGTATCAACATTCAATTTTGCGATTTCTAAATAGCGATTTTTAAGGAATCGCTATTTAGAAATCGCAAAATGGAATGTATGTAGAAAATCGATATTTTTTTGCGATTTCTTAGTCTTCCTTAATTGCGAATCCGCATTTTGCGAATTCGCAATTAAGGAATAATTTCCCATGCATTCCTATGGGCCAGGAGGCCCATAGGAATGATTGTGAAATAATTCTCAATTTGCGATTCGCAATTTGCGAATCGCAAATTGAGAATAATTTCAAGGGTGCAGGGGTGTCTCAAAGACACCCTGCTGCACCCCTGAAATCTACGTGTGTGTGCATATGGCGCACATACATGCCCTGTGGGCATGTGTGTGCGTCACATGCCACCTTCAAAAATGCCAAATTGTGCATTTTTTAAAGAATTCGCAAATTACCATCAACTACAAGTTGGTGGTAATTTGCGATTTCTTAACCAAAATTCGCAATTAAAAAATGCAACATACATAGCATTTCAGGAATCGCAAAATTGCGATTCCTTAAATGCTATGGCAAAATAAGGAATCGCAAATTTTTGCAATTCCTTAATTTGCAAATTTTTGATGCATGCCAAAACATGCAAATAGACCGTTTGCGATTCGCAAAGGCCGAAATTCGCTTTGCGATTCGCAAAAGGCTTGATACATCTAGGCCTAAATTCGCTGTGTTAAACCAGCACTGCTAGAAATAGTATTCATTTTATATTCATATTGTAGCTCTTATAGTTAATATAGGATTACTAGGGTATATTTTCATTTAATACATCATTCGAATCTCTGCAGCCAGCTACTGGGGAATTAATTTTCATCACATTAATTAATATCACATTACTTAATTTGTATCACATTTCTAACAGTTCCAACATGCACGTGAGAACATATCATCCTTTAAGACACCTTGCTTTCTTCCCCTATTAATATTTAACGGTACTGCATGGCACAAGGTGGCAATAATTAGTGCAACTTGTCGCACTTACACTCCCATCCTGTTATATTACATACAATGCACAACTTTTTTTTATATTTCTAAGAGGGTAAGTACATGGAGTCACAGTGACTTGCTGTCCTTACCACGGCTGAATAATTCACCCACCTCATGTTGACAGAAAATAGTTAAAAGAATTTTGTTTGTCTTTCACAGAGTGGTACAAAAACAGGTATATGGCTCAGTGCTTTATAAAAACAAAAATCTCATTGCTGCAATGGAGCCCCCATGTTAGCAGTTGCAGGGCCGTATTGGGATTGCAATTAGGCCCGAGCATTCCCAAAAAAAAAGTGTTCCAGTCCAGGGGCGGCTTTTCCATGGGGCAGAGGAGTCTCGCCCCACTGATTTCTGGCAGTGCGAGAAGCAGAAACATAAAATGGTATTTTAAATACCATTTTAAGTTTCTGCTTCTCGCACTGCCAGAAAACAGAAGGCAGGGTTTGGTTGGGCGTTCCTGCTCCAGGCAGGGGAGGAGTTGCTTGCCCACTGTTGTGGGTGCTGACTGTTTGGAGGACCGACCAAATCAGTCACACTCTGCATTTTCTCTATGTAGGCTGCATGCAGCCTACATAGAGAAAATGGCCTCCCCATACACGCATGTGGGTCGGCGCCCTAGCCAATCACAGCATTGTGATTGGCTTAGGGGAGGAGAAGGAGGCTGCCTGATTCCTTTAAGTTACATTTTTTTTAATTAACCCCTCTTCCCGCGCGACTCCCCCTCTCCACTCTTCCCGCGCGGTGACTCCCCCTCCCCACTCTTTCCGCGCGGTGACACCCCCTCCCCACTTCTTCCCGCGCGGTGACTCACCCCCCCCTTCTTCCCGCGCGGTGACTCACCCCCCCCCTTCTTCCCGCGCGGTGACTCACCCCCCCCCCTTCTTCCCGCGCGGTGACTCACCCCCCCCTTCTTCCCGCGCGGTGACTCACCCCCCCCCTTCTTCCCGCGCGGTGACTCACCCCCCCCCCTTCTTCCCGCGCGGTGACTCACCCCCCCCCCTTCTTCCCGCGCGGTGACTCACCCCCCCCCCTTCTTCCCGCGCGGTGACTCACCCCCCCCCTTCTTCCCGCGCGGTGACTCACCCACCCCCCCCTTCTTCCCGCGCGGTGACTCGCTACTCCTCCCCCCCTTCTTCCCGCGCGACTCCCCCCCTTCTTCCCGCGCGACTCCCCCCCTTCTTCCCGCGCGACTCACCACCACCCCCCTTCTACCCACGCGACTCACCACCACCCCCCTTCTACCCACGCGACTCACCACCACCCCCCTTCTACCCGCGCGACTCACCACCACCCCCTTCTACCCGCGCGACTCACACCACCACCCCCCCTTCTTCCCACGCGACTCACCACCACCCCCCCTTCTTCCCACGCGACTCACCACCACCCCCCCTTCTTCCCGCGCGACTCACCAGCACCCCCCTTCTTCCCGCGCGACTCTCCCCCCCTTCTTCCCGCGCGACTCTCCCCCCCCCTTCTTCCCGCGCGACTCTCCCCCCCCCCCCCTTCTTCCCGCGCGACTCTCCCCCCCCTTCTTCCCGCGCGACTCTCCCCCCCCCCCCCTTCTTCCCGCGCGACTCTCCCCCCCCTTCTTCCCGCGCGACTCTCCCCCCCCCTTCTTCCCGCGCGACTCTCCCCCCCCCTTCTTCCCGCGCGACTCTTCCCCCCCCTTCTTCCCGCGCGACTCTCCCCCCCCCCCCTTCTTCCCGCGCGACTCTCCCCCCCCTTCTTCCCGCGCGACTCTCCCCCCCCTTCTTCCCGCGCGACTCTCCCCCCCCCTTCTTCCCGCGCGACTCTCCCCCCCCTTCTTCCCGCGCGACCCCACCCCCTCTTCCCGCGCGACCCCCCCCCCCTCTTCCCGCGCGACCCCCCCCCCCTCTTCCCGCGCGACCCCCCCCCCTCTTCCCGCGCGACCCCCCCCCCCTCTTCCCGCGCGACCCCCCCCCCCTCTTCCCGCACGACCCCCCCCCCCTCTTCCCACACAACCCCACCCTCTCTTCCCACACAACCCCACCCTCTCTTCCCACACAACCCCCCCTCTCTTCCCACACAACCCCCCCTCTCTTCCCACACAACCCCCCCTCTTTCCACACGACGGCCCCCTCTTTCTACGCGACGGCCCCCTCTCCCCCCACGCGACGGCCCCCTCTTCCCACGCAACGGCCCCCTCTTCCCACGCGACGGCCCCCTCTTCCCACGCGACAGCCTCCTCTTCCCACGCGACAGCCCCCTCTTCCCACGCGACAGCCCCCCTCTTCCCACGCGACAGCCCCCTCTTCCCACGCGACAGCCCCCTCTTCCCACGCGACAGCCCCCTCTTCCCACGCGACAGCCCCCTCTTCCCACACAATGGTACTGACCATGTCATGAATGATGTAATATGTGACATCAACACTGTTGTGCCACGAATATTTCTTTTGTATTTTGATTTCTGCTTTTTAATTGTGTTTTATATATTGTGATTGCCTTTTATGTGGTATATTTTTTTATAGTTCTTTGAACTATTTTTATTATATGTTTGTCTCATTTGAAACTATCTTCGCAATATTTTTATGAATGTTTGATGTATTTGTCAATAAATTCTGTTTTTAACCTCACTTTAAATATGGTCCGTTGCACACATTATATCTATTTGACAAGTAGTTTTTCTGCCCAGGTTGTTGTTTACCTATATATGTGACATCATCAGCAGTGGATTGCAGGCGCGCAAGATGTAGTTAGTACAACTAACTATATCGGAGGAATTTCAATGGTTTTGTATGAGCAATGTCCCGCTAACTAAAACACCCCTAAAACCTATGTTTTTTCAGTGAATTTCTAAGGTTTTTTAAATGACAATTTTTAATGTATTCATAGTAGAAATACTGATATTTTTTATACTGATTTATTTCATTTTTTAAACTATTTATTTTTAGATATTTTATTTTTTTAATTATATTATACATTACATTACAAAATATACTTTCTCAGAATGAAATATTTTGCAAATAGGCAATAGACTTTTAGTACAGTAGTTACCATTGTTGCAAAGGGCAACACAATTTCAAACACAATGCAACATTGAGCTCAATGGGGATTTCTAGTTAAATGCAATTAGTTACTTTATGGATTACTTTTCAAACCCAGGACTGGATCCTAGATTCAGTCCTGTGACATCTCCTGTAAACAGTTGAGTAAAAGCGTTTTGGTTACAGTAGTGATTTCTAATTAATATTATTCTATCTTAAAAGTTGACACTTAGAAACTTTTTCACATAAAATCACCTATGTTATCCTATGGGATGAAATTCACTTAGCAGGTAAGTAGTGCTATTGTCACTTTTTCTTACTCAGTGATGGATCTTGGATCCAGCACTGATGCATCTCCTGTAAACAGTTGAAAGAATGCGTTTAAGTCATACAGGCAATTTTTTGGGAATATTTTTAGTTTGTGAAAATAGCCACTGAAAATTCTGGTGAAAACCAGACAATGGATTCCTATGGAAGAAAATACATGTTAATGGTAAGTATGATTACAATTACTTTTCAGGGTCAGTTCTGGGCTAAAAGATGCAGCACTGAGGTCTCTCCTGATAACAGGTGAGTAAATCAGAATTCGTAGTTCTGCTCATTTTATACGAATATTTTAAAGTTCCAAAACTCCACACTTCGAAGAATTTCCAAGTGAAACCAGTCAATGTTACCCTATAGAAGGAAAGTCACTTAGCAGGCAAGTAGTGCTATTGTCACTTTTTCTTACTCCGTGATGGATCCTGGATCTAGCACTGGTGCATCTCCTGTAAACAGTTGAAAGAATGCGTTTAAGTTATACAGGCGATTTTTTAGGAATATTTTTAGTTTGTGAAAATAGACAGAAACTTTTCTGGTGAAAACCAGACAATGGATTCCAATGGAAGTAAATACAAGTTACTGGTAAGTACGGTTAGAATTACTTTTCAGGGTCAGTTCTGGGCTAAAAGATGCAGCACTGGGTTCTCTCCTGATAACAGGTGAGTAAATTGGAATTCGTTCTTATGATGATTTTAGGTGAATATTTTAAAGTTCCAAAACTCCACAGATAGAAGAATTTCCAAGTGAAACCAGTCAATGTTAGCCTATTGAAGGAAATTCAAGTTACATGTAAGTATGGTTAGAATTACTTTTCAGAATCAGTACTGGGCTCAAAGATGCAGCACTGAGGTCTCTCCTGATAACGGGTGAGTAAATCGGAATTTGTAGTACATCCAGTAAGCGCCACAGAGATGCGTAGCAGAGAGATGTAAAAAGGGGCACGGCATGCACCACCTCTCTGCATTGCAGCGCAGTTGCGCTTCCTGTAAGCACCTGGTGGGCTACTTGGCCCCCATGGTCCCACAGGTTTGATGTAGAATTTTGTCGCCCAACTTAAAACGCGCCACAGGGTGTGTTTGCACACATTACGTCAGGCACCGTCCCCTCCCTTCACAATTGTGTAAACGCGCCTTGTCACCGTTCTAAGTTGAGAGATTAAGTTCCCTTCAATCCTAAGGGTCCAACTAGGCCACCAGGTACCTCCAGTATGCGCCAAGAAGCTGCGTTGCAGAGAGGTGTTCAGAAGCCACGCCCCTTTTTTACAACACTCTGCTCCGTGGCGCTTACTGGAGGTACCTGGTGGGCTACTTGGCCCCCAGTGACCCTCAGTACTCAAGGGGAGTTAATCCCCCAACTTAAAACACGCCACAGAGTGTATTTGCACACATATCACCTCAGGCCCCGCCCCCTCCCTTCACCTCTGTGCAAACGCACCCCGTGGCTCGTTTTAAGTTGGGAGTTTAACTCCCCCACGAATACTCTGCTTCATTGAAGTGCTAGGTGGGCACCCCGGGACACTGCAGGAGCCGGCCCTGGGGGGGTGGTGGGGGGGTGGTGGGGGGGGTGGCGGTCCCTAGGGCCTGTACAAGGCTCCAGGAGGGGGGCCGCGCGCCCCCCGCATTTGTTACAAGCCCCGGGGGTGGCGGTCCCCGGGGCTGGGGGGGCCTCTGAACCCCCCCACACCCTATTTTAAGTAGCCCCGGGAGGTGGTGGTCCCCTGGGCTGGGGTGACATGAGAGCCCCCCACCCAATTTTATTAAGCCCCGGGGGGGTGGCGGTCCCCGGGGCTGGGTGGGCCTCAGAGCCCTCCGTACATAATTTAAAAAAGCCCCAGGGGTGGCGGTCCCCGATGCCGGAGGGGTCCCTCTGGGCCCCCCTTTACATAAAAACCATTACCCCCGGGATTTATCAATGAAGCGCGGGGACCCGCGCTGAATTGTTTTTTTTTTTATCTGCAGAATGCGCGGATCCTGTGCGCATCCTCCAGTTCTTAAAAAAATAATTTGGGGCCTTGTGGGACCCCCTGAGCAGGCCTAGGGGGTCAGGGTGTTTCTACCCTGCCCCCTTTTCACGTTTTGCTACATTGTTGGGGGGTTTCTTGTGCCTCGGTTCCACCGAGGCACAAGATCGCTGCCAACACTTCCTGATTTGGAGTGTTGACAGCCAATTAAAATACAGCTCGTGCACGGCAGGGTGCGCGTAGACTGCCTTTAGGGTACGCGGACCTAAGTGCGGATCCACCGCGCCCATAGATATATAAATGATTTTAACTGTCATTTTCTCAGGAACTACTGAACGGATTTACACCATTTAAGCAAAAGGCACAAGTCTGCCCTAAGGACTATCATTTTGCCAAATTTGGTGTAATTCCGGTTAGCAGTCCAGGCTGTAGCTGCGGCTAAAGGTCCTATGGGAAACTGCTTGGGGAAAACGCATTTTGGG
Source organism: Lissotriton helveticus (assembly GCF_964261635.1). Taxonomy (NCBI): domain Eukaryota; kingdom Metazoa; phylum Chordata; class Amphibia; order Caudata; family Salamandridae; genus Lissotriton; species Lissotriton helveticus. The sequence continues at coordinate 176,704,045 of NC_136062.1, read as the reverse complement.
ACCCCCCCTTTTTTTCTCGGCCCCTGTGTAACGAATCACCGCAAAACTTTCAGGATAGGAGCGGACCGGAGCTGACCGTAAGTTTTGAAACTTTTGCGAAGATTCGTAAATCGGCGCCAAAGTTATTCCAAATAGAATGTTGAGAATTTCCTATGGAAAATAGGTCCTAACTATATCTACCTACTGGCGACCGCCAGTAGGTAATATATATATATATATATATTGGGCGCGCTGGAGGAGACCCGTCTTTTATAGTGGCCAGAGGCATAAGGGCAGCTACGGCACGTTCTACAGTATCCAAGGTATTGGAAGCAGTCTGGCCCACCGCATTCCCACACAGCAAGGCATCCGCTGCAACCCAGCAGTCTGTGACTTCACGGAGGAGCCAGGATCACTGTATTCTTGGCTTCAGGACATCTTGCAGGAATCACTTGCGGTTGAGGCGTCTTGGGGACTCGGGAGAGGAGACGGTTACAGCAGCAGCACAGTCATTTCGTTTTTAATGCGTCTCAACTCATCCAGTACTCAAATGAGACACAGTGGTGCCAGGGGGAGTAACTTACCTGACTCTCCAAGAATGATGATTGTTGGGAATTGTAGTTTGCCGATGCAGCTACAGCGTATTTCCTCAAATTAACCCGGCCCACCTGGATTGCCACCAATGGCAAGATGACTTGTTCAATTTTAAAACGGATTGGCAGAGAGAAGTGTGTTACCGGCATTTGATAAAGACATTGGTTGTCGAAACCCGTCATGCCACACATTGCTGAAATAAATTCCTTTCCTGAAACCCCGCTGTGTCCCTCCGGTTCTTCATTGCAGGAATCGTGTTCTTTATTCAAATGCGCACCAGCCCTGGGCGCGCTGGAGGAGACCCGTCTTTTCAAGTGGCCAGAGGCATAAGGGCAGCTACGGCACGTTCTACAGTATCCAAGGTATTGGAAGCACTCTGGCCCACCGCATTCCCACACAGCAAGGCATCCGCTGCAACCCAGCAGTCTGTGACTTCACGGAGGAGCCCGGATCACTGTATTCTTGGCTTCAGGACATCTTGCAGGAATCACTTGCGGTGAGGCGTCTTGGGGACTCGGGAGAGGAGACGGTTTCAGCAGCAGCACAGTCATTTCATTTTTCATGCGTCTCAACTCATCCAGTCCTCAAATGAGACACAGTGGTGCCAGGGGGAGTAACTTACCTGATTCTCCAAGAATGATGATTGTTGGGAGTTGTAGTTGCCGATGCAGCTACAGCGTATTTCCTCAAATTAACCCGGCCCACCTGGATTGCCACCAATGGCAAGACGACTTGTTCAATTTTAAAACGGATTGGCAGAGAGAAGTGTGTTACCGGCATTTGATAAAGACATTGGTTGTCGAAACGCGTCATGCCACACATTGCTGAAATAAATTCCTTTCCTGAAACCCCGCTGTGTCCCTCCGGTTCTTCATTGCAGGAATCGTGTTCTTTATATATATATATATATATATACACACCTTCCTAAAAAAACACCACTATTGGATGATTCGGCCACACTTCCCCCGTGACGCCAACAGAGTTGTTACTCAAAATGCAGGTGCTTATTCAATCTTTATTTTGCAATTTTCATTCAGCAGCAACACCCAACATGGAACGCGAGCGTGTTTCGGCTTGCGCCTTCAACAGGGCATCCTTATGACTCACAACCATTGCATTTAAAAAGGACTATCACATCCTCCTTTCTTACTTCCTGTTCACAGCATCTAGACCACTATCTACGCATCATGTCTTAAGAGATTATTGGTAGTATTATCTGTTGCATACAGTGTCAGGATCCCCACAAGCAGGTCCTATTTTCCACTAGGATGTTCTTGACCATATCAAGTCTATTATACACTAATTTACAAATTTTGAGTTTAGATTTAACATCTACTAATTCATTTGGCTGAATTCATGCACATCCGTGTAAGTACCTGCTGTCTCAATCATGCACATCAATATTTCTATAAGGTTTATACACACTTATTGGATTGCACATACTTGTATATTGATCTCACAATTTTTGGTCTCTCAATTTCAATATTGCGTGTTTCAAATATGTACGTCCAATACAGGCACTCAAGATGCTAATACAGTCAATTACTTGCATCTCTATGTGATGACCAGCTACCACCCCGATTACTTCACATTATTATTGCACACAGCCTCATGAAGGGCAAATGCCTGTTTCAAAACAATATCCCACAAGGAGCCATGGTTCTACAAATAAAGTGCAAGTGCTTGTCAAAGACTGTTGTTATGTTCACTTTCCTATCATGTAAAGTGCAAATACATAACCAGGAACATACATAAAGTTTGATCACAAGTGTGCATATAAAGTGCAAAGGCATAAGACCCCACTTTTCATGGTAAACATATAAGGATCAAATAATGCTCATATGGAGCTTAGCTCGAGAGCGTAATGGCCGCCTTTTAGCTCGGCTCCGTCGGCCCTCCGGCCAACCTCGAATATCCTGCAATATATCCTGTACTACGACGATACTTCACTACAGATTTTGGAATTTAACGACCCACTCTTACTCACCGTCTGGTCCGGAGGTTCCTGCGTGCTGTGGGTCCGCGGTTGTGCCCTCGGTGGGATTGGGGCCTCCGGGCGCTCGAGACCGGGACCTCGCCTGTGGGACCCGACCGGCGGTGCTGGGATTGCCGGCCCCGGCCGCGAGAGTGAGCCACTGGTGGGAGCCGTTGTGTGTATGCCCCGGCGATCCTGAACCGGCCCCGATTTGTGGACCGTGCGGCTGGAGGGGGCCGAGATGTGTTGGGGGCTGACTGTGTGAAGGGGTCCCTTCGCCTTTGTTCTGTCCGGCAGCCCTGGACCCTGCGCCTAGCACCTGCTTGTGGGGCCCGCCACGGTTCGGAGGGGGCCCCCCCCCATCGAGCGCCTGCCCGTTCTGTGCCGGTGAGGCCGTTGTTGGGAACCTCCGGAGATCTGTAAAGTCCTACATTTGGGAACTGTTTGGGGGCCCACGGTGGAGTGCGGGGCGGCGAAACTCACAAAATGGCTGCCAACAACGTGGGGGGTGATCAGCTCTGCACCGACGAACCTTGCTGGCCGGATTGCGCGGAGGCCTGGGCGTGTGCTCGTGCGCCCACGCTCGGAGATGTCCTGGACGCCTTGATGTCCTTGTACGCTGTCCTGGCCACCCGGTGCTTCTACCGACCCCATGCGGCCCGCCGCCATTTTGGGTCGCCGCTCTTTCCTGCACCCCTGTCGTCCTGATGCCTCCATTGCTTCGCCCCCTTCGGCTGCGCCAGGAGTTGCTGCCGCTGTTCTTCGGCCGCTTGATGGGCCGGTGGCTTTTGAACCTCCGCTTTTTCACCGCCCGGACTTCGAGGACTTGCACACGACGTGGAGATCTGCTCCTTCCCGGACAACTGGGAACTATGGTGGACCGCTGTTTGCTCCCGCTTCGATGGATTCGAGCTTTTGTCCTGGAGGGGTACCTTTGCATTGTCGAACTGCGAAACTGGACTCCGGCTTGCTTTTGCTTGCCCTGTCGCTGCTGCTACAATTGACTTGTTTCATTGACTTTTTGTGTTCCATTAGTATGGTGGCTCTCCCTAATCTACATCACTGCCGTAACCCTGGTCAACATTACGATTATTCTGTGCTGGGTGGTCCGCTCCATGTTATCCTTTATTGGGTTGGTTTTGTGATTAGGAAGGGCTGGGGGTAAGTTGCACAACACTGATAGATTGCTGGTTTATCTGTTCGTTGCGCTGATGCTTGTACTCTCGACATTGTGAAACGTTAAAATTCCCCCCCCCCCTGCGGGTTTTTGCTGTATGTGAAGGTGTAGTATTGATTTGATAATTATTCATTTGCTGGTCGGGGGAGGGTCGTAGCCGAGTGTGTTTCTTTATATCCTCTGGCTCCTCCCTCACATCTTATTTTTGTTTCATATTCCCTCTCCTCCTTCTTTTTGTCTCCTTATTCTACTTTCTTTCTTTACTATATTTCGGGTTTCGGATTAGGGCGACAGGCACGCTGTTTGGAGGGTAGGCCGTAGCCTTCTGCAGGGGTGCGGGGTGGGACGGGTGGGCGGGGTCTTTCAGATGTTTCTTTTTTGGTTCTATGGCCCTTTTCTATCCCTTTATAGCAGTGCCGCTTCTGTCCTCGCTTCTCTGGCATGAGTGGGTTGGGGTCTGTTGCTATGCCACTTTTATCAGTTTCGATGCTCCGTCGCGACTGCCACACCCTTCTTCTCGCTAGCTATCTACTTTCTTCTGTATTATTAGCCGCGGGATGCCTGGCCCGGGGTGGCGCCCATCTTGCACGATTGTGTTTCTCTTTTTATATTTCTTCTTCTTTGTTCCTTCTTCTTCCCCTTTCCCTGTTCTTGCCCTTATTGGTTTCCTCCCTTCTGTTTCTCCCCTATTTTTCCCCCTTTCCCTCCCTCCTCCCCCTTCCCTCCCCCCCCCCTTTTTTTTCCCCAGGCTCGTATGGCGAGTAGGTTTCGATCGTGCAGTTTATCCGCTCCCCTTGCCTTTGTTAGCGCGTTATCGGGTGGGGGGCATGAGATGCTGGTAGTACTTGTATGCTTATCTACTATATTTTGCGTTTGTTTTGTGCTACGATCGACTCGTGTCTTCACGTCCTCCTCCCCCCCCTTCCTCTTCCCATTTTGGCGTGGGTGTACTTCTGTTTATAGGTTTTTCCCGTATTTTTATGAGTCTGCCATGAGCCTTGTCCCCTTATTATAAAATGGACCTCATTGATCCTGATATTGGGCCGTTAATGTCGCTTGTCCTATCCTTAGCACTGTTTTCAATATGTTTGCCTGCCTGCCAGCTGGCCTTGTGTCGCTTGTTTTGACTTTGATCATTTTTTGACTTGTGGCCGGCCGGATTGGTTGTGGGCCCACGCTTGTCTATCCTATTGATGCAAATTGCAAATAAAGGTTTAAAAAAAATAAATAAATAAATAAATAATGCTCATATATATCGCTCTACTGAGCCTCAGTTATTATCCCATATAAAGTGCAGTTGCCATTTTTGTACAAATTACTGTGTCATTTCTCATCAATTGTCATTAAAGTGTAAGTGCAAATACATTTCTCTCAATTCATAACGACCAATATTGCACATACAGGTAGATGTAGACTTTTCACTCTCCATGTATGCTTATAAAATGCAAGTGCATTAGACAACAATTTCCTTTTGTAGTCATAAAAGGATTAAAATAGCACTCCCACTGCATGCAACTTAACGCTGCGGCTTGACTACTCGTGTCTATTACAAGATGCTGTATCACAGTCTAGTGCATGTCCCTTCCAACTATGGGAGTGAAACGCGTCATGGACGACACCATGTCTGTTTATTTCATCTTTGTGAAATAAATATATGCTTCATTGGATAATATCGTTGCTGCCTCTTTTCATCTGCTTTGATTTTGAAAAAGAAGTCACGTTAAGAGGTCCTTACCTGATCGTTCTTTCACCTCGGATTGGTGAAACAGGCACATTGTTATATATATATATATATATACACACATACATATATAAATAAATTAACTGAAAAAACCCAAGATTACAGGGATGTTATAGTTAGGCTCAGATTTTACTCGTACAAATCTGTGTAATTCTGCAGTAGTAGTTACCTGAGCTAACTATAACATACGCCCCAGCAATGCACTGCTTATGACCTCACATATTACATCACACATGACATAGTCAGTGACATAACTGATTACATCTCTTTGCATTTTTAATGCTCTCGCTTGCGAGAAACAGAGCAGAGTTTGCTATGGCTCCCGCCAAGCCATAGCAAGCAGCTTACTCCTGAGGTTGGGCACCTCGGAGGAAGTAGGAGCTGGCCCTGGGGGGGTGGCGGTCCCAAGGGCCTTGTATGGCTCCAGGAGGGGAGGCCATGTGCACCCCCTCATTCGTCCCAGGGAAGTGGGAGCCCCCAGAGCTGCAGGGGGCCACCTGTTCCCACACTTAATGTACAAAAAAGCCCTGGGGAGGTGGCGGTCCCGCGGCTGTGGTGGGGTCTGCATCGCCCCCCTGCATTTTTCAAATTAAAGCAACGGGGAGGTGGCGGTCCTCAAGGCTGTGGAGAAGGGGGTCCATGAGGTCCCTCATATTGTTTTAGCATAAAGGCCCAGGGAGGTGGTGGTCTCCTGGGATTCCGGGGTCCAAGAGGAGTTGGCCTAACGGCCAGGGCGCTCGACCTCGGACCTGGGGATCTGGGTTCGAGTCTCGGTAACGACGCCAAAAAAACTCCTGTGATTCTGGGCAAATCACTTAATCTCCCCGTGCCTAAAATGAATGCGTGTCCTCATGTAACGTAACTGGTGCTATGTAAAGCGCTCGGATACCTGATTCAGTTCGAATCTAGTTCGCGCTATATAAAACTCTGAAAAAAAAAAAAAGAGGCCCCCCATTTAAAAATAAATATGCCCCAGGGTGGTGGTGGTCCAGAGGGCAGCAGGATAAGCCATACAGGCCTCCCTCGCAATAATGTTTAAAGAAGGTAGGTGGCGGTCCCAGGGCATAATAAGCCCCAGGGAGGGGAGAGGGGCCTGTGCCCCTCCCTCCCGTTTGTTTGCATCATGAACCCGGGAGCTGGCCCACTCGGGGCCAATAATTAACTGGAGCCCACACTAATTTAAAAAAATAAAAATTCTGTGGGATTCGCGGATCCAGTCGACTCTGGTAGAAACCTTTTGTAAAAAATGTGTTTTTTGGCCGTGGGGGTTCCCTTTGGGAGCCCCCTCAAAGAGGCCCTAGAGGGTCAGGGTGTTTTGACCATGCCCCCTCTTTGATTTTTGTACGTTTTTATCTAGGACTTCGTTCAAACGAGCCACAAGATGGCCGCCAATACTTCCCGGTTTGAAGTGTTGGCAGTCAATCAAATTTCAGTAAGGTTTCAGTAGGATTTCGGGCTCCTAGATATCTATATTTCTTAAACATAAATAGCTCTGAAACTACAGAACCAATTTACATCAAACCACGAAAAGCACACTTTCTGCTAAATTTGGTGTAACTCTGTTCAGTGGTTCGGGATGTAATAGTGTTCAAAAAAAGAAAAATCCCTATAGACATAACATGGGAAATATGAGTTTTGATCCCTACTTTTTTCTTGGCCCCCACTTAATGGATCACCCTGAAAATGTCAACAAAGCATCTGAACCAAAAATGGGAAGTTTTTTGAAAATGTCATGAAGATTCGTCAAGATGCGCCAAAGTTATTGGCAAAACGAAAAATGCTTTTTCCTATGGAAACTTTGGTCCTAACTAGAACTACCTACTGGCCATCGCCAGTAGGATGTTTTATATATATATATATACATACATACATACATACATACATACATATATATATATATATATATCAGAATCCACAATCCTGCAGCACGGGACTCGAACAGACACCAGTACAAAAGCAGGTACAGACCACAGTGAAGAATGAAGAAAGTGTGTGCTTTATTCCAAAATGGGCAGCAGCATGACGCGTTTCGTCCGGCTAAACCGGACTTGATCACATGGTCTACCCAGAGACACAGGCGGTTATAAATACTCTATGCAACACAAATAGCTCCACCTATTAACAATCATAGACATAAAGGACATACTTCATTGTATATTCGACCTAGTCTTTTTTTCACTGAATGCTGGCAGAAGATATATATTTAAAACTTCGACAACATGATTTCAGTAGAAAAAATAAAAAGTAAAAATGCACGTTATAACGTCATTGAACCTTAGTAGAGTTATAAAGGGCAAGTGCCCTAAACCGAATGAAAGTATGTTCAGATAATAGAATCATTGAACGGTGGAAGATTGTTCTATGCCGTATTTACAGAAAACCACCCGCAAAGTGAGTAAGTGCTAATAAATAAAATGCTAAGCATGTAGTTAATTGCTAATGAGCAAGATTACTAAGAATGTAAACAGTAATAGCAGCAGATAAAGTGAAAAGTGCATAAAAAAGTGCAATAGTGATGAAAATCAATCTACTGGTAGTTCTCAATTTGATTATTTACTTTAAGGATAAATTTAAAGGATCAACTATTCTGGACAAACAAGTTAATAATCATGACTTTCAAATAGATAGCAAACATGTTAATGTATCATGTTACAATGATGGTTAGATATAACATCCTCAGAGCATTCCAAAATTTTAGGTAAAACCATAAAAACAGTACAACCCGAATTTCATAAATAATGCTAAAAAGAATGTTAAAAAAACGCTTAAATCTAAAAGCTGATTAAATTATCATTGCATTTGAGAGGAGAAATTGATGGACCTTCATATTTAGTATGGATAAAAATATGTTTTCCAAAATTTGACATACTACAGAAAATTGTTGAGGTCCTCACCCATATTGAGCCCATTCGGGATTTTACTGTTGAGCAACACTATATAATAGCTCTCTGACTGTCGCAGTTTTTTCTCCCTATCCCCTCCTCTCTTGGATATGGGGACCGCGTCGATAACAAAGTATTTCAAATCATTTAGGTTATTGTTATGCACCAGTTTGAAATGACGAGCGACAGGATAGCTGGGATCAGAATTGACTATTGCACGTAGATGTTGTAGAATGCGGTTAAACACCTGTAACTTTGTGCTACCAATGTACTGAAGATTACAAGTACATTGTAGTATATAAACCGCATAATCAGTCTTACAAGTGTAATGGTTGTTGATTTTGCTAATAGTCTCAGAAAACGCTGGTTTAAATTCCTTAGTGTTAGCTCCAAATTTACAGGCCCTACAAGAGCTGCATTTGAAGAAACCAGATCTATTAGATAACCAATTAGGTTTAATGGTGACTTCAGGGCTAGATTTAACTAACACATCCCTCATAGAGGGGGCTCTGCGGAAAGTTATAGAAGGATACTCCTCCAATAAGGGTGCTAAAGTGATGTCAGTCCTGAGGATTGGCCAGTTAGACTGAACAATCTGTTTGATTTTACGTTCCTGGCAATTATATGTGGTGATTAATCTGATTTTAGTTTTTTCAGTTTTTTCATTCTCTTTCGAACCAGTTTCCTCCAATATAATAGGAGGGACAGGCGATACTGAAAGAGCTGTTGGGGTTTTAGTCATCACCAATTTCAAAGATTTAATGAGTTCTTTTTTATCATAGCCCCTTACTAAAAACCTCTGAAAAGATTCCTCAAGACAATTGTTCAAATCCACCTCATTATTACAAATTCTTTGTATTCTTAAAAACTCTCCATAAGGAATGCTTTTGATCAAGTGTCGGGGATGATTACTCTGGGCATGTAAAATAGAATTACCAGCCGTAACCTTTCTATGCATCTTAGTCATGATCAAATTGTTCAAAATGTAAACTTCAACATCAAGGATATTCACTTTAGAATCACTGATGGCTGCTGTGAATTCTAAGTTCAAAACGTTATTATTAATGGTCTTAACAAACTCTTTTGCCGAGCTTTCACATCCCTGCCAAATAATAAAAACATCATCTATGAATCGCCACATCTTAACAATGCCAGCATCTGTTGAAGTCAGTTCACCCTGAGGTCGCCCGAGGACATGCTTCTCCCACCAGCCTACATGTAAACATGCGTAGCTAGGGGAGAAGCATGCCCCCATAGCAACACCCCGAAGTTGCTGATATACTTCATTCTTAAACAAGAAGTAGTTGTTATTCAAACAGAATTCGATCATTTTAACTAGCATTTTGCTATGTTCATAGAATTTGATGTCTTTTTCACCAAGGAAATGTTCAATTGCTCTCAGGCCATCAGCGTGATTAATAGAGGTGTAGAGAGATGATATGTCCATGACTAAGAATCTGTATTCAGGTTTCCAAACTACCTCATTAAGTTTCATAAGAAAATCACCGGTGTCTCTTATGTAGCTTGGTAGGGCCTCCATGAACCCATGAAGAAAAAAGTCAACGTATTTAGAAATTGTCTCAAGTACTCCTTTTTGGGCCGAAATGATTGGTCGCCCTGGTATTGGGGTGGTACCTTTGTGGATCTTGGGTAATAAATAAAAAGTAGGGGTGATGGGATGATCCACCTTCAAAAATTCAAATTCCTTCTTAGTGATAAGACCATCCCTCTTCCATTGAGACAGATTCGCATGGATTATCTGTTTGACTTTATTCAGTTGATTAAAGGAGGCCTTCCTGTAACAACCAGAGTAATTTAGTTGCCTCTCAGCTTCTACAATGTAGACATCTCGTGGCCAAAGAACAACATTTCCTCCTTTATCGGCTTTATGTACTATAACGTTCCCATGTTTACTGATTTTCCTCATAAGATTGGAGTATTGTTTGTCATGAAAGCTCCTACGTTTTTGATTGTTGGTCACCACAAGATTCAGTTTCTTTAATTCCTCAATCACTCGATCACTAAATATATCGATAGCGTCCCTCGGCATAACAGGTACAAACGAGGATCGAGGACAGAAAGGACTGTTCGCAGCAGCGCCACTAGAAATGCCCATAGAATGAAGTACAGATTGAGTGTTACCTGCAGCCTCATCTTCCTCTGCCGTGAAGAGAGAATGAGCAACTTTAAGTGACGTGGTATCAGCAATGGCGAACATTCTACTAGGTTGAGAGTCTTGTAGGATTCTATGTGCCTGATCACTTTTCTTATTTAAAGTGTGGAATTTCAAGAGTTTGAGCTTCCTGATAAATTTAAAAACATCAATTCTTGATTGCACATATTTAAAACTATTTTTCGGACAAAAAGTGAGGCCCAAGGACAAAAGCTGAATTTCCGCTTTATTAAGATCCAGGTCCGTTAAATTGATCACAGTATTCTCAGAGTTCATGTTTTCTTTTTTCTTTTTCATTTTATTTGTTGTTTTTTCTATTTCTTCTTTTTTATCATTTTTTTGCTCGTCCGATACAGCAGTCATAGTAGATACTTCCGTATTAGTGCTGGATAGGAGATCAGTAATGCTTAAATATTCTACTGTGGATTCCCCTTTCCCCTTCGCCTTCTCCTTCTCGTGTAGCCGCCTGCATTTCCTCCTCTTTTTGCGGCATTGGTTCCTCCTGTGGCGCCTTTCGCCTGCTGGGGTTGCTGTTGTGTGCCCCTCGAACTTAGAGTATTGCGTCTGTCCTCAACCATAAAAACCAACTCCTCAGATGGTGTAAAGCTGCTAACACTTGCTTGTTGTGCACTATTTTCATCCTCTGAACCTGTACTGCTATAATTTGAGCTCAAGTCAGTTTCAGATGTGGCGCAGACTATAGGAGTTGGTATTGTATTATCAGATACCATGTTTGTTAGGGCCTGTCTTTTCACTGACTTAAATTTTCTCGAAAAGGTGAAAATTCTCCCATTCTCATAGTCAGCTTTGTCCCTTGCAAACTTAAAGGCTTTGCATGTCTTGATAACATTTTCATGTTTCTCCAGGCGTTTATTTATTTCTTCACGCCCTTTCTGAATTATTTCCTTTTGTTCCATGGTATCTAATTCCAAACTCAAGGCTTCAATTTGGGCCAATAAATCAATTCTGTCGATCTCAGCACTACTTTATTAACAGGCAAACCATTTTCATTGAGGCGTCCAAATTGTTGTCGGCCCACTCCTTTAGCATTAAAGGGTTGGGGTTTTCAAAGGAAGGAGCTATCAGTACCCTTAACCCTCGTGGCACTCGTCCTGCTTCCTTATATTTCTCCAAGCTCTTTTTTTCCCACCACTTGGTAAGTTCGGTTCGAAGCAATTTTTCTAGTTTTTTTAATTTGATTTTAACATCATCTGATTCAACAATTTTTCCTTCAGTTTTAGTTCCGCTTTGAACTACCGGTAAATTCAAGAAAAGAGCATCCGCTGCTTGCTCTCGGTCTCTGAATACACCAGCTGCCAGCGCCATTTTATCAAATGTCGGAATGATAAAATACAGCACTTAAAAGGTCAGTTTTGCGTGTAGCATGTGGAGCGCAAAACGCCACAATTAATCTTCGTTCTCTCCTTCCCGCCAATAACCAAAGGGCAGCAAACTCGGACAGAGGCTCACCTTAGACGGCGCATAAAAAGCCCCCTCGGGTCCTCCGACTCAAAGAAAAACCTTCCACAGCTCTCGTCTTCGGGAAGTCTCGCCGAGTTTCAATCCTCGGAATACTTTCGGTGGCGGGGGGCTGCGATGAAAAACTCCTTCCGGGTCAAATAACAAATCGCATCCGCGATATCGGCCAATACTCCAAACAGCCGCAAACGAAGAGAGGGTCTGCACAGGGCGGAATCAGCCAAACCGTCCTATTAAATCGGAATCCACAATCCTGCAGCACGGGACTCGAACAGACACCAGTACAAAAGCAGGTACAGACCACAGTGAAGAATGAAGAAAGTGTGTGCTTTATTCCAAAATGGGCAGCAGCATGACGCGTTTCGTCCGGCGTTAGTACTCCCAATATAGTTGAGGCCACAGGTGCACGTGAGAACATAGACTGCAAATTCAGTCTTGCAATTATAATTATCCATTATTCTGTTAGGCGTAGGGCAGAAGGGGGTTTGATACTCAGTTTTGTTGACCCCAAATCTACAGGCACGACACGTAGAACATTTAAAAAAAAAACGATTTTGGTTTTAACCAGTTAGATTTGGATCGGATTTCAGGACTGGTTGGATCCAACACAGAACCCATGTTCTTTGCTCTACTGAATGTTATAGTAGGACTTAGGGGCAAACTCGTTCTCAAGACAGGATCAGTAAGTACTATTTGTCAGGTCCTAGCCTTCGCGCCTGCATTGCGAACTACATTTCCCAGGGATTGCGGGCCAAGAACTACACTTCCCATGATCCTTTGCCGCCCTCGCGATATAGCGTTGCCGAGCGGCTTGCTCAGTGCTAGTGATTCTGGATTCCCCAGCGGGAGCGGCTGCTCTCCGTTCCGGTGCTTCGTTCCAGGAGCGAGGTCTGCGTTTGTGTGTTCAGCGCTGAAGACTTGTCCTGGCTAGGCATTCGTTCTAGATTTCGTTCCTTTGTTTGCTGGCTCCTCGAATCGTAAGTGAGTCAAACTTTACCTCGGACAGGCTCTGCAACTCTTAGAGCTGGTGCTGTCACAACGCCTGTGGAAACGGCGTGTTTCTTTTGCATTGTTTCTTTCTTGACTACAGTGCGTCAAGTGGCGGAATGAAGGGGGGAGATTTCTCCTCATTGCCGTCATGAATTCCTGAGGTGTGTTTAAACCTCGTATTTGGATTTCAATTCCCAAAGCGGAAAGCAGTGGCAGTTTGCTACACTTCACCGTGTTTGGTTGGGTCTGCTTAAAGGGAGGTCACATGTTCAAAGCAAGGATTTCAATGAAGTAATTGATATCGCACTTTATGGAAACAGGCCTCTGCAGTATAATCCCTAGTAGCTTGCATAACTTGATCTGCTGGATAGCAGGAACTGATGATCGTGCAGATCTTTCTTGGTGTTAGACATTTATTGAGGAAGAGTGTTACCACTCTGAGGGTGTGTGGAATTAACATACCATTAATTGATAATGTACCTGGTGTGCTCATCCTGTATATGTTAACTGTGTTCCTTGTGTTGCATAGGGATTGGAGGAAAGGAATGAAGGTCGTCGAGCGGAGAATGATTCATGTTTGATGCAGGTGATTAGTTCTTCTAGCGAGACTTTAATGAGAGTAGTCATAAGGAAATGTGCTAACCTGTTCTTTTGTTTTACAGCTTCCTTTCCCTGCTGCCCCCTCCTTTCCTTCCTTGGGTTTTCCCCGTTTACGGGGTTTTTCCCTCACCGTATCACCCGAACACCCTGTGCATTTCAGTCAGGGTGTTTGGGAGGTCCGGAGGTGGAGCTTATTGCTGCGAACGAATCCTGCAGAGTGCTGATCCTGACACTATTGCCCAGTTCTTATTCACAATAGACCTAATTTTCCGCTCATTACCACTAAAAGTTGTTATCAATCTAGGACATTGATCACTACGCTCAATAGCTGAAGTAGTAATGGGTTCAAAAGGGTTATTAGAAATCAGCCGATTCTACCCTTGATTGTGACAACAAACTTTATCTCGATCTTAATGCAGTTTTGGCTAGTGCTGTTTTAAGTACTTTGTCCGAATAACCTCGAGCTTTCATCCTCTTTATTGATTCTGCTGCACAGGTATCGAACTCAGTATCAACACTACATATTCTTTTGAGGCGGAGCAGTTCTCCATAAGGGATACTGGCGATAAGATGCCTAGGATGAGAGCTTGAGGCATGAAGTGTTACATTTCCTGCCGTGGGTTTTCTAAACAAAGTACTCTCTATCCTGTTATTTTTGACGAACAGTTTTACATCTAAAAACTCAACACTTGGGTCATCTATATGGGAGGTAAAGTGGAGATTTAAATTGTTCATATTGATGTTGTTTATGAACTCCATTGCTTTTTGTCTACTCCCCTCCCATATTATAAAAATGTCGTCAATATATCTTAGGAAATATTTAATATTCCTATCAAAAATTGCTTTGTATTCCCTCCTAAGAACCTGCTCCTCCCACCAGCCAACGTGCAAGCACGCATAGCTGGGGGAGAAGCAGGCTCCCATTGCCACGCCTCTTAATTGTTTAAATAACTCCTTCCCAAACAGGAAGAAATTATTCTTTAAGCACCAGTCCATCAAACTTATTAAAGCCTTGTTGTGTTGATAATATTCACACGACCTTTGGTCCAAAAAGAATTTTACTGCATTAAGACCTGCCTGGTTGTCAATGCTAGTGTACAAAGACTCTATGTCTAATGTTATGAGATACATTCCTTCTGACCATTCGAGATTTTCCACTTTCCTTAGAAAATCCCCAGTATCTTTAATGTAACTAGGCAGTGACTTGACAAGATCTTGCAGAAAAAAATCAACATATTGACTAACATGTTCAGCTACGATACCTATAGCAGAAATAATCGGCTTTGCCTGGAATGGGGGAAACTCCTTTGTGCACTTTCGGTATTAAATAAAGAACAGGCACAATAGGGTTATCATTGTTCATAAATTTATATATATTCCTCAACGCGCTTTCACCAGTCGTTGCTCCACTTTTTACGGGTGCTTCCTCGGCGCGTGGTGAGACGCGCAGTTACACTCCCAACCCTGGTCTGTAATTCCAACAAACCAATTCACTCGAGTGCACGCAAAAAGCCATCCATCGGGGTTTAAAGCAGTTTTGAATTATTTATTTTGCGCTTCTGCAGCCAGATTGACAAACGCGTTTCAGCGTTTCCGCCTTCATCAGTGTCAACTCATAACTTTACTCATACAAGTTTAAATAAACAAACAACATATTGCCATGTTAATCAACATAGAAGATGTCTCGTGCATTACATACAAGTGAAAACATGAAAATAAACAGTGGACTAAAAAATATATATGTCTGTAAGCGGCGGCCATATTGGAGTTATTTCCACCCTCCTGTTCCTATCGTTTGATCTAATCTGTTTATGTACTTATATACATTAAAAATAC